>NC_063218.1:46939545-47242575 GCF_020740725.1 Corvus hawaiiensis | reverse complement strand
AGCAGGGACAGAGAAAACAGACAAATGCACAAAGGCATGAGTGTGACCCAATAGGAACTGGACAGAAGCTGCACATGAGGCAGCTGCCACAGACATAGACAGGTCAGCCCACCCTTAGCACAACAAAGGTCCATAGCACCTTTCTGACCCGGGGAAGCAGAATATTTGACATCCATGCACAGAAACTATCATGACCCTTCTCTCCTAGCAAAGAGACTGGGGATGGTGCTGGAAGGTGCTTCTCAACAAATCAGAGAGACCTATCAATAGGTAAGGAATGAGGAGGAGCAATGCTTTCAATCTGGCTGGGGCTTTTTATCTCTGCCTCATTACCTAGAACACCTCACTAAATCCTGGGGTAAGAGCTGAGATGGGAAGCTGTGACCAGGGAAGGAAGCATGCACAGGAATATGTGGTTTTCCCAATGTCACCCTGATAAATGACATCCCAGCGTAATAGTGGATCTGGTCACCCAAAGGCCACAATTCACAGCAAGACGTAGTATGCAGAATGAAACTCCTCCCAAAACCCTGGCAGGGGAATCCTTCTTCCTACATCTATAACCACTGAAAAGTTTTAGCACTGATGGGGCAAAGAAACAGGAGAGAGGGAAGAATGTCTACACAGCCATGTCCAAACAGTGCCTAAAATGCCAGTGCCAAAAACACCAAAGCAATGCTACAATTACAGATCATGCCTCCAATGACTACATTCTGGCCAGCTGAAGGACGAGGTCCAGAAGCAAAAAAGGCAAGACTTTCCAACAGTTCCATATCTGCTTAAGCTAGGAAACAGCACAAAATTTCTCCTTGTAGCCTATTGTGTCAGGGAAGCCAAGACCTTTTCCCCAGAACCACAAAACCTTGCTCCTTCTTAAAGAGCCAGATGAAAGGCAAGTTTTAAGCAAAGGCTGTTCCACAGTTGCCCTGCAATTACACCTGTCCCCAATCCCAGTGAGAGGCACAATTTGAGGTGCTCATGTAGCTTCAGGGCAACCACAGGAAGGGAACAAACAACAGCACAGGCCAGAGATTTACCTGGAGTTGGTAGGGTGGTGGTGTACGTTGGTGTTGGTGAGGATGTGCTTGAAGTAGTTGACGTGGGTGTTGGTGATCCAGTAACAATGATCGTTGTGCTCATAGGGCTGGTGGTGGTGGTGCGAGTCTCCGGTGACCAGGGAGTGGTTGGCGATTTTGGTGTGCTTGGTGTGGATGGAGGTGTGCCTGTTAGAAAGAGCAGGGACAGAGAAAACAGACAAAGGCACAAAGGCATGAGTGCAACTCAACAGGAACTTGACAGAAGCTGTGCATGAGGCAGCTGCCACAGACATAGACAGGTCAGCCCACCCTTAGCACAGCACCAGACCTTCCTTTCTGGCCAGGGGAAGCAAAATATTTGAAATCCATGCACATACAGGATCACAGTCCTTCCCTCTGAGCAAAGGGATGGTGCTGGAAGGTGCTTCTCGACAAATCAGAGAGACCTACCAATAGGTAAGAGATGAGAGAAATAATGCTTTCAATCTGGTTGGGGCTTTCTATCTCTGCCTCATCACCTGAACACCTTGCTAAATCCTGGGGTAAGAGCTGAGATGGGAAGCTGTGATCAGGGAAGAAGCATGCACATGACTATGATCCTGCCTGATTGGCATGTGATTCCCCTTTGTTTCAATGTCATCCTCATGCAGGGCTTCCCTGGGCACTAGTGGATCTCACTAGGTGAAGTGTCAGCCAAAGACCAAAAGTTCACAGCAAGGGGCAGTCTGCAGAGTGAAAGTGTTCCCAAAAAGGCTGGCAGAAGAATCCTTCCTTCTTACATGTCTAACAGCTGACTAACACTGAGAGGGCATAGGAGGAGGAGAAAGGGAGGAAAGTCTACACAGCTGAACCCAAACAGAGCCTGATATGCCACTGCCACAAGACCAAGTCCCACTCCAATTGCACTCCATGGGTCCAGTGACTACATTCTGCCCAGCTGAAGGACATGTTCCAACAGCTGCAAAAGCAACATTCCCATCACTTCAGCATCTGTCTAAGCTGGGAACCAGCTTGAAATACCCCCTTGAAGAACTGTTGAGTCAAGAAAGACAAGACCTTCTCCCAGGAACCTCTAAATCCTTGTTCCTTATGAAATAGTCAGCCCAAGGGCCAGATTTGGCCACAGGACTTTTCCTGGGGTGACCAGAAGTTACACCCATCCTTGATCCCATACACAGACACATATGGATGTGTTCATGGGCCTTCACTACTCCCACAGCAAGGCCACAAATGACAACAGAATCAGAGAATTTTTTGCCGATTCTGTGCTTGGGGGCACAGGGGTTTTGGTGAGAATTACTGCTTTTGGGAACATACTTCCATGAGTTGAGGTGGGTGTTGGTGATCCAGTAACAGTGGTCGTTGTGCTCGTAGGGCTGGTGGTGGTGGTGCGAGTCTCCGGTGGCAAGGGAGTGGTTGTCGATTTTGGTGTGCTCAGTGTGGATGGAGGTGTGCCTGTTCGAAAGAGCAGGGACAGAGAAAACAGACAAAGGCACAAAGGTGTGAGTGCAGCTCAATAGGAACTTGACAGAAGCTGTGCATGAGGCAGCTGCCACAGACATAGACAGGTCAGCCCACCCTTAGCACAACAAAGGTCCATAGCACCAGCCCTCCCTTTCTGCCCCAGAAAGGTGACTACTTGACATCCATGCACAGAGACAGTCATGGCCCTCCTTTCCTAGTGAAGAGATTAGGCATGGTGCTGGAAGGTGCTTCTCAACAAATCAGAGAGACCTATCAATAGGTAAGGAATGAGGAGGAGCAATGCTTTCAATCTGGCTGGGGCTTTTTATCTCTGCCTCATTACCTAGAACACCTCACTAAATCCTGGAGTAAGAGCTGCAAGCAGAATATGTGGTCCAGTAATGAAACATGTATAGGAATATCTTTCTGTCTGATTGACATGTGGTTTTCCCAATGTCACCCTGATAAAGGACATCCCAGCATACAAGTGGATCTGGTCACTCAAAGGCCACAATTCACAGCAAGATGTAGTAAGCAGAGTGAAACTTCTCCCAAAAGCCTGGCAGGGGAATCCTTCCTTCCTCCCTGTATCTATAATCTCTGAAAACCATTAGCATAGACAGGGCAAAGGAGTAGGAGAGAAAGGGAAGAACGTCTGTAAAGCTGTTCCCAAAGAGTGCCGAAAATTCTAATGTCACTAACATAAGACCCACTCCAAGTGCACATCCTGAGTCCAGTGACTACATTCTGTCCAGCTAAAGGATGAGGTCCAACAGTAGCAAAGCAAGATTTCCCACCAGTTCAGCATCTGTCTAAGCTGGGCACTAGGATGAAAAGCCTCCTTGGAGACTGTTCAATCAGGGAAGCCAAGACCATCTCCTCATGACCTCAGAATTCTTGTTCCTTTTGAAACAGCCAGACCAAAAGGCCAGCTTTGGGCACAAGACATTTCCTGGAATGCCCAGTAGTTATCGACCCCATCCTCAATCCCGGAGAGCCTCAAATGGCAGTGCTCACAGACCTTCATTACAACCACAGGAAGGGAACATAGGAGAGCACAAAAAATAAAAGTACCTGGAGTTGGTAGGCTGGTGGTGTATGTTGGTGTGGGTGAGAATGTGCTTGAAGTAGTTGAGGTGGGTGTTGGTGATCCAGTAACAGTTGTTGTTGTGCTCGTAGGGCTGGTGGTGGTGGTGCGAGTCTCCGGTGACCAGGGAGTGGTTGGTGATTTTGGTGTGCTTGGTGTAGGTGGGGCTGTTAGAAAGAGCAGGGACAGAGAAAACAGACAAAGGCACAAAGGCATGAGTGCAACTCAATAGGAACTGAACAGAAGCTGTGCATGAGGCAGCTGCCACAGACATAGACAGGTCAGCCCACTCTCAGCACAGCAAAGGTCCCTAGCACCAGCCCTTCCTTTCTGGCCTCAGAAAGCAGAATATTTGACATCCATGCACAGAGACGGTCATGGCCCTCCTCTCCAAGCAAAGAGACTGGGGATGGTGCTGGAAGGTGCTTCTCACAAAATCAGGGAGACCTACCTATAGGGAAGAGATGAGGAGGAGTAATGCTTTCCATCTACCAGGGACTTTCCATCTCTGCCTCATTACCCAAACACCTTGCTAACTCATGGAGTGAGAGCTGAGATGGCAATCTGTGGTCAGGGAAGGATGTATGTACAGTACCAAGAGGATCAATATCTTGACAGGAGAGGAGGACATAGACCCCTGTATCCTTGCTCCTTTTGAAACAACCAGCCCAAGGGTGACCTTTGGGCAAAGGCCATTTCAGGGGACACACAGCAATTAGTCCAATCTCAGATCACATACAGAGGCACAAATGGAGGTGCTCACAGACTTTCAATACCCCACAGCAAGGAAACACATGAGAGCACAGATCAGAGAAGTACCTGGAGTTGGTAGGGTGGTGGTGTATGTTGGTGTGGGCGTGGATGTGCTTGAAGTAGTTGAAATGGGTGTTGTTGAGACAGGAACAGTTGTTGTTGTCTGTGGGGTGCTGCTGGTAGGGGTAGTGGTGCTGGGGGGCAGCGGGGTGGTGGTGGTGGTGGTGGGGGTGGTAGGGGTGGTACTGCTGGGAGTCTCCTCTGCTGTTGGCGTTGGAGCAGTTGTTGATATTGTTGTAGAGGACACAGCTCTCGTTGTGGATGAAGGTGTGGAAGTTGAGGTGCTCGTGGTGCTTGGAGTTGGAAGACACTCTGGTTTGTTGGGGGTGCAGCAGATACTGATCTCGTAGTTGAGGCAGACTGGCATCGGTATTATACCTCCTATCTGCTGATCTTTATTGTTACAGATGAGCCCTACGTTAACATTACATTCCACTTTCTGCCCTAAATCTGCAATGGAAGTGTTAGGGAATTTCTCTGCTCGGCATGAAATATTCTCAGCTTTCGCACAGACCCAGGAGGGGTCGTTCTTCAAAATGTTCTCAAAGGTTTCGTAGTCACCACTGTTCCTGTCAGAACTATCTGGGTAACTCACATCGATCCAGTCTGTCCAGATGCAGTCACAGCCTGGGAGGTGACAACAAGATGGACAATTAGAAACAGACAGGTCAGAGGTGACAATCCAGGGCACCAGCACATTCACAGGTGGTGCCCCTCAGGCACCCCCTGCACCCAATGGTGCCCCTCAGGCACTCAGCCAACACTGGCCACAAGAAAGCTCAGTGGTGTGGCCAGGCCTCCCCTTCTTGGCCCTACAAGCCACTCCAGGCCCAAATCGGGACGCAGGCACTGATGAGTTACATGTGTGCCCCCCACAGATGGGTCACATTGCTTTGCCTGGACTCTCGTGCGTAAAAAACCACCCACATAAAATCCACACAGGAGGCAGAGACCAACTAAGCAGAGACTCCTGCCACTCTCAGCTTCCTGGGCCATGCACACCACCTCACTATCTCACGGAGAACTCAACCACTGGGATGGCACCCAACCACAGGGAAAGCAGGCACAGGACGCACGCTGCTGACAAAGCCTCAGCTGCTTCCCAGCAGCACACAGATAGGTGGAGACAAGCGCCAATGGGAACACTGGTAGAATCCAGCTGCCCCAGAGCCTGTGTCCGTGGAAAGGGACAATCTGCATTCTGAAACTTTTCCCCAAACTCTGCCAGCGAAAGCCTTGGAAGCGTCCTACAGCCCAAACCCCTGATAAGTAGCAGCAATGGCCACAGAGACAAAACAGGACAGGAAGGGAAGAAAATTTGCACAGCTGTGCCCAAACAGAGCCTGAAATGCTACTGCCACAAACTTTAGCCCCACTCCAACTGCACTCCATGGGTCCAGTGACTACATTCTGCCCAGCTGAAGGACACTGTCCAATAGCAGCAAAAGCAACATTCCCATCACTTCAGCATCTGTCTAAGCTGGGAATCAGCTCGAAATACCCCCTTGAAGCACTGTTGAGTCAGGAAAGACAAGGCCTTCTCTCAGGGACCTCTAAATCCTTGTTCCTTATAAACAGCCAGCCTGAAGACTGGTTTGGGCCACAGGACTTTTCCTGGGGTGACCAGAAGTTACACCCATCCTTGATCCCATACACAGACACATATGGAGGTGTTCATGGGCCTTCACTACTCCCACAGCAAGGCCAGAAATGACAACAGAATCAGAGAATTTTTTGTCCATTCTGTGCTTGGGGGCACAGGGGTTTGGGTGAGAATTACTGCTTTTGGGAACATACCTCCAGGAGTTGGGGTGGGTGTTGGTGATCCAGTAACAGTGGTCGTTGTGCTCGTAGGGCTGCTGCTGGTGGTGGTGGTGGTGGTTGTGGTGGGAGTCTCCGGTGATGTGGAAGTGGTTGTCAATTCTTGTGTAGGGGGTGCTGTGCTCGGTGTGCCTGTTGGAAAGAGCAGGGACAGAGAAAACAAAGGCACAAAGGCATGAGTGCAACTCAATAGGAACTGAACAGAAGCTGTGCATGAGGCAGCTGCCAGACATAGACAGATCAGCCCACCCTTAGCACATGAAAGATCGGTATCAGTAGCCCTTCCTTTCTGGACTCAGAAAGCAGAACCCTTGACATCCATGCACAGAGATGGTCATGTCCCTCCTTTCCTTATGAAGAGACTGGGGTTGATTCTGGAAAGTGCTTCTCACAAAGTCAGGGAGACCAAGCAAGAGATGAGGCGGAATAATGTTTTGGATCTGGCTAGGGCTTTCTATCTCTGCCTCAATACCTGAACACCTCACTAAATCCTGTGGTAAGAGCTGAGAGGGAAATGTATGTTTCAAGAGTGAAGCACACACAGGAATATGTTCCTTCCTCATTATCATAAGAGTCCACTGATTCGATGTCAGCCCTCTGAGGGGCTTCCCAGAGGACTAGTGCATATCATCAGCCAAAGACCACACTTCACAGGAAGTGACATTCTGCAGAGTGAAATGATTCCCAAAAGCCTGTCACAGGAATCCTTGCTTCCTACATCTATAAACACTGGCATCCACTAGCACTGACATTGAAAAGGAGAAGAAAGTGGTAAAGAAAGTCTGTAATATTTTTCCCAGAAAGCACCTGAAATTACAGTGCCACAAGAATAATACCCACTGCAATTGCACATCTTAAGTCCAGTGACTACATTCCTGCCAGATGAAAGACAAGGTCCAACAAGAACACAAGATTTCCCATCAATTTAGCATCTCTCTCTAAGTCCAGCAGGAGTACTAGTATGAAATACCTTTTTGGACCCTTGTTGAGTAACAGAAGCCTAGAGCTTCTCACCAGGACCCCTGAATTCTCATCACTTTTGAAACAGCCAGCTCAAGCGCCAGCTTTGGGCAAAGGACATTTCATGGGATGCACAGAAGTTATACCCATCCCCAATTCCACACTGAGGCACAAATGGAGGTGCTAACAGATCTTCATTACTCCCAAAGCAAGGGGATACAAGATCACACAAGGCAGAAGTACCTGGAGTTGATAGGGTCGTCATATATTCCGATATGGGTGTGGATGTGCTTGAAGTAGTTGAGGAGGTTGTTGATGAGCCAGTAACAGTCGTTGTTGTCTTTGTGGTGCTGATGCTGGTGGTGGTGCTGGGTGGCATTGTGGTGCTGCCAGTGATGATGGGAATTTCAGTGGGTGTTGGAGTGGGAGTGGTTGTCAATTCTGATGTAGGGGATGCTGTGTTTGGAGTCTTAGTAGGTGGGGCTGTTAGAAACAGCAGGGACAGAGAAAACAAAGGCACAAAGGCATGAGTGGGACTCAATAGGAACTGAACAGAAGCTGTGCATGAGGCAGCTGCCACAGACATAGGTCAGCCCACCCTCAGCACAGCAAAGATCCCTAGCACCAGCCCTTCCTTTCTGGCCTCAGAAAGCAGAATCTTTGACATCCATGCACAGAGACGGTCATGGCCCTCCTCTCCAAGCAAAAAGACTGGGGATGGTGCTGGAAAATGCTTCTCACCAAACCAGAGAGATCTAGCAATAGGTAAGAGATGAGAGAAATAATGCTTTCAATCTGGTTGGGGCTTTCTATCTCTGCCTCATCACCTGAACACCTTGCTAAATCCTGGGGTAAGAGCTGAGATGGGAAGCTGTGATCAGGGAAGAAGCATGCACATGACTATGATCCTGCCTGATTGGCATGTGATTCCCCTTTGTTTCAATGTCATCCTCATGCAGGGCTTCCCTGGGCACTAGTGGATCTCACTAGGTGAAGTGTCAGCCAAAGACCAAAAGTTCACAGCAAGGGGCAGTCTGCAGAGTGAAAGTGTTCCCAAAAAGGCTGGCAGAAGAATCCTTCCTTCTTACATGTCTAACAGCTGACTAACACTGAGAGGGCATAGGAGGAGGAGAAAGGGAGGAAAGTCTACACAGCTGAACCCAAACAGAGCCTGATATGCCACTGCCACAAGACCAAGTCCCACTCCAATTGCACTCCATGGGTCCAGTGACTACATTCTGCCCAGCTGAAGGACATGTTCCAACAGCTGCAAAAGCAACATTCCCATCACTTCAGTATCTGTTGAGTCAGGAAAGACAAGACCTTTTCCCAGCGGCCTCTAAGTCCTTGTTCCTTATGAAATAGTCAGCCCAAGGGCCAGATTTGGCCACAGGACTTTTCCTGGGGCGACCAGAAGTTACACCCATCCTTGATCCCATACACAGACACATATGGATGTGTTCATGGGCCTTCACTACTCCCACAGCAAGGCCACAAATGACAACAGAATCAGAGAATTTTTTGTTGATTCTGTACTTGGGGGCACAGGGGTTTTGGTGAGAATTACTGCTTTTGGGAACATACTTTCAGGAGTTGGGGTGGGTGTTGGTGATCCAGTAACAGTGGTCGTTGTGCTCGTAGGGCTGCTGCTGGTGGTGGTGGTGGGAGTCTCCGGTGATGTGGAAGTGGTTGTCAATTCTTGTGTAGGGGGTGCTGTGCTTGGTGTGCCTGTTCGAAAGAGCAGGGACAGAGAAAACAGACAAAGGCACAAAGGTGTGAGTGCAACTCAATAGGAACTGAACAGAAGCTGTGCATGAGGCAGCTGCCAGACATAGACAGGTCAGCCCACCCTTAGCATAACAAAGGTCCATAGCACCAGCCTTTCCTTTCTGGGCCCAGAAAGGAGACTCTTTGAAATCCGTGCACTGAGACAGTCATGGCCCTCCTTGCCTAGTGAAAATACTAGGGATGGTGCTGGAAGATGCCTCTCACCAAATCAGAGAGACCTACCAGTAGAGAAGAGATGAGGAGGAGTAATGCTTTTCATCTGGCTGGGGCTTTTTATCTCTGCCTCATTACCTAGAAGCCCTGAGTAAATCCTGGGGTATGAGCTGAGATGCAAAATTCTGGTAAGGGAAGGAAGCATGCCCAGGAATGAGAGCACAAACAGGACAGGACAAGTGGACATAGTCTCAAGCTGCGCCATTGGAGGTTTAAGTTGGACATTAGGGGGCATTTCTCCACAGAACAAATTATTAGACACTGCAATGGACTGTCTAGAGAGGGCAGAGCCACAGTGCCTGGTGGCTTTTAAGACAAAACTGGATGTGGCACTTAGTGCCATGGTCTAGTTGACACAGTGGTGTTCAGGCAAAGGTTGGACTTGATGATCTCAGAGATCTTTCCCAACCTAACTGATTCTGTGAATATATTCCTGCCTGATTGTCATGTGATGTCCCTGTGGTTCAATGAAGGCCTGATGAATGACTTCCCTGGGCACTAGTGAATCTCATCAAAGACCACAGTTCACAGCAAGGGGCAGTCTGCAGAGAGAAATTGTTCCCAAAAGCCTGGCAGGGGAATCCTTCCTTCCAACATCTATTACAACTGACTACTGTTAGCACTGACAGGACAAAGGAGAAGGAGAAAGGGAAAAAACTTGCCACAGCTGTGTCTAAATAGAGCCTGATATGCCACTGCCACTAGACCAAGCCCCACTCCAACTGAACTCCATGGCTCCAGTGTTTCCATTCTGGCCAGCAGAAGGATGAGGTCCAAAAGCAGTAAAAGCAACATTTCTCATCAGTTCAGCATCCTTCTAAGCTGGGCACCAGCATGAAATGAGTCCTTGTAGTCCTGTTGAATCAGGGAAGCCAAGACCTTCTCCCCATGACCCCTGTTCTTCTTGTTTCTTATGAAACATCCAGCCCAAAACACCAGGTTTGGAACCGGCCATTTCCTGGAATACCCGGGAATTATACCCATCCCTGATCTCATACAGAGGCAAAAAAGGAGGTGCTTATGGACCTTGATTACTCCAGTAGTGAGGGAACATGTGAGAGCACAAAATGTAGAAGTACCTGGAGTTGGTAGGGTGGTGGTGTATGTTGGTGTGGGTGTGGATGTGCTTGGAGTAGTTGACACGGGTGTTGGTGCTCCAGTAACAGTCGTCGTGCTCGGGGTGCTGATGCTGGTGGTGGTGCTGGGGGGTACCGTGGTGCTGCCAGTGATGATGGGAGTCTCTGGTGATGAGGGAGTGGTTGTCAGTTCTGGTGTAGGGGGTGCTGTGCTTGGTGTGCCTGTTAGAAAGAGCAGGGACAGAGAAAACAGACAAAGGCACAAAGGCATGAGTGCAACTCAATAGGAACTGAACAGAAGCTGCACATGAGGCAGCTGCCACAGACATAAACAGGTCAGCCCACCCTTAGCACAGCAAAGATCCCTAGCATCAGCCTTCACTTTCTGGCCCCAGAAAGCAGAATCCTTGACATCCATGCACAGAGAGGGTCATGGTCCTCCTCTCCTAGCTAGGAGACTGGGAATGGTGATGGAAGGTGCTTCTTACAAAGTCAGAATGACCTATCAATAGGTAAGAAATGAGGAGCTGTAATGCTTTTGAACTTGCTGGGGCTTTCTATCTCTGCCTCATTACCTGAACCCCTCACTAAACCCTGGAGCAAGACCTGAGATGGGAATGTGTGGTAAGGGAAGGAAGCATACACAGGAATATCTTGCTGCAGGTTTGTCATGTGATTTTCCAATGTCAGCCTGAGAAAGGGCTTCCCACTACAGTAGTGAATGTGATCAGCTAAAGACCACAGTTCACAGCAAAGGGTACTATGCAGAGTGAAACTGTTCCCAAAAGCCTCTCAGAAGAATCCTTGCTTCTTACATCTATAGTAGCTGAACAGCATTAACAGTGAAAGGGCAAAGGAGGAGTAGAAAGCAGGGAAACTATACACGGTTGGGCCCTAATAGAGCCTGAAATGCAAGTGTCACAAAAACAAGTCCCACACCTATTGCCCTCCATGGGTGCAGCGACCACAGTCTGGCCAGCTGAAGGAGTAGGACCAACAGCAGTAAAAGCAAGATTTCCATCAGTTCAGAATCCACATAAGATGAGGCACTATCTTATATGGAGGAAAAACCTCCCTGGAGACCTGTTGAATCAGGGAAGACAAAACCTTCTCCCTAAGACCCTTAAATAGTTGTTCCTTCTGAAATAGCCAGACCAAAAGGCCAGCTTTGGGCACATGACATTTCCTAGGATCCCCAGAAGTTACACACATCCTTGATACCACACAGAGCCACAAACTGAGGTACTCTCAGACCTTCATTACTCCAAATGCAAGGCCAGAAATGACAACAGAGCCAGAGAATTATTTGTTGCTTCTGTAGTTAGATGCAGAGGAATTTGGTGGGAATCACTAATGCTGAGAACATACTTCCATGAGTTGAGATGGTTGTTGGTGATCCAGTAACAGTTGTTGTGCTCAGAGGGCTGGTGGTGGAGGGGGGGCTGGGAGTCTCTGGTGATGTGGAAGTGGTTGGCAACTCTGGTGTAGGGGGTGCTGTACTCGGAGTACCTGTTACAAATAGCAAGGACAGAGAAAACAAAGGCACAAAGGCATGAGTGCAACTCAATAGGAACTGAACAGAAACTGTGCATGAGGCAGCTGCCACAGACATAGACAGGTCAGCCCACCCTCAGCACAGCAAAGGTCCCTAGCACCAGCCCTTCCTTTCTGGCCTCAGAAAGCAGAATATTTGAAATCCATCCACACACAGGGTCATGGCCCTCCTTGCCTAGTGAAGACACTGGGGATGGTGCTGGAAGGTGCTTCTCACAAAATCAGGGAGACCTACCTATAGGGAAGAGATGAGAAGGAGTAATGCTTTCCATCTACCAGGGACTTTCCATCTCTGCCTCATTACCCAAACACCTTGCTAACTCATGGAGTGAGAGCTGAGATGGCAATCTGTGGTCAGGGAAGGATGTATGTACAGTACCAAGAGGATCAATATCTTGACAGGAGAGGAGGACATAGACCCCTGTATCCTTGCTCCTTTTGAAACAACCAGCCCAAGGGTGACCTTTGGGCAAAGGCCATTTCAAGGGACACACAGCAATTAGTCCAATCTCAGATCACATACAGAGGCACAAATGGAGGTGCTCACAGACTTTCAATACCCCACAGCAAGGAAACACATGAGAGCACAGATCAGAGAAGTACCTGGAGTTGGTAGGGTGGTGGTGTATGTTGGTGTGGGCGTGGATGTGCTTGAAGTAGTTGAAATGGGTGTTGTTGAGACAGGAACAGTTGTTGTTGTCTGTGGGGTGCTGCTGGTAGGGGTAGTGGTGCTGGGGGGCAGCGGGGTGGTGGTGGTGGTGGTGGGGGTGGTAGGGGTGGTACTGCTGGGAGTCTCCTCTGCTGTTGGCGTTGGAGCAGTTGTTGATATTGTTGTAGAGGACACAGCTCTCGTTGTGGATGAAGGTGTGGAAGTTGAGGTGCTCGTGGTGCTTGGAGTTGGAAGACACTCTGGTCTGTTGGGGGTGCAGCAGATACTGATCTCGTAGTTGAGGCAGACTGGCATCGGTATTATACCTCCCATCTGCTGATCTTTATTGTTACAAATGAGCCCTACGTTAACATTACATTCCACTTTCTGCCCTAAATCTGCAATGGAAGTGTTAGGGAATTTCTCTGCTCGGCATGAAATATTCTCAGCTTTCGCACAGACCCAGGAGGGGTCGTTCTTCAAAATGTTCTCAAAGGTTTCGTAGTCACCACTGTTCCTGTCAGAACCATCTGGGTAACTCACATCGATCCAGTCTGTCCAGGTGCAGTCACAGCCTGGGAGGTGACAACAAGATGGACAATTAGAAACAGACAGGTAAGAGGTGACAATCCAGGGCACCAGCACATTCACAGGTGGGGCCCTGGGCACCCCCTGCACCCAACGGTGCCCCTCAGGCACTCAGCCAACACTGGCCACAAGAAAGCTCAGTGGTGTGGCCAGGCCTCCCCTTCTTGGCCCTACAAACCACTCCAGGCCCAAATCGGGACGCAGGCACTGATGAGTTACGCGTGTGCCCCCCACAGATGGGTCACATTGCTTTGCATGGACTCTTGTGCGTAAAAAACCACCCACATAAAATCCACACAGGAGGCAGAGACCAACTAAGCAGAGACTCCTGCCACTCTCAGCTTCCTGGGCCATGCACACCACCTCACTATCTCACGGAGAACTCAACCACTGGGATGGAACCCAACCACAGGGAAAGCAGGCACAGGACGCACGCTGCTGACAAAGCCTCAGCTGCTTCCCAGCAGCACACAGATAGGTGGAGACAAGCGCCAATGGGAACACTGGTAGAATCCAGCTGCCCCAGAGCCTGTGTCCGTGGAAAGGGACAATCTGCATTCTGAAACTTTTCCCCAAACTCTGCCAGCGAAAGCCTTGGAAGCGTCCTACAGCCCAAACCCCTGATAAGTAGCAGCAATGGCCACAGAGACAAAACAGGACAGGAAGGGAAGAAAATTTGCACAGCTGTGCCCAAACAGAGCCTGAAATGCTACTGCCACAAACTTTAGCCCCACTCCAACTGCACTCCATGGGTCCAGTGACTACATTCTGCCCAGCTGAAGGACACTGTCCAATAGCAGCAAAAGCAACATTCCCATCACTTCAGCATCTGTCTAAGCTGGGAATCAGCTCGAAATACCCCCTTGAAGCACTGTTGAGTCAGGAAAGACAAGGCCTTCTCTCAGGGACCTCTAAATCCTTGTTCCTTATAAACAGCCAGCCTGAAGACTGGTTTGGGCCACAGGACTTTTCCTGGGGTGACCAGAAGTTACACCCATCCCTGATCCCATACACAGACACATATGGAGGTGTTCATGGGCCTTCACTACTCCCACAGCAAGGCCACAAATGACAACAGAATCAGAGAATTTTTTGTCCATTCTGTGCTTGGGGGCACAGGGGTTTTGGTGAGAATTACTGCTTTTGGGAACATACCTCCAGGAGTTGGGGTGGGTGTTGGTGATCCAGTAACAGTGGTCGTTGTGCTCGTAGGGCTGCTGCTGGTGGTGGTGGTGGTGGTTGTGGTGGGAGTCTCCGGTGATGTGGAAGTGGTTGTCAATTCTTGTGTAGGGGGTGCTGTGCTCGGTGTGCCTGTTGGAAAGAGCAGGGACAGAGAAAACAGACAAAGGCACAAAGGCATGAGTGCAACTCAATAGGAACTGAACAGAAGCTGTGCATGAGGCAGCTGCCAGACATAGACAGGTCAGCCCACCCTTAGCACATGAAAGATCGGTATCAGTAGCCCTTCCTTTCTGGACTCAGAAAGCAGAATCCTTGAAATCCAGTCACAGAAAAAGTGATGGCCCACCTCTCCTAGCAAAAAGACTGGGGATGGTTCTGGAAGGTGCTTCTCACAAAATCAGAGAGACCTACCAATAGGAAAGAGATTAGGAGGTGTAATGCTTTCAATCTGGCTGGAGCTTTCTATCTCTGCCTCATTACCCAAACACCTCACAAATCCCTGAAGCAAGGGCTGTGACGGCAATCCGTGGTCAGAGATGGAACTGTGAAGAGGTATAAGTTCCTGCCTGACTGTCATGAAATTTCCCTGTGGTGGAATGTCAGCCTGATGAAGGGCTTCCCAGAGCTCTAGCAGATGGCATCAGCAAAAGTCTACAGTTCATAGCAAGTGGCATTCTTCAGCACAAAACTGTTTCCAAAAGTCTCCCAAGGTAATCGTTGCTTCTAAGATCTAGAACCACTGGCATCCACATGCACTGACATGGCAAAGGAGGAGAAGAAAGGGAAAAAAGTCTGCCCAGCTGTTCCTAGCATGAGAGTGTCACAGACTATAGTCCCACTCCAATTGCTCTCCATGCATGGGTCCAGTGACTACATTCTGGCCAGCTGAAGGACACAGTCCAACAGCAGCAAAAGCAACATTTCCCATCTGTTTAGCATCTGTCTAAGCTGGGCACCAGCATGAAATTTCTCATGTTGAGTCAGGGAAGACAAGACCTTCACCCTAGGACTCCTAAATCCTTGTTCTTCAAAATCAGCCAGTCAAAAGGCCAGCTTTTGGCACAGCCACTTCAGGGGATGCACAGTAATTACTCCCATCTGCAATCCCATGGGGACACACTAAAGAAGGCACCCTCATTTCTTGTATAGGAAAGGAACACATGAGAGCACAGATCGGAGAAGTACCTGGAGTTGGTAGGGTGGTGGTGTATGTTGGTGTGGGTGTGGATGTGCTTGGAGTAGTTGAAATGGGTGTTGTTGAGACAGGAACAGTCGTTGTTGTCTGTGGAGTGCTGCTGGTAGTTGTGGGAGTCTCTGGTGACCAGGGAGTGGTTGGCGATTTTGGTGTGCTTGGTGTAGGAGGGGCTGTTAGAAAGAGCAGGGACAGAGAAAACAGACAAAGGCACAAAGGCATGAGTGCAACTCAATAGGAACTGAACAGAAGCTGTGCATGAGGCAGCTGCCAGACATAGACAGGTCAGCCCACCCTTAGCACATGAAAGATCGGTATCAGTAGCCCTTCCTTTCTGGACTCAGAAAGCAGAATCCTTGAAATTCATGCACTGAAAAAGTGATGCCGCACCTCTCCTAGCAAAAAGACTGGGGATAGTTCTGGAAGGTGCTTCTCACAAAATCAGAGAGACCTACCAATAGGAAAGAGATTAGGAGGAGTAATGCTTTCAATCTGGCTGGAGCTTTCTATCTCTGCCTCATTACCCAAAAACCTCACAAATCCCTGAAGCAAGGGCTGTGACGGCAATCCATGGTCAGAGATGGAACTGTGAAGAGGTATAAGTTCCTGCCTGACTGTCATGAAATTTCCCTGTGGTGGAATGTCAGCCTGATGAAGGGCTTCCCAGAGCTCTAGCAGATGGCATCAGCAAAAGTCTACAGTTCATAGCAAGTGGCATTCTTCAGCACAAAACTGTTTCCAAAAGTCTCCCAAGGTAATCGTTGCTTCTAAGATCTAGAACCACTGGCATCCACTTGCACTGACATGGCAAAGGAGGAGGAGAAAGGGAAGAAAGTCTGCCCAGCTGTTCCTAGCATGAGAGTGTCACAGACTATAGTCCCACTCCAATTGCTCTCCATGCATGGGTCCAGTGACTACATTCTGGCCAGCTGAAGGACACAGTCCAACAGCAGCAAAAGCAACATTTCCCATCTGTTTAGCATCTGTCTAAGCTGGGCACCAGCATGAAATTTCTCATGTTGAGTCAGGGAAGACAAGACCTTCACCCTAGGACCCCTAAATCCTTGTTCTTCAAAATCAGCCAGTCAAAAGGCCAGCTTTTGGCACAGCCACTTCAGGGGATGTGATCAGAGAAGTACCTGGAGTTGGTAGGGTGGTGGTGTATGTTGGCGTGGGCGTGGATGTGCTTGAAGTAGTTGAAATGGGTGTTGTTGAGACAGGAACAGTTGTTGTTGTCTGTGGGGTGCTGCTGGTAGGGGTAGTGGTGCTGGGGGGCAGCGGGGTGGTGGTGGTGGTGGTGGTGGGGGTGGTAGGGGTGGTACTGCTGGGAGTCTCCTCTGCTGTTGGCGTTGGAGCAGTTGTTGATATTGTTGTAGAGGACACAGCACTCGTTGTGGATGAAGGTGTGGAAGTTGAGGTGCTCGTGGTGCTTGGAGTTGGAAGACACTCTGGTCTGTTGGGGGTGCAGCAGATACTGATCTCGTAGTTGAGGCAGACTGGCATCGGTATTATACCTCCTATCTGCTGATCTTTATTGTTACAAATGAGCCCTACGTTAACATTACATTCCACTTTCTGCCCTAAATCTGCAATGGAAGTGTTAGGGAATTTCTCTGCTCGGCATGAAATATTCTCAGCTTTCGCACAGACCCAGGAGGGGTCGTTCTTCAAAATGTTCTCAAAGGTTTCGTAGTCACCACTGTTCCTGTCAGAACCATCTGGGTAACTCACATCGATCCAGTCCGTCCAGATGCAGTCACAGCCTGGGAGGTGACAACAAGATGGACAATTAGAAACAGACAGGACAGAGACAACAAGCCAGGGCACCAGCTCATATACATGTTCTGGGCACCCCCTGCACCCAATGGTGCCCCTCAGGCACTCAGCCAACACTGGCCACAAGAAAGCTCAGTGGTGTGGCCAGGCCTCCCCTTCTTGGCCCTACAAACCACTCCAGGCCCAAATTGGGATGCAGGCACTGATGAGTTACGTATGTGCCCCCCACAGATGGGTCACATAGCTTTGTATGGACTTTCGTGTGCAAAAAAACCACCCACATAAAATCCACACAGGAGGCAGAGACCAACTAAGCAGAGACTCCTGCCACTCTCAGCTTCCTGGGCCATGCACACCACCTCACTATCTCACGGAGAACTCAACCACTGGGATGGCACCCAACCACAGGGAAAGCAGGCACAGGACGCACGCTGCTGACAAAGCCTCAGCTGCTTCCCAGCAGCACACAGATAGGTGGAGACAAGCGCCAATGGGAACACTGGTAGAATCCAGCTGCCCCAGAGCCTGTGTCCGTGGAAAGGGACAATCTGCATTCTGAAACTTTTCCCCAAACTCTGCCAGTGAAAGCCTTGGAAGCGTCCTACAGCCCAAACCCCTGATAAGTAGCAGCAATGGCCACAGAGACAAAACAGGATGGGAAGGGAAGAAAATTTGCACAGCTGTGCCCAAACAGAGCCTGAAATGCTACTGCCACAAACTTTAGCCCCACTCCAACTGCACTCCATGGGTCCAGTGACTACATTCTGCCCAGCTGAAGGACACTGTCCAATAGCAGCAAAAGCAACATTCCCATCACTTCAGCATCTGTCTAAGCTGGGAATCAGCTCGAAATACCCCCTTGAAGCACTGTTGAGTCAGGAAAGACAAGGCCTTCTCTCAGGGACCTCTAAATCCTTGTTCCTTATAAACAGCCAGCCTGAAGACTGGTTTGGGCCACAGGACTTTTCCTGGGGTGACCAGAAGTTACACCCATCCTTGATCCCATACACAGACACATATGGAGGTGTTCATGGGCCTTCACTACTCCCACAGCAAGGCCACAAATGACAACAGAATCAGAGAATTTTTTGTCCATTCTGTGCTTGGGGGCACAGGGGTTTTGGTGAGAATTACTGCTTTTGGGAACATACTTCCAGGAGATGTGGGTGTTGGTGATCCAGTAACAGTGGTCGTTGTGCTCGTAGGGCTGCTGCTGGTGGTGGTGGTGGTGGTTGTGGTGGGAGTCTCCGGTGATGTGGAAGTGGTTGTCAATTCTTGTGTAGGGGGTGCTGTGCTCGGTGTGCCTGTTGGAAAGAGCAGGGACAGAGAAAACAGACAAAGGCACAAAGGCATGAGTACAACTCAATAGGAACTGAACAGAAGCTGTGCATGAGGCAGCTGCCAGACATAGACAGGTCAGCCCACCCTTAGCACATGAAAGATCGGTATCAGTAGCCCTTCCTTTCTGGACTCAGAAAGCAGAATCCTTGAAATCCAGTCACAGAAAAAGTGATGGCCCACCTCTCCTAGCAAAAAGACTGGGGATGGTTCTGGAAGGTGCTTCTCACAAAATCAGAGAGACCTACCAATAGGAAAGAGATTAGGAGGTGTAATGCTTTCAATCTGGCTGGAGCTTTCTATCTCTGCCTCATTACCCAAACACCTCACAAATCCCTGAAGCAAGGGCTGTGACGGCAATCCGTGGTCAGAGATGGAACTGTGAAGAGGTATAAGTTCCTGCCTGACTGTCATGAAATTTCCCTGTGGTGGAATGTCAGCCTGATGAAGGGCTTCCCAGAGCTCTAGCAGATGGCATCAGCAAAAGTCTACAGTTCATAGCAAGTGGCATTCTTCAGCACAAAACTGTTTCCAAAAGTCTCCCAAGGTAATCGTTGCTTCTAAGATCTAGAACCACTGGCATCCACTTGCACTGACATGGCAAAGGAGGAGAAGAAAGGGAAAAAAGTCTGCCCAGCTGTTCCTAGCATGAGAGTGTCACAGACTATAGTCCCACTCCAATTGCTCTCCATGCATGGGTCCAGTGACTACATTCTGGCCAGCTGAAGGACACAGTCCAACAGCAGCAAAAGCAACATTTCCCATCTGTTTAGCATCTGTCTAAGCTGGGCACCAGCATGAAATTTCTCATGTTGAGTCAGGGAAGACAAGACCTTCACCCTAGGACTCCTAAATCCTTGTTCTTCAAAATCAGCCAGTCAAAAGGCCAGCTTTTGGCACAGCCACTTCAGGGGATGCACAGTAATTACTCCCATCTGCAATCCCATGGGGACACACTAAAGAAGGCACCCTCATTTCTTGTATAGGAAAGGAACACATGAGAGCACAGATCGGAGAAGTACCTGGAGTTGGTAGGGTGGTGGTGTATGTTGGTGTGGGTGTGGATGTGCTTGGAGTAGTTGAAATGGGTGTTGTTGAGACAGGAACAGTCGTTGTTGTCTGTGGAGTGCTGCTGGTAGTTGTGGGAGTCTCTGGTGACCAGGGAGTGGTTGGCGATTTTGGTGTGCTTGGTGTAGGAGGGGCTGTTAGAAAGAGCAGGGACAGAGAAAACAGACAAAGGCACAAAGGCATGAGTGCAACTCAATAGGAACTGAACAGAAGCTGTGCATGAGGCAGCTGCCAGACATAGACAGGTCAGCCCACCCTTAGCACATGAAAGATCGGTATCAGTAGCCCTTCCTTTCTGGCCCCAGAAAGCAGAATCCTTGAAATTCATGCACTGAAAAAGTGATGCTGCACCTCTCCTAGCAAAAAGACTGGGGATAGTTCTGGAAGGTGCTTCTCACAAAATCAGAGAGACCTACCAATAGGAAAGAGATTAGGAGGAGTAATGCTTTCAATCTGGCTGGAGCTTTCTACCTCTGCCTCATTACCCAAACACCTCACAAATCCCTGAAGCAAGGGCTGTGACGGCAATCCATGGTCAGAGATGGAACTGTGAAGAGGTATAAGTTCCTGCCTGACTGTCATGAAATTTCCCTGTGGTGGAATGTCAGCCTGATGAAGGGCTTCCCAGAGCTCTAGCAGATGGCATCAGCAAAAGTCTACAGTTCATAGCAAGTGGCATTCTTCAGCACAAAACTGTTTCCAAAAGTCTCCCAAGGTAATCGTTGCTTCTAAGATCTAGAACCACTGGCATCCACTTGCACTGACATGGCAAAGGAGGAGGAGAAAGGGAAAAAAGTCTGCCCAGCTGTTCCTAGCATGAGAGTGTCACAGACTATAGTCCCACTCCAATTGCTCTCCATGCATGGGTCCAGTGACTACATTCTGGCCAGCTGAAGGACACAGTCCAACAGCAGCAAAAGCAACATTTCCCATCTGTTTAGCATCTTGTCTAAGCTGGGCACCAGCATGAAATTTCTCATGTTGAGTCAGGGAAGACAAGACCTTCACCCTAGGACCCCTAAATCCTTGTTCTTCAAAATCAGCCAGTCAAAAGGCCAGCTTTTGGCACAGCCACTTCAGGGGATGCACAGTAATTACTCCCATCTGCAATCCCATGGGGACACACTAAAGAAGGCACCCTCATTTCTTGTATAGGAAAGGAACACATGAGAGCACAGATCAGAGAAGTACCTGGAGTTGGTAGGGTGGTGGTGTATGTTGGCGTGGGCGTAGATGTGCTTGAAGTAGTTGAAATGGGTGTTGTTGAGACAGGAACAGTCGTTGTTGTCTGTGGGGTGCTGCTGGTAGGGGTAGTGGTGCTGGGGGGCAGCGGGGTGGTGGTGGTGGTGGTGGGGGTGGTAGGGGTGGTACTGCTGGGAGTCTCCTCTGCTGTTGGTGTTGGAGCAGTTGTTGATATTGTTGTAGAGGACACAGCACTCGTTGTGGATGAAGGTGTGGAAGTTGAGGTGCTCGTGGTGCTTGGAGTTGGAAGACACTCTGGTCTGTTGGGGGTGCAGCAGATACTGATCTCGTAGTTGAGGCAGACTGGCATCGGTATTATACCTCCTATCTGCTGATCTTTATTGTTACAAATGAGCCCTACGTTAACATTACATTCCACTTTCTGCCCTAAATCTGCAATGGAAGTGTTAGGGAATTTCTCTGCTCGGCATGAAATATTCTCAGCTTTCGCACAGACCCAGGAGGGGTCGTTCTTCAAAATGTTCTCAAAGGTTTCGTAGTCACCACTGTTCCTGTCAGAACCATCTGGGTAACTCACATCGATCCAGTCCGTCCAGATGCAGTCACAGCCTGGGAGGTGACAACAAGATGGACAATTAGAAACAGATAGGACAGAGACAACAAGCCAGGGCACCAGCTCATACACATGTTCTGGGCACCCCCTGCACCCAATGGTGCCCCTCAGGCACTCAGCCAACACTGGCCACAAGAAAGCTCAGTGGTGTGGCCAGGCCTCCCCTTCTTGGCCCTACAAACCACTCCAGGCCCAAATCGGGACGCAGGCACTGATGAGTTACGTGTGTGCCCCCCACAGATGGGTCACATAGCTTTGTATGGACTTTCGTGTGCAAAAAAACCACCCACATAAAATCCACACAGGAGGCAGAGACCAACTAAGCAGAGACTCCTGCCACTCTCAGCTTCCTGGGCCATGCACACCACCTCACTATCTCACGGAGAACTCAACCACTGGGATGGCACCCAACCACAGGGAAAGCAGGCACAGGACGCACGCTGCTGACAAAGCCTCAGCTGCTTCCCAGCAGCACACAGATAGGTGGAGACAAGCGCCAATGGGAACACTGGTAGAATCCAGCTGCCCCAGAGCCTGTGTCCGTGGAAAGGGACAATCTGCATTCTGAAACTTTTCCCCAAACTCTGCCAGCGAAAGCCTTGGAAGCGTCCTACAGCCCAAACCCCTGATAAGTAGCAGCAATGGCCACAGAGACAAAACAGGACAGGAAGGGAAGAAAATTTGCACAGCTGTGCCCAAACAGAGCCTGAAATGCTACTGCCACAAACTTTAGCCCCACTCCAACTGCACTCCATGGGTCCAGTGACTACATTCTGCCCAGCTGAAGGACACTGTCCAATAGCAGCAAAAGCAACATTCCCATCACTTCAGCATCTGTCTAAGCTGGGAATCAGCTCGAAATACCCCCTTGAAGCACTGTTGAGTCAGGAAAGACAAGGCCTTCTCTCAGGGACCTCTAAATCCTTGTTCCTTATAAACAGCCAGCCTGAAGACTGGTTTGGGCCACAGGACTTTTCCTGGGGTGACCAGAAGTTACACCCATCCTTGATCCCATACACAGACACATATGGAGGTGTTCATGGGCCTTCACTACTCCCACAGCAAGGCCACAAATGACAACAGAATCAGAGAATTTTTTGTCCATTCTGTGCTTGGGGGCACAGGGGTTTTGGTGAGAATTACTGCTTTTGGGAACATACTTCCAGGAGATGTGGGTGTTGGTGATCCAGTAACAGTGGTCGTTGTGCTCGTAGGGCTGCTGCTGGTGGTGGTGGTGGTGGTTGTGGTGGGAGTCTCCGGTGATGTGGAAGTGGTTGTCAATTCTTGTGTAGGGGGTGCTGTGCTCGGTGTGCCTGTTGGAAAGAGCAGGGACAGAGAAAACAGACAAAGGCACAAAGGCATGAGTGCAACTCAATAGGAACTGAACAGAAGCTGTGCATGAGGCAGCTGCCAGACATAGACAGGTCAGCCCACCCTTAGCACATGAAAGATCGGTATCAGTAGCCCTTCCTTTCTGGACTCAGAAAGCAGAATCCTTGAAATCCAGTCACAGAAAAAGTGATGGCCCACCTCTCCTAGCAAAAAGACTGGGGATGGTTCTGGAAGGTGCTTCTCACAAAATCAGAGAGACCTACCAATAGGAAAGAGATTAGGAGGTGTAATGCTTTCAATCTGGCTGGAGCTTTCTATCTCTGCCTCATTACCCAAACACCTCACAAATCCCTGAAGCAAGGGCTGTGACGGCAATCCGTGGTCAGAGATGGAACTGTGAAGAGGTATAAGTTCCTGCCTGACTGTCATGAAATTTCCCTGTGGTGGAATGTCAGCCTGATGAAGGGCTTCCCAGAGCTCTAGCAGATGGCATCAGCAAAAGTCTACAGTTCATAGCAAGTGGCATTCTTCAGCACAAAACTGTTTCCAAAAGTCTCCCAAGGTAATCGTTGCTTCTAAGATCTAGAACCACTGGCATCCACTTGCACTGACATGGCAAAGGAGGAGAAGAAAGGGAAAAAAGTCTGCCCAGCTGTTCCTAGCATGAGAGTGTCACAGACTATAGTCCCACTCCAATTGCTCTCCATGCATGGGTCCAGTGACTACATTCTGGCCAGCTGAAGGACACAGTCCAACAGCAGCAAAAGCAACATTTCCCATCTGTTTAGCATCTGTCTAAGCTGGGCACCAGCATGAAATTTCTCATGTTGAGTCAGGGAAGACAAGACCTTCACCCTAGGACTCCTAAATCCTTGTTCTTCAAAATCAGCCAGTCAAAAGGCCAGCTTTTGGCACAGCCACTTCAGGGGATGCACAGTAATTACTCCCATCTGCAATCCCATGGGGACACACTAAAGAAGGCACCCTCATTTCTTGTATAGGAAAGGAACACATGAGAGCACAGATCGGAGAAGTACCTGGAGTTGGTAGGGTGGTGGTGTATGTTGGTGTGGGTGTGGATGTGCTTGGAGTAGTTGAAATGGGTGTTGTTGAGACAGGAACAGTCGTTGTTGTCTGTGGAGTGCTGCTGGTAGTTGTGGGAGTCTCTGGTGACCAGGGAGTGGTTGGCGATTTTGGTGTGCTTGGTGTAGGAGGGGCTGTTAGAAAGAGCAGGGACAGAGAAAACAGACAAAGGCACAAAGGCATGAGTGCAACTCAATAGGAACTGAACAGAAGCTGTGCATGAGGCAGCTGCCAGACATAGACAGGTCAGCCCACCCTTAGCACATGAAAGATCGGTATCAGTAGCCCTTCCTTTCTGGCCCCAGAAAGCAGAATCCTTGAAATTCATGCACTGAAAAAGTGATGCTGCACCTCTCCTAGCAAAAAGACTGGGGATAGTTCTGGAAGGTGCTTCTCACAAAATCAGAGAGACCTACCAATAGGAAAGAGATTAGGAGGAGTAATGCTTTCAATCTGGCTGGAGCTTTCTACCTCTGCCTCATTACCCAAACACCTCACAAATCCCTGAAGCAAGGGCTGTGACGGCAATCCATGGTCAGAGATGGAACTGTGAAGAGGTATAAGTTCCTGCCTGACTGTCATGAAATTTCCCTGTGGTGGAATGTCAGCCTGATGAAGGGCTTCCCAGAGCTCTAGCAGATGGCATCAGCAAAAGTCTACAGTTCATAGCAAGTGGCATTCTTCAGCACAAAACTGTTTCCAAAAGTCTCCCAAGGTAATCGTTGCTTCTAAGATCTAGAACCACTGGCATCCACTTGCACTGACATGGCAAAGGAGGAGGAGAAAGGGAAAAAAGTCTGCCCAGCTGTTCCTAGCATGAGAGTGTCACAGACTATAGTCCCACTCCAATTGCTCTCCATGCATGGGTCCAGTGACTACATTCTGGCCAGCTGAAGGACACAGTCCAACAGCAGCAAAAGCAACATTTCCCATCTGTTTAGCATCTTGTCTAAGCTGGGCACCAGCATGAAATTTCTCATGTTGAGTCAGGGAAGACAAGACCTTCACCCTAGGACCCCTAAATCCTTGTTCTTCAAAATCAGCCAGTCAAAAGGCCAGCTTTTGGCACAGCCACTTCAGGGGATGCACAGTAATTACTCCCATCTGCAATCCCATGGGGACACACTAAAGAAGGCACCCTCATTTCTTGTATAGGAAAGGAACACATGAGAGCACAGATCAGAGAAGTACCTGGAGTTGGTAGGGTGGTGGTGTATGTTGGCGTGGGCGTAGATGTGCTTGAAGTAGTTGAAATGGGTGTTGTTGAGACAGGAACAGTTGTTGTTGTCTGTGGGGTGCTGCTGGTAGGGGTAGTGGTGCTGGGGGGCAGCGGGGTGGTGGTGGTGGTGGTGGGGGTGGTAGGGGTGGTACTGCTGGGAGTCTCCTCTGCTGTTGGTGTTGGAGCAGTTGTTGATATTGTTGTAGAGGACACAGCACTCGTTGTGGATGAAGGTGTGGAAGTTGAGGTGCTCGTGGTGCTTGGAGTTGGAAGACACTCTGGTCTGTTGGGGGTGCAGCAGATACTGATCTCGTAGTTGAGGCAGACTGGCATCGGTATTATACCTCCTATCTGCTGATCTTTATTGTTACAAATGAGCCCTACGTTAACATTACATTCCACTTTCTGCCCTAAATCTGCAATGGAAGTGTTAGGGAATTTCTCTGCTCGGCATGAAATATTCTCAGCTTTCGCACAGACCCAGGAGGGGTCGTTCTTCAAAATGTTCTCAAAGGTTTCGTAGTCACCACTGTTCCTGTCAGAACCATCTGGGTAACTCACATCGATCCAGTCCGTCCAGATGCAGTCACAGCCTGGGAGGTGACAACAAGATGGACAATTAGAAACAGATAGGACAGAGACAACAAGCCAGGGCACCAGCTCATACACATGTTCTGGGCACCCCCTGCACCCAATGGTGCCCCTCAGGCACTCAGCCAACACTGGCCACAAGAAAGCTCAGTGGTGTGGCCAGGCCTCCCCTTCTTGGCCCTACAAACCACTCCAGGCCCAAATCGGGACGCAGGCACTGATGAGTTACGTGTGTGCCCCCCACAGATGGGTCACATAGCTTTGTATGGACTTTCGTGTGCAAAAAAACCACCCACATAAAATCCACACAGGAGGCAGAGACCAACTAAGCAGAGACTCCTGCCACTCTCAGCTTCCTGGGCCATGCACACCACCTCACTATCTCACGGAGAACTCAACCACTGGGATGGCACCCAACCACAGGGAAAGCAGGCACAGGACGCACGCTGCTGACAAAGCCTCAGCTGCTTCCCAGCAGCACACAGATAGGTGGAGACAAGCGCCAATGGGAACACTGGTAGAATCCAGCTGCCCCAGAGCCTGTGTCCGTGGAAAGGGACAATCTGCATTCTGAAACTTTTCCCCAAACTCTGCCAGCGAAAGCCTTGGAAGCGTCCTACAGCCCAAACCCCTGATAAGTAGCAGCAATGGCCACAGAGACAAAACAGGACAGGAAGGGAAGAAAATTTGCACAGCTGTGCCCAAACAGAGCCTGAAATGCTACTGCCACAAACTTTAGCCCCACTCCAACTGCACTCCATGGGTCCAGTGACTACATTCTGCCCAGCTGAAGGACACTGTCCAATAGCAGCAAAAGCAACATTCCCATCACTTCAGCATCTGTCTAAGCTGGGAATCAGCTCGAAATACCCCCTTGAAGCACTGTTGAGTCAGGAAAGACAAGGCCTTCTCTCAGGGACCTCTAAATCCTTGTTCCTTATAAACAGCCAGCCTGAAGACTGGTTTGGGCCACAGGACTTTTCCTGGGGTGACCAGAAGTTACACCCATCCTTGATCCCATACACAGACACATATGGAGGTGTTCATGGGCCTTCACTACTCCCACAGCAAGGCCACAAATGACAACAGAATCAGAGAATTTTTTGTCCATTCTGTGCTTGGGGGCACAGGGGTTTTGGTGAGAATTACTGCTTTTGGGAACATACTTTCAGGAGATGTGGGTGTTGGTGATCCAGTAACAGTGGTCGTTGTGCTCGTAGGGCTGCTGCTGGTGGTGGTGGTGGTGGTTGTGGTGGGAGTCTCCGGTGATGTGGAAGTGGTTGTCAATTCTTGTGTAGGGGGTGCTGTGCTCGGTGTGCCTGTTGGAAAGAGCAGGGACAGAGAAAACAGACAAAGGCACAAAGGCATGAGTGCAACTCAATAGGAACTGAACAGAAGCTGTGCATGAGGCAGCTGCCAGACATAGACAGGTCAGCCCACCCTTAGCACATGAAAGATCGGTATCAGTAGCCCTTCCTTTCTGGACTCAGAAAGCAGAATCCTTGAAATCCAGTCACAGAAAAAGTGATGGCCCACCTCTCCTAGCAAAAAGACTGGGGATGGTTCTGGAAGGTGCTTCTCACAAAATCAGAGAGACCTACCAATAGGAAAGAGATTAGGAGGTGTAATGCTTTCAATCTGGCTGGAGCTTTCTATCTCTGCCTCATTACCCAAACACCTCACAAATCCCTGAAGCAAGGGCTGTGACGGCAATCCGTGGTCAGAGATGGAACTGTGAAGAGGTATAAGTTCCTGCCTGACTGTCATGAAATTTCCCTGTGGTGGAATGTCAGCCTGATGAAGGGCTTCCCAGAGCTCTAGCAGATGGCATCAGCAAAAGTCTACAGTTCATAGCAAGTGGCATTCTTCAGCACAAAACTGTTTCCAAAAGTCTCCCAAGGTAATCGTTGCTTCTAAGATCTAGAACCACTGGCATCCACTTGCACTGACATGGCAAAGGAGGAGAAGAAAGGGAAAAAAGTCTGCCCAGCTGTTCCTAGCATGAGAGTGTCACAGACTATAGTCCCACTCCAATTGCTCTCCATGCATGGGTCCAGTGACTACATTCTGGCCAGCTGAAGGACACAGTCCAACAGCAGCAAAAGCAACATTTCCCATCTGTTTAGCATCTGTCTAAGCTGGGCACCAGCATGAAATTTCTCATGTTGAGTCAGGGAAGACAAGACCTTCACCCTAGGACTCCTAAATCCTTGTTCTTCAAAATCAGCCAGTCAAAAGGCCAGCTTTTGGCACAGCCACTTCAGGGGATGCACAGTAATTACTCCCATCTGCAATCCCATGGGGACACACTAAAGAAGGCACCCTCATTTCTTGTATAGGAAAGGAACACATGAGAGCACAGATCGGAGAAGTACCTGGAGTTGGTAGGGTGGTGGTGTATGTTGGTGTGGGTGTGGATGTGCTTGGAGTAGTTGAAATGGGTGTTGTTGAGACAGGAACAGTCGTTGTTGTCTGTGGAGTGCTGCTGGTAGTTGTGGGAGTCTCTGGTGACCAGGGAGTGGTTGGCGATTTTGGTGTGCTTGGTGTAGGAGGGGCTGTTAGAAAGAGCAGGGACAGAGAAAACAGACAAAGGCACAAAGGCATGAGTGCAACTCAATAGGAACTGAACAGAAGCTGTGCATGAGGCAGCTGCCAGACATAGACAGGTCAGCCCACCCTTAGCACAACAAAGGTCCATAGCACCAGCCCTCTCTTTCTGGCCCCAGAAAGCAGAATCCTTGACATCCATGCACAGAGATAGTCATGGCCCTCCTTTCCTAGTGAAGAGATTAGGCATGGTGCTGGAAGGTGCCTCTGACAAAATCAGAAAGATCATGTCAGCCTGAAGAAGGAAGCCTGCACAGCCCTGCCCCAAAAATGCCTCTAGCAACAGGAGTTTGAAGCATGGCCTCTCTTTTCTCACACAGCAGGTCCTTCTGGGAGTATTGTCTCCAGCAGAAACTTAAAACTCTAAATCCTCCTAAGTAAGACTTCCTTCCAGATCAACGTTTTCTATGCCTGTGACCTGCCTTTAGTAGCCAGCACTTTATTTCTCCAATCACAAAGTAAGATGACAGAGTATTTTTCTGTTAAATACCTGTAGATGTTGAAGTTACTGGAGAAGGAACCGATGGTGTATGCTCACTTGTTGTGGAATGGATGTGTACGGGCGGGGTGGTAATTTCTGTTGAAGTCCTGGTTGTAGTGGTGGTGGGTACTGTTGTCTTGGTGGTGGTTGAAGCTGGAGTGTGTGGTATAGTAGGTGTAATTGTAGGCCCACAAGGAATTTCCTGCCACTCACAACAGTTTACTCTGATTTCATAATTATAGCAAAGCTGCCACATAGTAACATCTTGCTCATCATTTTTACAGATTAATCCATATGTAACATTACACTCTACTTTCTGACCAAGGTCATCTAAGCTCACATCAGGTTTATCCTTAGCCCTGCATTCTATTTGTTCAGGAGCTGTACATATTTTGTTTCCATGGTTTCTTATTTCATCATATGTTTCATAGTCACCACCACCTTCTTCAGGTTTACTAACATCAAACCACTCAGTCCAATCACAGATTAGTCCAAAGCATGGAGCTGCAAGAAAAGACAGAGATTTCAGAGTTTACAGAGAACATCCTGAGAAGATCCATTTTTTATTTTCTTCCATTCAGGACTAGAGAAGTGCATTGCAATTTGTCATCTTTCCAAAGAAAAGAGTTCTAAAATCAGTTCTGTATTACCAGGTCTTCATACTGGAAGTTTTGCATCAAAGTAAAATCACCAAGTGGAAAGCCTTTAAAGGTCCTTCTCTCTATACTAATGACACTTTTGAAATTATAAAAAACTATTCATTTTTGTTTAAAATATGTTTTTCTGTAGTAATTGTCTTTAATTTACTCTTCTTTAAATATTCATTTGACATTTTTAACAACTTTGGTTTGTATTTATAACTTACTTGTAGTTTCTGGATGGCTTGTAGTGGTAACTGAAATAGAAATAAAAAGAGATTATCATTTCAAAAGAAATAAAATAGTATATTTTTTTCTGACACTCTTGACAATACTTCTACTATCCCATTAGGATATTGAAAAGCTAGCATGGTTTTTCAGAAATAGGAAGGCACCCTGTACATTTATACTTAAAATTTCTTTCATAAGAAATAAATCAACTCAAAATGCTAAAAGTCTTTCTTAGTGTGGTGTGATAAAACAATCCATAAACATTGCTCTATCTGTGTCAACTATAATCCCATATGATTGTACATTCTGTATTTAAAATACTTTCCTTAAAGAAAGCAATTTTTAGATCACATCTGTATTAATGATTTACCTGTGGTGGTGGTGGTAAGAGTACTGGAAGGGAAGGAGGTTGAAATGGTTGTAGGTGAAGATGTTGGACAAGGATAGACACCACCAGGAACTACAGAACCATTTTCTGCACAAATGTACGTTATACACATGTCGCCATCCTGTACTTGTCCCACAATAGCACCCACTTCATAACTCGTTCCATTGATGACACAAGGACACCCTGCAAGAAAGAGCTTTACTGTGCAATTTTTCTACTACCATGTAAGAGGCAGAGGCAAAATACTTACGGACAAGAGAGCATTTACATGAGTCATGCATGTTTTTCAGAGATGTACCTGGAACTTAGATCTACCATATTGTGCTAATTTATCTTTAGATTTAAAGCAATGTCAGAACATATTTAATCAAGTCCTGCATAAAATGCCTGGTGGTACAGACTTAGAAAGTAGGTTTTAAAATGTTCTGAGAAAAATAATAATTGCAATTTACTATCTGACACTTTTTATATAATAACTACATGTTCAGGAAGTGCAACCTCTTGTAGCAAAATCCATTCGTTTGGATATGGGACATGGGGAGAAAGAATGAAGGGACATGAGAAAAAGGTTGAGCCAGAAGTACTAACAGCAAGGTTCAACAAAAGTGCTGCCGAATTTTCTTCAGTCACAACTTCCACTAGCACAGGAAAGAATTATTCTAAATCAATACTAAGTCTATTGTAGAGTCAGACATAGCAGCTCTATGCATTTTTTTCTTTTTGTTTCCAGAAAAACCCAAACGTTATTTACCTGGGAGTGGTTTACACTCTATGGATCCTGAGGGGACACAGATACTAAAAGAAAAATTTTCAAAAATTAGAATGCTGCTGATGTTTTATGACACCAGTTAGCAGAGTCAAGAGCACAGAAACATAGGTATTTATCATCTGATCTTCATTCACACTACTGGATAGTTTTCTGGGCATATTTTCTAGTATTACCCACCATTTTTCTTTTAAACTAAGTCACTACTTTTAGTACAACATCTTAAAACTGCCATGAAACACTTTGTGTTGCAAGTTGCAATACTGCAGTAACAACTGTTTTGCAGAGTGAATTTACAGCTAGATCAGATTATTCTCTGGTCACCATGTGGAGCCAGAGGTGTAAGTGCTATCATTGCTAACACTCTAAGCATGAACAGTTGGGGCTCAACTATCTCTTTCGGGGCAAGAGTATTTCAGATTACAGTGATTTTGAAGTCCCAGTTCTAAGTGAAAATGCAAGGCAGAGTAGCCCCTCTCTTCCCAAAGAGTCGTGAGAATCTACAGGTTGTTTTAGAAGTTAATCCAGGTTTCATGCCATTATATAATTTATGACAGTTGACAGGTATAATTAGTGAATTTGCTAATACACTTATTGTAATAACACTATCAACCTGAAATCTGGATTATTATGGGTTTGGAAAATTATGAAATGCAAGAATATACCAGCTCTTCAGCTGAAGTTGCATCTGAGGCCCAGTAAAATAAACGAGGGGCTCAGCATACACAAATTATTTCCTGAATTAATGCAAGTAATTTTTATATACCATATTGTACAGTTCTCTTTTGTGGGTACTTCTTGCCAAGGGGGTATATGGATTCCACCTTCAATGTAACACCCACATTCATCTTCAGTCACACATTCCTTTGTCTCTTCATTATAAATAGGCTTGTCCATAGGGCATCTGGGGTAGCAACCTATTGATGACAGGTAGAACAGAATACAGGATGAAGAAAAAGTATAAAAAGTTAACTCAGTGATATGTTACCTTCTGAAGGTAAATTATTCTCACTGAATCAAGCATAGTGAAAGAAATCTAAAACTTCCCACTCAAATCAATCTGTGGACAATTAGTCTTTCCAAAAGACTTAAACAGTTCTCATTGATAATACTGGGGTGAGGAGGATTAAGTAAGAGGTTTTTTTATGAAAACTAGTGATGTTTTTTTTTCTTAGTTCAATACCTTGGAGAAATCCCTAATTTATACTCCTTTCCATGGGCAGCTAGTAATTTTAAGACAAAGAAACACCCCAATTCTTGTACAGATCACTATATCAAGAAAACTTTCATGAGGAATATGGAAGCAGATTCACTAACAAACGTTTTTCACTACATTTCTTGGAACATTAGACCTTGTTTATATACCTTATATACACCAAGTATCTCTATCTCAAACAAATAATTTATCTGTGCTTTTCCTTACCCTCGGGCAGTGATCCAAACTTCACTGCAAGGGATTAATCGACTGTCAATTCTCATTCCACTTCTCATGTAAATACACTTAAAAATATTATTCTGTTATTACTATTATATCTCCTTCCTCCAAATAAACTCCTATTAAGTCCAATTATTAATGACATGAAGTCCTCTTTATACTGTACTGGAGTTCTAAATAGCCTTTAAACTGAAGCACCACGTAATTAACTGGTACTTAAAAGTCACTTTATACTGCCAGACTGTACTTAAGATGTCCTCACAAAAATAGGTGTGCTCTGTATTTCTATTGAAATTAAACAAAAATAATTCAGAAAGACAATTGGATATACAATAATCTGCCTTTTGACACTTCCCAAGCCTTTCTAATAATATAAGGCAATTTATTTTAAAACACAGAGGTTTATTGGGTTTTTAAAAAATATTTTGGTTCGGGATTTTTGTTGATTTTTTAGTAGGGGTTTTTGGTGGTGTTTTGTTTTGTTTTGTTTCTCTTGAGTTTCGGTTTGTTTGAGTTTTTTCTTTTAATTTTTTTACCAGAAGTTCAAAGCAAAGTCAAACTCAAGGCATTTCTTGCCAACCCCTAAACTGGAGATAAGTGCTTCCAGTCCAGACCAAAAAGGCTATATGGCTGAAAATATGGCTTTTTTCTCCAGCTTTACCATGTGGTAAACCAGAAAATACTTGTAAAGTCTTTCAGATTCTTGGATCATTGCAGTCCCTTTCATGTGAAATTCCTGTTCCATTATCAACCACAAGGACTGTCACCTACTAATTTCGCATCTACAAATGAAATAGAATCTCCATTAAGAATCTGATCTATAGCAGCATCAGTATGTCTGCTATGAAAGATATTTATCTTCTAGGTACGTGAATGTTGCACATTAATCTAGTAAAGGCAAGATGATCTGATGCATAAAAAATGATAACTTTAAAAACCCCCAACTATCAGTGACTTGCTTCTTTGCCATATCAAAGATTTTCCTTTTGAAACACTTTAGCATGGGATTCAAAATAACCATGATGTAATTATATTGCATGTTTTGGGATACTATCCAAGCAGAGACCTAGTTTTATGTAACTATCACCCATTGATGTTAATAAATAATAAATTACATTATAGGAAACGTTTATGTAAGACTGGAGGCAAATTCAACACATCGGATTTAGGAACATCTCATCAAATTCACTGACTAGTCCATAATTATTAAAAGATACCTGAACAAAGTTATATAAAGCACAATATAAAATGGCAAGGAATTTATTACCTTCCAGTAATGGTATTGTAAAGTTGGTGCTGACATTATTGATCATCCTGCAGGTTGTGATATTACTGCCACAAGGCTCATAGTGCCAGTCACACTCATTGCGAGGGTTGTAGTAGTCACAGAATATCGCTGATGAGAAAAGAGAGAAGCTGGTTAAAAACAAGGTTGCCAGAATGCAGTTCTGAGCAGGCCTTTAAAGGTACAAGCTACATGAGTCTACAAGTTAAGCCAGCCAAATTTCTCTGGAGGTACAAGACCTGGACTTTTGCCTACTCTGCTTAAACTTACGATATATCAAAACACTGTTGCCCAAAATTTTCATTCTAAATATTCCAGCCACTGAGTAAAAATGCTTCAAATCATAAAGAAAAAAATTTTTAAAAATTATTTTGGTTTAAAATTAAGGGTATATTTCTGAGAGTATTTTTCTTCCATAGCTACTAGCATACTCCTAAATATTTTTCCATTTTATACAAAATAGTTCCATCTTGCTGTATCACATAAGCTGAGAGTCCAAGAGGAAGCATATGAGACATTACGAATACAACTTAAATTCAGCTTAGACAGTTACAGAGAGAGGAAGGAGCTTTTGTAACTAATATATCAGAGATGAATGAAACTTAAAATTTTTTTCCACTGGCTTCTTACACTTAAAAACTCAAATTAGTCCAAATTCTGAATCTGACTGAATTTTTAAAATTAAAAAATTATTAATTTCTGCTACTTAGAATCTCAAAATTTTGACTTGAGCAAATTTTGGGCAATATTAATTTAAATGTTATTTACATTAATTTATGACGTACTGGTATGAGTATTAGCACCACTAATAGACACTACTTAACATACACAACACTGATTAGGTTCAGTGCTACAGCACAGGAGGGTTATATACTTTTTGCTAAAATCAAACTCTGAATAATTTGAAGAACTGAGAGAGAAGAAAGATAGCAGAGGAAGAGAAGAGAAGAGAAGAGAAGAGAAGAGAAGAGGAAGAGAAGAGGAGAGGAGAGGAGAGAAGAGAAGAGAAGAGAAGAGAAGAGAAGAGAAGAGAAGAGAAGAGAAGAGAAGAGAAGAGAAGAGAAGAGAAGAGAAGAGAAGAGAAGAGAAGAGAAGAGAAGAGAAGAGAAGAGAAGAGAAGAGAAGAGAAGAGAAGAGAAGAGAAGAGAAGAGAAGAGAAGAGCCAGGCTGAATAAAAGACAACTGAAATATACAAATTTACTAGCCCTGTTTTCCCCCTGATACGCTGAGAAAATAGATTTCACTGAGTAGCCAGCATGACCTTGCAGTGACTCTACTAATGATTTATTTGACTGGCTTTCTGACAGCAGCTAGAAAGGTACAGTTGTGTTTATCTGTTACTCACGGCAGATATCAGGAGTTCTCCAGAAAACACAGGCCTCAGCCTTGATACACTCCTGGGCATATGCAGCAACTGCAGAGCAGAAGCACTCGCAATCTCCACCGCTGTCACAAGAGCAGGCATCATGAACACAAGCTTCATAGAAAGGAAGTGGGTCCACCTGTCAGGGGAAGAAGTGATGCCTCAGTTCATCTCCAAATTAGTTTTCAAGCTAATACATTTGAGGGCTCTTGATATATGGGAATTAAGCTGGGCAGGAATGAGCCTAAGAGTGTCTAAGAGTTACCAAATCACAAACAAACATTTGCAGGCTTGAAGCTGCTCAATATATTTTAGGGAATAATAGACTTAAAATAATACAGCTCCTTCAAAAGTTGTTATGACTGAAAAAAAAAAGTTAGAGTCCTTGGCAGTGCCCACATTTTCTAACAGAGATCCATTTTAGCGCTCTCAAAACCAAGCTGAATTGATGCCAGTGAAATCTTATCTTTCAGTAAGCTCTGCCAACCAAATGGTGAACAATGTTAGAAAGACTACATTCACAGCAAATAGGAAGCATATAATTTTGTGCCTGTCAGTTTTTGGAGTTTATCCAATGACATATTAAAAAAAGCTTTTTTTTTTTTTTGTTTTGTTTGAGACTGCAAGAGGAGAAACTTAGACTGGATTTCTGCTGCTGAAGTAAACCACATGGAAATTAATTAAATTAATACTTGTTTGTGACTTTTCCACCATGAGTTAAGAAAGAACTGTTGTTAATATTACTGTACTTCAGAAAAGAGATGAGAAATGAAGAGGAGTGCTCTCTGTGTGCTGTACTCTGGAAGCTGTGGGCTGTCACAGTGTTTGCTGCGGCAATTTGGAGGCACAGTACCAGCAGCTGTCTGTCTAAACTATGTGATGTCGGTGGTCTCCAAAAAGATCCTTTCATGGGTTGAATGTTACAAGAAGTAGCCTCTTCAACAGCCACCTTTCAAGTTTAGTATGAATTTCCATCAGGAGATGGGTCTGATGATTAAGTACTTATATTACCAGAAATTCATTGTGCTGTCCCATCACCTACTGTCTTCTACAAACCTTGGAGTGACAAATTTTGAAGACTTCGCTCTGGATGATGCTGCATTCTTTCTCTGCCCAGGACTTCCGGTGTGGTTTCAGATCACAGGGCTTAATCTCTTCCGTGACATCTGGGCACATGGGAGACTGTTTCCAGGAATTTCCAAAATCCAGAGGATTAGACTCCTGCAGTCCACTCCTTGTTGTAAAGTCATTGTTTGCCTTGTCATCAAAGTTGCCACACAGACCACACACTTTGCCCTGGAAAATAAAATTGAGTTTTTAAATATACCATGGAAGTGAGAAACAGGCTCTGGTAAAGTAAGAGCAAAACATTGACATGAAAAATGACAAATGACTGTCTGTGTAAATGATGACTTTCCTCTTTACTGTCAAATCACTTGTACAGAAAATAAATCTTTATTTCTCCATCTTCAGAAAACTATTCAGCTGCCATATCTTCCCTCCCTGAAGTCAATTATATCTAGTGTATTTCCATATCTCTGTCATCATATCTAACTTAAAACATTAAAGGGTGCCCAAGCCTCTTACAGCTGAGAAGATTCAATTAATTCTCCATTCTTCTCAATTTATCATAACTCACCTATTAATATAAGCCTGAGGTAATTCATTTTTGCTCAAAGCTGTTTTTATTAAAAGTTTTTAACATAATGAGCACCGTTTCTTCATTCACGGAAAAGAAATGTCAGGGACCCATTTTTCTTGAAAGAAAATGTATCAATCTGCCCTCAACAGTGAATTTTTGGTAGTGTTATTTAAGGTCCACCAGTCCCCTCACAAAATGGTATGTCACTGTTTGTACAATGCCTCAAGCAGTACCATGGCCATACATTGCATAGGGAGTTTGGTTTTAACAGAGGGCTGAGATTGCATGGGGGTTTCCAAGCACATATGCGGTCAGTCCCTATTTCCTAAATTACTCTGGATGATTGACTATCAATACTCACAAACCCAAGAGTGCCTGAGATGTTTATCTCTATTGCAATAACATCCTATGCATTCTGTGCAATGCATTATGATAGACTGCAAGAAACCCCAGAAGCACTTCTGCAAGCTGTGATAGTAATAATGCAAGCTAATCATCAGTGCACAGAGGATATAGGAATTAGACATGGAGTCAGAATAAAAGAACATTTATGTTTCCTTGTCTATTCATAATACTACTTCAGAAAAAGACAGACAGGCACTAACTTTGTAATCAGGGCTCAGCTTGATGAAAACAGTAGTCTTCTTGTCCCAGATCAGCATCACACCATTGCTAGCCTCAATCACCAGGTACAGGCCGACTGTCCTGTTCCAATACTGTACATCATCACCAACATCTCGCTGAATTTCTTTGTAGTCTTTGTTCTCCAATTTCAGTTCAGTTTTCTGAAAGATAAAAAGGGAAGTATTGTAACACTAACTTCTATGATGAGACAAAATATTAGACACTTGTAACAATGCAACTCATTCTGAAACCAATAGCTCAAACTCTGGGACAACTTCCAAGATGGCAGAGAGTGGTGTAGCACTTCTGTTTGAGAGAGCTTTCATCACCTGAGAACCTACAGCTTTACAGAATAATTTGATAGGGCCTCTGATGTTTGTTACAGGTGCTTTTAGGGGAGTGACTTTGGAGAATTATTTTTTTGGTAATACTTGATTACTGAAATGTACTGACTATCATTACTCACCCCTAGGAACATTTTGATAGCCTTTGAGCAGGTGACTCCTGTAGTTCCACAAGGGACATTCTCTGTGATGATACTGAATGAGCCGCTGGAATTTTTGTCACCACAAAAGTCCTATTGAAAAAGAGAAAAAAAAGAACATGACAAAATTAGGTAGAATATTTCATTTTAGTTAAATCTCATAATAATTGCAATAATTTAAATCTTCACAATGTATAAATAGTTACTGCTTCTTCAAATGTGAGACCCTACATAAATATATTTTTACAGAGTCATATACACATACTTCTATTCACACATATAAACAGTAAATACAGTCTCAGCCTGGGAAAAAGAGTGGGACAATAAAACAAAATGAGGAACATATCTTTAAATATGTTTGAAGTTTCTAGGCTTAGAATTTGGATTTATTTCACAAATGATAGTTAGCTCTCACTATAATATAGTTCTGTTGCATATAATTTATGATATCTATATCTGAAAAAAAAAAAGCCACAGCTTGCCTGCACTGAAAATTTATCACACAACTTATCCTGGCAGAATGTGTGAACACCTCAGGAACAGTGATGGCAGGCAATAAGGAACGACAAAACCAAAGAGGAAAGTAGATTTTCAAGGCAATCAAATTCCATTTCAGCCCTCCTGATGAGCATTACCTGAGTAGCCACATATTCACAGCTCCCATCAAAGTCATAGAATTTCCCATCGAAAGTGTTGTAATGGCCACTTCCATATATCATACAAGTCCCATAGCACACGTTATCAGTGCATTTCCAAGTCCCTTTCTGGCAGGTACTAGAAAAGAGCAGAAAAGTTGAATTTTTGGATTTCATCAAGAGTGTGCAGCTTGAAAAACTGCAGAACAAACCAATATAATATGATATCATGTGATAATGTGCAAAATACCCAAGCCTCAACTTCAATTGTTTATCCTGTTTTTAAGCCTGTAATGTTTTTACTCCATTCAGCTACAATCTTTAGATCTGATAGTATTTGTGTTTAAAAAATGAGTGAGTTTTCCCAACAAGAGGTGCCCACTGAAAACAGAGGTAACTACTACCCCCATATTTTCAGCAGAATCCGTATTTTCTCAGATAGCAATAAGTATTCCTAAAAATTGATGCTACTTCCAGTTTTTGCAGCCACTGTAGTACATAACCGTAGACAGGAACTATTAATATGCTGCATGGAATATATTCTAGAAGATAATATAAAATTATAACTCACCAGGTGTTGCAGTCCACTTTTATCTTCTCTCCAGAAGAATACCAGTCATTATTATGACTGCATGGGCAGTCCTTTTGTTCAACACAGCCTCCTCTGCCATCATCAAATAGACCTTGAGGACACACACAGCCTGAGACACACTCTGTCTGGAACTAAGGAATATAAGGAGAAATGGTTACCTTAGGATAAAGCACTGCATCTTAATTCCACTTCTTCACAAGCACTCTTTAAAAACTGCATTTGCAACCACACAGCCTAATATTGATTAGTTTTATAAGGCTCTTTTTTAATAGGTTTCTAATATTTTTCTTTTCTTTTTCACTTGGAAATTATGACTCTACTGAAGACACAGTAAAAGGAAAGAGGAGAGGGAAACCATAAGGGGAATCATAATGAAAATGGCAACAGATTAGTATCATTGAGGGGAAAAAAAGGGTAGCTTAAACCAAAGAGAAATAAACTGTTAGTTACAACTGTATTTGCTGTGTAGCACCATGTCATATAAAGAATACAGAATAAAGAAAGCATGACACAAAGAGAAGCTGAATACATACATGATCAATTTGAGGAGTATGACAGCTAAGTTGTACAGGTGTTTGTGAAGTCCACTTCGAGGATGCATTGCAGTCAAAGTATGTCTTGTTAGAAGAACATTCTTTTTCACCTGAAAGGTACATTGTTGCTTTAGATCAATCAAGAAAAGGCAAAAGAATGTGAGTGCAAGGTGGTAGTTTCTGAGAGAGAAATCTCAGTCTATCCTTATGAAAAAAATAGGCTCAGTGAAGAGAGAACAAAGTGAAAATGTGCTACTGTTTTACATAAAGAGAAAAAAACCACACAAAATAAGTAAGTGGAAAATTCAAAAGGGAAGTAGGTTTGGGTTGAGAGGTTGGTTATGGGTTTTATTCTAGTTTTGTTTATAGAATGTCACTTACTTCTCATTCTTATTTTCACTGAAGTGCACTGGATCTTTGCATTTCGGCAAACACTAGAAAAGTGAAGTAAGTAGAAATTAAAAAAAAAAAAGCAAGCTCAATATCTGCAATTTAAGTCTAATGATTTGTTTATATAAATTTGAGAGTATTTATCAAAGATGTCCTGCATAATTTCTACTGAAATTTCAAGGTCAATTCTATTGAATCACACTCATGAATTTTTCATTGGAGAAAAAGTGTAGCAAGATTTTAGGCATAACACACAGAAAAGGTTATGTTTTAAGGAATGACAGCTATTCTATAAATCCTTAATACTATGTTTTATGACAACTCAGGAAATAGATAATAATGAAACAAATAATGATAATTTAAGTCAAAGCCTCCATTTGGATACACAGTGTATTTTCATGCCTATTCAACTCATATGCTGCAAATTTGTTGACTTATATGCTTCTTCTGCTGGATGAGAGAAGGCATTTCACTGTTTATGGCAAAATATAACAGAATCATGAATGTTGTTTTCAAAAGCCTATGACACAGTAAATATATATCAAGGGGACGTTCCTCCAGTGGAAAACACAAACAATCTGTGTCCACTAGAAAGGGAAACAGGATGTCTAGCTGGCCTTTTATCTTCCTTTCACCCTTCTGTTTAACAAAGCCTTATTAACAGTGAAGCTTCAGAATAATATTTATCTGTGAAGGCCAGTACTCACACCTCCAAAGCAAGCTGCTCTTCCCAATTATTGATAAATTGCATTGCAACAGGATTATGCTTTGCTCAGCACGGAGATGTTGTGAAATGCATTACAAATACTCATTAAAGTACAAAAAAAGCTAAGCACCTTACACCTAATAAGCAATTTTTTTTAAGGGCTTTTTCCCCACAAACAAAAAGCCAAAATAAAACATACCAGCGTTCTCCATCTTTTGTGAAATACTGGCCAGGTTCCAGGTATGATCCCTTGTAATAACATGGGCACTGGGAGATGGGCACACACTCATCCTGGTTATCCAAGTATGTATTGGGTGGGCAGCCACAGCCATCCACAGGAGCAAAGTCTTGCAAGCAATACTTTTCGCCATCAGCAAGGGAACGACAGGTTTGCTGGCACTTTGTAAGATTGTAAAGGAAGACTTGATTTCCTGGGCAAGAAGATGCTTCGCTACCTGGAGGGAAAAAAACCCAAACTGATAAATAAGGGATGCAGGATGGACAATTTGGCCTTGACATTTCCATTTTGATTTCTTTGGCTGTGCCAAATGTAATGATAAAAACATTCCCTTAGGTCTGATTAAAGTACAAAAATATCAGAAGTCACAAGTAACACTGACCTAACTTTACCTTTAAGTTCAACTTTAAGTTGAAGACTTATTTTTAACTGCTACTAATAGTTTCTACTTTCATACCCCTACTTGTTTCACATACTGATAATCAGATAGAGAGCACAAGACAATAAACTCCTAGTCTCAAACATACTGAACTGTTGATGAAAAGCAAGAATAATGAGAAACAAAGACATTGATAAACAAATGAATGGTAAAAGCCTTGATGGCTGGGATTCCATTAGTAAATGGAATGATACTAGCTAAACTGAGGAAAGAAGGTGAAAGTTAAAAATATTGCCTTCTACTTTTAAGTTTGTCATGGTCAAATTATATCTGAAGAATATAACATGAATTAATAAACATTATAAGCATTGTCTCTTTTAGGTCCATTAGATATTTCTAAGGTACTCCAAATCCCATAACATTGAGATCACTGACAACCAAATCCAGAGAGAGCCTGCTTACTTCTCATGGTTAATTTTTTCCACAGGGATTACTGATCCACTACTTACTGCAGACACTCTTTCTCCAGCCTCCCAGTATAATCCCTTTGAAAGCACAGGCTCTTGAGTAAGAGGACAGGGCAGCACACAAACATTCCTCATTGTCTTCACAGAGGCAGGTGTCATATTTACATTTCTGAAAAAAAGAACAAAAGGGTCAATTAGTCCACAGGAAATCAATGGGCAATTGCAACTTGGTTGCTACAAAACGTCCTGTCTGCTTTTCCTGATGTTGTTTGTACTAATTCCCATGACCAGAGAACAATGGAAGGAACGGACAAAGACCAGAGACTTAAAGTGCTGCTTCATGTCATACACAATGAAAATATTTGGATGCTTATTCTAACCTAAGCCAAGCCTCTAGAATCTTTAAAAAGTAGCCAGCTTCCCAAGAACAGCTTTTTCAAAGGATACTGATACCATTCGTTCTCGGTTACTAATTAGAAATGCAGAGATCCACAAAAACTATAAATCATAAAGGCAAAATATTAACCAAGTCTATGACGACCTTCACATCATTTGAGTTCACACTGACTTCCAAGTATAAGCAATGATTTTGGAATTCCTTTTCCTCAGGTAAGCCTCACTTACCGCTCAACAGAGGTGAGCATGGGGGAAAAAAATTCATGGAGATTCTGGCATGAAAATGATTTGGTGTTACATTCTAACAAATACATGGAAACATTTTTCCCCCAACTTTATAGAAACTGATGTTTAAGGGTACGCTTAAACTGTGCACATCTGCATCTCTTGAATCTTCTTTTCAATCCAAATATCCAAGCCAATAAAAAAATACATTAAACAAAAAACGCAAGAAAGAAAAAACACAAATGTACATCTTTCTTCAGCAGCAGCCCATAAGGATCTCATCATGGGAGGTACTTTGGATGCTATGCTGCTTGAATCAGTCAGTACAAAAACTTCAGCAGCTCTTATGGACAAGCTACTCAGAGATGTCTCAAATGTTCAAACAACAATAAATGTCTACAGTTAACCATCTGAAATAATGCAGTACTAAAAGAGTGCAAAATTACAATACCTTATAGTATTCTGTAGGATCAATGACTAAGTGACATCTTGCAAAAGGACCCTTTGGGTTTCTCAGCAACGAACACCAATGCTCAGCGTAATTTGCTGCAAAAAGAAAAAGAAATTCATCACATTTCCTTATCTTTCTTGTGCCATGTCTAGTTATGCTGATACATAAATGCAGTGCAGCAATACAAATGAGAGAACTGTGTGCATTTTGGGGAGCAGAGAAACTACATGCAATCACCATACATGTATTTCTATTCCTTGATTCACAGACATGCAATCATAAAATCAAAATTTGCACTGTACTTTTGCAACATGTTTACATGAAATTGTGACAGCTCTTTCCATTTGGGGACCATAAAGCTAAGTTAAACATAAAGATAACCAACTAGGACATACAAGCTGTCCTTGCAGATAATACAAGTTAATGACTGTTTTTCCCAATCTTCCACCTTAGGATTCTTTTACAATCACCCCTTAAACTTCAATTTGATGGGATATCAATGCTTGTATGTATGCATACTTGCGGATACTAATTAATTTGACAGTCCTATAAAAAGTCTTCAATACCCCACTACAACTCTTACATGACTGTTGCAGTAATGCACAGCAGACACTTCTCATCCTGGCAGAAGCCAACCATCTGACTTATTAATGTGCTTACCACTTTCACTGCTGAGACTGCAGGGGTCTTCCAGCTTTTCTGCCTGGTCTGTGCAGGTGGACTGGGCTTTCCACGTGTTAGCAAAAGCAGATCCTGTAGCCTCAATCAGCCCGCTGGTTGTTCTAAAGTCATCACCTTCCATTCCATTGAAGTTTCCACAAAGACCTATTCAAAAATAAGGTAAAAATTTTATACAATCAGTACTTATTCTCATACTAAAAGGTCAAAGGAAAGAGACAACTGATCACAAACACTAGAAACAGCTGATTATTCCACATCAATATTAAAGCATACTATAAATACTGAAGTTTTGGAAGCCTTGCTTTTAATCTTTAACATCTTCAAGAATAGTCATCATGAAGATATCTATGCTTCAGGAGATTACTACCCTAACCTGTATTTTTTATGCTTTCTGATGATATTGAAACCACAAAAGGCACCAAAAACCAGGCTTTGTGGATAGTTAAAAATCGAACTGAGTACAAAAATAAGGAATATTCTAAGAAACACCTGTGTACTGGCACCAGAGTGACAGGTCATTTCAATATCAAAAAATAAAAACACATTTCTAGTTTGCTTGAGTCGACTTTCTTTCAGTTTTCTCCTCTTGAATCAACAAGTAGCATGAATCATCACTCATATAAAGAATACATGACTATTCAGCTGTGAAACAGCATGGCTTTGCTTCCCCTTTCCCACTTGCCTTGAAGTTTTCCTTTAACTGATTGATCCACAGTCACAAACAGCTGCATAACTCGAAATAGCTGGATCTGCATCTGAAGCCCAAAAGAAGTTTGTACAACAAAGTAGTTGGAAGACGGCTTGAATATCGAGAAGCTGGCTGAAAAACGAAACATGAACTGTTGTAGTAAACACAGACACACAGGCTGCCAAAAGAAACACTTCTTACCAGATTCTAATGTATCACCTGTCATGAAAACTCTGAGACCAGGATCAAATTAATAGTTTTTCCCATTAAAAGCCACTGGCCAACTAGATAAGATGCTGATCCTCACTAACTTAACAAGCTGATTATCTGAAATGACTGATCTCTGGGATCAAAACCAAATGGGCATGCCCACAACATGTAGCCAGATTTGGAAAGTGCTAAATACCTCTCTTCCACTTTTGCCTCTAAAAAAATACACCCCTACATGAGAAGTCAGGTGTGTGACACTTGATATTCCAGGCTGTGTCCCTTACCTGACACATGAGGCACATTCACTGTCATCTCATTCAGTAGCACACTGCCATCTGATCTGAAAACCACCACCTGTGTAATGGCAAATGGAATCAATGAGCTTCCAGGGACTGAGGAAAATAAACTAATATGAAGAAAATTATCAGGAAGGACATTTTACATGTTTAGACTGTGTCTAGAACTCCAAACTTTTGAAAGGAAGAATCTGTCTGAAAATTGAATGTGGCAGCAGCCCTATAGGGTACAAGTAAGGTTTTGTCTTGCTATCCACTGTTTCTCTTACAGCTGCCTACAAGAATTCATAGCAGTAAAGAAATGCAAAATTCATTTATATTGGACACTTTGGTTTCAGCAAATAAAAGAAAATATTAGCTCTTCAGGATCTGTAGCAAGTTGTTATTCCTTATTAAAGCACATGCCATAGCTTCTGTAAAATGGTTTAGCATGATTCTGGTAAGAAATTGTAAGAAAGCAGTTTATTAAATTTCCTCATAAAATGCTAGTCTGTACATATAGAAACATAAAATTACTGGATTTTGATTTGGTTTTCTTATGTTCTAGTTATACTGGCAAGGACATGGAAGCCCATAAATATGTGAGGGAAATCATGTGTATATGTAGGTAAATTATGTATAGATACAGTCTATGTATTTTCATTAACAAAGAGAATACTAAAATGAATATTTGAGAAGGTTGGATTGTACCAGCATTCAAAAACAGGATTTCTTCTGAAAAAGACTCAATTAGATCTATAAAATTATATCTGAATAAAGTAAAATACTATGAGGGGAAGAAGAATGGTACTCTTGCTTCGAGACATGTGGAATCCTGTGAGAATAATCATATTGCACAAAGCAGAGGAAGGAAGAGGGGGTAATGCCAGCTATTTTGAATCTCATCTTTTCTTAAGTTTAGGTCTGTTTTGACTTTTTGAGGCAGAAACCTGAGTTGTTCTTCAGCTTATCTGAGGTGCCTTATCTGTCCACAATGATGACTCCAGAAGAAATAAGTATTTACCCACAGTAAGGGAAATATGCTCATTTTCAAAATATGTAGCAGAATCCACAGAACAACACTTACATTTTTTTTGTTATCCACTAACAGCACAACAGTCTTCAAGCAGGTCTGTTTGTCTGTGGAGCCACAGGGAGCCAGTTCTGCCAGAAGACCATAACTCTCCTTTGCAGTACCCTACAATCACAGGGAAATAAATGTCACTTAGTCAAATTAAAAATCTCATGAGATGATTTCCACAACAAAGACTAAATTCATCAGTTACAACAGCTTTCCTAGCTCAACAAGATTTTCGTCATTCTCTAGAACAGACACCAGGTATTTTAGGGACACATGAATGAAGCAGCTGCCTACCTTTTTTCCCTACCTGACTTTGACACTCAGAAATTGCTATTACAGAAGTGGCCAAGAACTTCTAATCCTGAGACCTTTTGAGTTCTTATATACAAAGGACTCCACTGGATAATGACAGCATAGGTAGTCTTCTATCTCACTGCTTTAATCACCCATTGCAGTAAGTCCCAGGCTTCCCCCTAAGGCTATTATAGCTAATCCTGAATTTTCTAGTACAACTTTCAGCATTTCTGCTTCCCTCACCCTATGGAAGTGGAATAGAACAGTAACTCCCAGCTGATACATATCAGCCCACGGACACTTGTTTTACTCTATAAGAGAACAGTCCCACAGCACACAGTACCTTGGCCAACACATAATAGCAGTCTCCATGGAAGGTGTATTTCTTCCCATCAAAGGTGGTAATATGGGAACCTCCTTCCACTGAGCATATGCCTGGACAGGGTAAATCTTTGCAGGTCCATCTGCCTGAATTACAGGTGCTATAAAAGACAAATAATACAAAAAATGCTTGTAGTTATTACAGGAGCTGAGAGCACTGAAAGTATCTGTATACCTAGCAAACATCAAGATATCCCCAGGTGTTTTAAAACTGTATGCTTGATCATTTCCTTGAGATTTTCCCTCTGACATATGCCATAGAATCAAGAAAACTTTTCAGAAATTTTGTTCTATAGACATGCAACATAAACATTAAATTCAGAGTGTTTTCAGTACATCTCCAAAGACCAAGTGGGAATTTGAAAAATGCAGACCCATTTACAATCACTCAAAGAAAGGTGTATAACAACCAGGATCCTTACCATTCTTCACATTCTTTGGAAATGCTTTCTCCAGGTGCATATGTCTTTCCACCAAGTTTGCAGTGGCACTGGCTAACAGGGATGCAGCCTTTTTCACTGATATCATCATACACAGTTCCTATAAAATACAGCATTAACTACTCCAGCTCTTTTCCAAATAATCAATTTCCACAGAGGAAAAACTCTAATTTGTCACACAGGCTGAGTTTATCAAAATTATGAAGAACACTACTTCTGCTTTTTGTAATAAAAGACACATGGAAAGCACTTTTATTCAGCTTTGAAAATCCAAGTCTGTTCATTTATATAACTATACACAGATAAAAAGGTTATTGCAAGCAGATAGGAACAATCTCAAAATGTCACATATTTAGATTTTTAGTCCTTTTTGGCATACTGTGAAGACTATCACTATAATCTTCTTTCCTAAGGTTGAAAGCAAGCCTGAGAATTTCACTCACTCTCCCTCACTGCCACTCTCTGGGCAAATGATGTCCATTGCCTCAGAACTATTCAACCTAAAAAGCATGATTTACTTTACAGTATCAGAAGCCCACTTGCTGAGAATTAAAAAACAGGTTTATTACCTGTCATTGTGTTAATATGTTTGAACTATAAAATAATTAATTCATTAGGTATTACCTCCTTAGAAAATTTTACAATTATGTTCCTCCAGGGGGGAAAACAATGAGTAGCACTAGTCATTTCTAACATATAATTTGACTGCATGTACTATTTTAGTATGACTTCCTTAGCCAGGGCTCTTAGTTTTGTCCCACTTGCAACAGCTGGAATAACACTTGCCTTCAGGGCAGAAACAGCCATCCATGTAGTGCTCCTCACAAAGGCTGCTGATCTCCAAGTGTGAGCAAGTATCCATGCAGGGTGAGCTGCTTTCTCTATAGACCATGGTAGCAGGACAGGTCTTGGCTGAAAGAATAAGAAAGACACCAGGAGTTACTTCAGTGTTAAGTCCACCATTTCTCAGAAACCACAGATCGTACACCCTACTCCCTTCAAGTCAGTGGTGTCTCAAGCCAGACTCCACATGGCAAAGCATGTCCATCTGTTTCTGAACTGTTTTCCCTGGTTTTTACATTTACTTCTTTTGGTTTCAAATAGATCAAATTATTCCCATCTCCTGCAGCATCAGATCTCAGTTTTTTAATGGGAACAGAATTTGCTGAAAAAGATTTCTTAATAGCAAGAATAATAGAAGAACAGGGAGAATTCAATATTTTTTTGCACTACTGGTATGAAATTTATGATACATGCCAACAGTTTTGTAAAGAAGCAATGAATTTAAATTTCATAGTGCTACATCCATGAAACATTTGGATCTTTGTAAAATTTGTGTAGCTGCTTACGGCAAAAGTTCTGTGTTCTCCATTCTCCCGGGCGGCCGCCTGCGTGTGAACACTGGCGGGAATACTCGGAGATGGTGCTGCAGAGGCAGAAGGAGTCCTCCTTCCCATTACAGGCACACATGTCCTGCATGCAGGCTTGGATGTACATTTCCAAATTAAGACGTAGCCGACAATCAGCAAATGCGGGGGAAGTCAGCAACCTCTGACACTCATCACGCTGAGGAGGAAGAGGAATAACGTTTAAGAAATTTGCAAGCATGTGAGCTTCTGGACATTTCCTATCTTGCAAAAAAACCTGTTTTCTTCTGAACAGCTATTCAAGAAAGGAAAAAGTAACCATTTATCCTGGAAGGGACAGTCCTCCCAGCTCCTGGCAACTAAGTCCCCATGGCACAAGGGTGTCTCCATGTGCCCATGCAAATGAAGTTCACCACAAGAAATACTTACATGCTTATTACAGCTTGGAAGAGCCTGAGTTTCATCTGGATCTTCACATTTGGCATTGGGTTTGCTGATCTTCTGCAAATTCCCATATGTAATTGAGTTGTAGCTTACATCTATGAGAAAAAAAAAAGAGAACTTGCTGAGCCCCAAAAATTGACAAGGAGCATCTGATTCCTGGACCTCTACTGATCAAGGGAAACAGTTACCATGGCATCAAATAGGCCTGTTAGACACAGGTATCTGCTCTGAATGATGTCTAACTGTGCTTAAAAATGCAAAGGGGAAATAGGAAAAGAAGGCTAGTAAAGAACAAAAAGATTAATCTGGAGTAGAATAAACTTAGACCAGGAATGCAGGAATGTAATGTTTAGTCTGAGGCAATCACAGAAACCTCTCAAGTGAAATTTGCTCTCCTGTGATGTTTCTATGCACAGTGTTTGTCAGCCTATCTTCTGTGACAACTGTCAGTATGGTGGGAGGACTCACCTCCATCGATGAACTCATTGTAGATTGGAATTCCATTGTAATCCCCACAGAGACCACAGGTATGGTTATTAAATTTGTTGTCCAGCTCCACCTAAATAATGAAAAGAAAAAGCACAAAAGAATTATTTTTTTCTTCCTTTTTTCTCCTCTTTTTTTTTTTTCTTTTTCCTACTGAGATAGAGAAATATCCCAGGAAACCCAGGAAATACCAATTAAAAATACTTTGAACATACATACCATCAGGGCATCCTGCTGGTTCCACATCAGAACCATGCCTAATTTGGCATAAATCTTGGTGTAAATCTCACCACTCTCAATGAGGACACCAGAGCTGTAGTAAGGTGTCTTCACACTAGGAAGAAAATCACAGACTTTGTATTAGTTAGGAAACACAAGGGCTGACATGAATGTCTGTAATAAGCCAAGTACCCCAAGGAACAGAGAAACTAGTCTGACTACCTCATCCTAACTGCACAGGATGCCTTGTTTTAATGAGGCATAAAGTCCTCTGTCTCTGACACTTGGGACAGTAACTCATTGCAAAAACTCATTTAAAAGGCAAAGCAATTTTGGAGGAAAAGCCTACCTAACACTTCAGGCTCTTTAATTTTAAAAAATCAAAATGTCAGATGTCTTCAAATTAATCAAAGGAAAATCCATCATCATTGTGGTATTAACAGAGGATATGCACTCACTAATAATTTATGTCAATGAAAGAAGCTACAACATAAATGAAAGCTTTTCTTTACCAAAATATCTCATAGCCATTTCAGAGAGAATGAATGTTCCATTGCTAGGAACTGCCTCCTTAAGAGAGAGTTCAGAAAGCACAGGCAGATATAGGGACTGTCAACAAAATTTTGAAAAGAAAGGAGCATGTTAAGAGGAATTCAGTAGTTCTGTCAGTAGTTAGTTACTTAGTTTACAGTGGACAGGACTGAGCTTGTTAATGGTGACAGAAGACACTGCAGAGGGCTGAGCATAGATATTTTTGTGTGATAACAATTCAATTCATCAGATCTCTTCCCAGTTTTTTTAGGTCTGTCTTACAAGTCAAACTGAATGGCTGAATTTCATTCAGCAATAAAGGGATTGTGGCAGGCAGCCTCATCCTATAAAATCTAGAGAACTAGAGTCTGTTCAAACAGAAGTAATGTAAACTGGAATCCAGTCAAAATAACTGGTTAATTTTCTACAGATTTGTCAATGTAATTGCTATCCATCAGGATTCATGCATGTGTATGCACATCTCTTAACTAGTCTCTTGATTTTATTTCCTAATTTCCTGTCACTGGGGTTTTTTCAATTATTTACCTCCAGGCATTTTTAACATGGCCAAATGACTTACACATCTAAATACCAGCTGCAAACTCACAGATTATTATTTCTACTTTTGACTGCATCCTTCATCAATAAACAATGAAGTCTTGAGAAATCATGTTTCTTGAGAGGGACCATAAAATGTTGGATGTCTTTTCAGCTTTCCGCTATCATGGCATGGAATATTTATCTCTTTTTCTAATAGTAGGACATTCAATCAATCTGTGCATCAGGTACCTGAAGGTTAATCCATACACTTTTCTACTTTACAGTTTTCACTTGGGTACTGTGAAATGCTATTTTATATGACAACTGACCATTTATCATTTCAAGATCAATATGGAAACTTAAAAAGTTCTACAAAAAAATAAAATCCCCATGTAGCAAAAACCTGTTCAGAAGGGATCTGTGGTTTTATCAACACTATCTAAGACAAAAAAAGGCTTGGTTTAAGAGAAACAGTTTTAAAAGGATTTCTAACTTGTTTTTCATGGAGTTCTTTTTAAGACTTGAGTACACAATAAAGAGTTTTTTCAATTTGAGGCAAGAATGCATTTTTTATAACTTTCTGTCATTTTGTTATGCATTCCGGTATGACCTTTGCAAATTAAATGTTGCTTTCAACCTTTGAACATATTTTCATTACAGCAGCTTCCAAACTTTAGAGCAAAAGCTGAATTCTGGGCACAACTGTGGCCTACAATGACAATTTAAAGTTCTCCTTTTTTTTCAATTATGCTAAAACATAGTAATTAACTCATGAGTTGCTTCACTTGCTTCAGAGTATAAATGCACACACTAAAAGGATATGCTAATGATAGGAAAGACTAGGTTAAGACATATACTTAGCATCAGTAATCGTGTCAGACTTGTCTCTTGTGTAACCATGTTACAGGAGGAGAAAAATAACACTGCTTAGTGTGAAAAAGTACATATTGCCACAGATAAATTAGTGTAAATTTTGACCTGTCTTGTATCTGTTAAACTCCCTTGAGGAATAGCCTTAAAGAGTCTTAAGATCTTAAGTCTCAGATCTTAAAGAGTTATTTACGAAGACCAGAAAAAATCCACCTGTCTTCTGTCACAAAATAAGAGGAAAAGACCCCAGAGAAATGCATTTCCTTTTCAAGGATTTGCTAGACCATCTGCTCAGGTAAACCCAAGGTGATACCATGAAACAAATGAAGATATGTCATTTTAAGCCAGTAAAAGATCTGGCTCATGAGCTGCACTGTTTCCTGCACAACTGGAAGAACAATTCACTCAAACCTATTCCTGACTTGCATTTAAATAATCCCTTATGCCAGTGTAGAAATGACAATTAATACTAAAGCCCCTCCCCAAAGCAATTTTAATGCTGAATTTCAAAAGGCTTTTTGTTTGTTTGTTTGTGGAAATGCTTTGCAGCAGTTTCCACAATGGTATACAGACAGTTGTGTAAATAATCAATTCATCCTGCTTTTATCTTCCAGCACATTTCTCTGAAATACCCTTATACTAAAGGAACTTACATCCGCCCATCCACCACAACCAGGTTTGGTTTGAGGTAGACCATAATATCCTTGATTTTCATCAGAATATACTGGATCTCAGGGTGGCCATTGCTGTTGAGAGCACGCTGGATGTGGACAGAGAATTCCCTGTAAGCTTCTCGGCAGTCAGAAACAAAATTATACTCGCAAATGCCAGGGAATTGGTAGACGTCTCCATCAAAAGTTTTGAAATGGTTGTTTCCCCAAGTGCTGCAGACATAGTGGCCATGGTTTCTTGTCCTTCCTGTTAAATGATGAAAAAGAAATAGAGATGAAAAGAAGTGCAATAAACAATCTAGTGTGATAAAAGGTAAGTGTTCCATTTTACAGTAGAAACCACTTGCAATTATGTGCACAGTGATTCCATAGATTCGAAGCCTGATCAAGTATCTCCCAGTTCAGCAGAAAATATGCAAATCTCTAATGGAAAAAAAGAAATTAATAAATAATTCTGAGATCAGGGTATATCTTATAATCCTCACTGAGGTGAAGGAACTTACCTGCATGAGGTGGGGAAACTTAATACTGACCACTAACAAGTTGGTACATCAGTGAATGGAGCTTCTGTGCCAAGCACATGATTTTATTCTGAATCACATTATTATTTGTATCAATATTAATTATTTCCAAGAACTATCACCTTCTCTGATGAAACATGTACTAGAAACAAAACAGGTAGGAAACCAAGAAAGTACTACCTACTCTGGAAGGCAAATAGCTTAAAGGTTATGAAAGTGCTTGTGCACAACAGGAGATTTCACGGAATTGTTTTCCTAAAAGCAGTAGTGATTTCTACTGCAAGACAGAAATTTTCTGCAAGACAGAAATTTTTCAGAAGACAGGTCAGAAAATAACCATGGTACGAGGGAAAAGAAGTCTTTGCAATAGCAAAATATGAAAATGATTTTTTCCTTTTCCTGCCATCTATACCAACAAATAATACAAATTAACACAATATCTGGTAAATGTCCAGATACTGTAGATTAGGATGAGCATCCTTGGGAATCTTGGTATGTCTCTCATCTTCACAAGGTTTTCTTGCAGCATTTAACATGAGAAAGCAAAACTGCTAAGGAAACCTTTAGGTTACTGTACTTTGATGGTACCAATCATACCAGATACATCCAGGCAAGCTGGAACACTTTCCTCCCCAGAAGGAAGGCTGCACAGAGATCCTCCCAGAGCTCACAACTGGGAGACCAAATGCAAGGTAATGCTTTCCACCCAGTGCTGAATTCAAGATGCAGCAGACCAAGCTCAATAGCCCAAACCTGATTGCTGGATAAAATTCATCACCTATTCCCCTAAAAAGCAGTTTTCAGTAAGAGTGCTCCATTCCATCACTTCAAAGTTGATAGTAAATACAGTAAGTTAGAGCTCTTAGATTAATAATGTCCTAAATGACAAAATTAGCTTTTTTCAATGTTATTACATTTATTTTCGAAGAACAATTTATGTTTTTCCAAAGTAACAGTAGACACAATCATCCCCTTCCTTCATTGCTTTAACAATGAACCTCTCTAACTCCTACAGTTGCTTTCTGCCAAGTAGTTGCCATACCTAGTAAAGACTCAATGCATGGAAACAAAAGTAACATTGAAAATATTTTCCAAGCACATCAAACTAGAAATCAATGCAGTAGATATAGGCACTAATCTCTCCAAAGAAAGTAGTATCTACCGATTTTGTCTGAGCCATGCAGCCTCAATATTTGAAAGCTTAAGCAATTTAAGGCATCCTAAAACTCTAGAGCATTATCTAAATGCACTGCCTCATTCTAGCTCCCCAGCGCTATTTTAATTCTTTCCCTCTTGTCCAGGAGGCAATCTGCTACCTTTTCATCTCTAGAGCTTACCTTTTTTTATTTCACTAGCTGAAGAAAGAGCCAGCCAGAGTAGAAGGAGGCTGGCCGCTCTTAGCCCCATGGTGGCTAAGGTGGGTGAATGGGAGCTCCACTGAAAGGTCAGTTTTTTATAATACCCACTGAGGCAATTAATTCTATCACAGGGGAGGAGACTCAAAAGGAGGAGGCAAGAGGAGGGGTAAAAAACAGGTACAATATTTACAGAAGATAAGAAGTAAACAGACAATTATTTTTCACCATAAATGAAGGAATTCAGCATACAGGAAACGGTATAATATTGATTTAGTAATCGTGCAAACTTTTATTGCTCTATTTCATCTACAGGATGCTGTGCTTTTAAATCCTTCAAATGCTCACGCCAAGTTTAACCTTCAGTAACTCCTATAAACAAATAATGAATTTTTGGGGTGGCTGAACAAAGAAATTCCTTGAAGAACTTTTAAGGGAAGACCCTAAAATAAAGGCTTCAAACCCAGAGAAGTTTTCATTTTCCATCAACACATAGAATGATTTCTGTAAAAATTAAGCGATGCTTGTGAAGCTCCTTGTAGTTAACAGTAACCCTTACACATAAAAACGGCACATCATGCGTTGTAAAATAATTTTGCAGGCAATTATTGAATTCCTTAAATTTGTAAAGCTCTTGGGAACATCTAAACCAAAATACTGCCCATACTGCATCTTGTACCCAAAACATAATTGAGACAGGGTTGCAAGGTAAGTTCAAGGAATTTACAGTAAAAGAGGTGCTCTTTCAAACACTGTCATGGCACAACAGAAAATCCATCAAAGTTGTAGATTCTCACATCATATTAAGCCTTAGAGAAAAAGTTTTTAAAAAAGGGAAAATGGGAAAACACTACTGTCCTTAATCGCCCTAAATATTCCTGCTCATTCTTGCTTACTTTCTACCTAAATGATAAATTTACAGTCTGCTGTCCCACATCAGATCCTACAAAAGCTATAGGGTCAGGTTTGCTTCATGCAGAGAAAGATGGAGAGGGTCCTTGGGAGAAGAAGAAAGAAAACAGAAAACAGAACTAGGAACCAGTTCAGAATGCTGCTTCAGAAATACAAGATTTCCACATGCACTTTATTTTGTGGTGAAAAGTTCCTTTGAGAGGGTGTTTTTGCAACTCTCTTCAGAAGACAAAACACAGGCTCCTTTAGGCAAAGGAGATCTTTTAACACATCTGCTTCATAGCAGTAGCAGGGCTTACTTCTTAAAGCTCCCATACCAGGCTCTAGATCTCCTCATCAAAAGATTTTCAATGCAGAGTCCAGAAATCTCTAATCCTCTTGATCGTTTAGAGTATTTCTTACTTTCATTGATCATATTACAAGTAGAACTTTTATGTTTTTCTAAACATCAAGGAGACTTTTTACTTAGCCCTTTTAACTGCTCTAGTCAACTAGAAACATCCTTTTAACATAAAAGCATATTCTTTAGCTGCTATTTTCATTGATTTAATAATTTTATCACAACTATAGCCTAGATTCTATCTGAACATCTTCTTTTTTTCCCTCCATACATCTCAAAAGGTTTTAGATTTTCTCCTTTCTTTATTTGAGAATACAAATTTGTACTTTTCTTACCCTTACATAGTGTATCACACAACAATCCTGACTGAAATTGAGTAGTAGCCTTTTTCTCCCTTATGAATCTATCATTGGAAGAATTTAATTTTATTTTCCTTCTTGGAAAATAAAAATAAACCGAGTAATAATCAGTTAGAACCAACCATTCATAAAAAACAAAGAAACACGGTCTACACAGATCTTTCCTCAGTGGCTATTTTAGCAGACCTAACTTCTTATGATACCTCAGAGACATCTCCCAACTTGGCATTTTCTGCTTTTTATGCCACCAAAACTCTTAGTTTGGAATTTTAAAAAAAAAATACTTATGAGATTCCCAAAGGACAGTATTTTGTGCTTTTCTTTTCCTCCCTGTGTTTTTCTAGGTAGTCTCCTGTCTAGACCTACTATTGCCTCAGTAAAAAAGAGTTTCCATGGCTTAATTCCTATACAGTCTTTGCAAACTGTAACAGCAACTCCATGTACACAGCAAACCTGACCCCTTTTTAGATTAAATTGGATGTGTATGCTGACAGGTGTAAGTTGGAAACCTGCATATTTTCCATTCAGGTTTCTTTGCCACAAAACTTCTAGATCTGGAACCAGTCTCATCCATTTCTTGGGACTGGGAAAGATAATCATCCTTCAGCTGAAGTTGCACCATTCCTCAGTTCAATATGCTGGTATTTTTACAATTTTAATATCTTCAGTGCAGGAGAAGAGCTATTTTTAGCCAAGCACCTCTAAATTTTAGTGATTGATTTACTCTGCTCCAGCTTTGTCCTGCCTGTACAGGGAGCATGATTCCTTCTTGAGCTATGAAGTTACACAGGACTACTTTCCTTCTGTGGTCTTTGCTTCTCAGAGTGACCAACAACTTCCCATTGTCCCTTCTTCTGACATATATGTGGCTTGCTGTGACATCCCAAACTGCAGAATAAGGGACATCAACATGTCTTTAAGCACTGAGACCACTCTTACAGAATTTGCACTTGAGCTTACACGGCTGTGATGATCTGAAGAGAAGTAAATACAGATCCTTATCTTCCAAAGTATTCCTAGCTATTTGTACTTTTGCTAGCATTAGAAGGTCTCCTAAACTATACTGTCTCTGTTTCCTTATTGCCAGAAGGGTAATGATCCTGTCTACCAGCTGCTTTATATGTCTTTCAGAAATAATCAGTCTTTCAGGTAGACATCATAGCCTGGTTTATTTCTTGTTCAGCTACCTTAGAACTTTTTGCACTACACATTTTAATCCAGAAGAACCTTACTGGTAATGCACAGATAACATCCATATGTATGCATTAATTTATCTACCATAAATTGTTTGACAACCTGAAGTAATCTATCATTTTGTAATAAAGGTAATTCCACTTTATTATTTATTATTATTTATTATTATTATTATTATTTATTATTTATTATTTATTATTATCATTTTTGCCCTAAGCTTACATAAGTTATCTTGATCTGAGCTGACCTTTCTGTAGAACTTCATGCCATTCCTTCCTTCTAGTCACCTTAATCAGAATTCACCTTCGTATTTCCAATATCAGGTGTTAGGTGCTTTTATTACCAAAGATATTACTTATAATTCTGCATGGTATCACTGTGCAAGTGGCACCAGAACTAGTGACGAGAAGAAGGATTTTCATACTTAGGTTCCACAGCTGAGTTTTAACAGAGATGTTTTTTTAAAAGTTCCTGAAGCCACGAGTAGCAATACAGCTTCCCATAAGCTTTCACTATGTGTCTGACTTAGGAGCCCCAACATCAGTGCTACAAAAGTCATTGCTAAAATCCAAAATGTAAAAAAGAAAAGTTGGTTGCATGGCAGCTGTGTTTGTTATAGCAGCAGACGCAGAAAGAGAGATAAAAGATGTGTTTTGAGTCATAGTTATGTCAATGCATTGTTTCCCTATGCTGAAACTTTTACGAGACTATTTCCAATCGTTCCATCAGCATAGCTAACCTTTAATGTTCATTTACTTGCAATGTAAATTTATTTTGCAATATATTTGTTGTTAACAAGACAATCTACATGGAAGATTACCTTCATTCTGAATCACACTGCAGAAGAAAAGGGCCTATATATAATTTATATAACATTAAGATAAAATTCAGCAGAGACCTGACTGGGTTTACTGTTTTAGGAAGAATAAACAATTTTCCAAGAATTTGGGGTCTGTTTCTATCAGTTAGCACACCAAGAGGAAATCTAATTGCAGTCTTACCACAGCAATCACAGGACAAGAACCTCAAAAAGTACAATTACACTTGGGGACTGACTTCTTTCCCATATCTGCTTTTGTAGTCCTGACTTGTTGATCACAGGCTGCCAAACCAAGAAGCAATGTTCTATCAGTAATGTTGTTCTGGAGAAGTGGCCATAGGAGTTTGTTCTGCTACTCTTCTGCCTGCCAGAATTTCACCAGAGGACATAAAGCCTTACACATGACCATACAACTGCACAATATACACATCACTCCTTTTGTTTCAAGCACAGAGATGGGTTCTCAGAACTCCTTTGGCAGCCATTCTAAAATAGCTTTGGTAAAAACTAGTCAGATTATGAATTCAGAGATGTATCATACACAATCACTTTACTTCTTTGACTGAGACATTTAAGCCCTCTATGGCACACCTTGACAAAAACTTAAGCAACAGAGACAGGCAGCAGAAGGCTGACAAGTGCGTGAAAGAGTGTTAAAAGATTAATCCAAAATTATCAACACAAAAGGAGCCAATATTTAGATGAGTGTAAAACTGATACAGAATTACTGAAATTATTAATTATTTTTATATAATTAAAGAATTAGAAAAAAGTGGCAAAAAGCATGCCTATATCTAATCCATTGCTCTCTCAAACTTCCTAATGGGGAGCCACTACTTATTATTTTTATGGAAAGAACTTTAACACACAGAATGTCCACTTAAATGTATTCAACAGTCAAGGTTTTATTTAAGGTAGTGTTACAAAAAAACACATAATTTTGATTGAGCCTGGGTCCCTTCTGGAATCAGGCTAGTATCATGCAATTAACTATCCTATCATTTTACCCTAAGGGATTCGGTATCTGATTGCACTAATCTCAGCTCTATTTCTAATTTCATCACTGTGACCTTGAGCAGCCTTTGGGTTATGGGCATTACTTTTCATTCCAACAAATACAATAGTGTAAGTTATCTGCTGGTGCTGGCTGGAGTATAACATTCTCACACCTTCTTTAAGTAGTTTGGCATAGAAATTTTAAGAATAGCCTCCATTTTCCACTCACAGTACTTCCTTCTGTGGAAGACAGCAGCTCGTCCTCTGAAACTAAAGTTACAAAACATTTCCTTCTCTTCCAGTCAGGTGCAAGTGGGGATAAACATGTGACACACAATTACTGAAGATTAGGAAGGGATGTAGGAAATAATAACTTCGACTAGTAAGCTTTCCTACTGACACTTCGCTTCTAGAAAATTTTAGTCTGCAAAAAGCCTCAGGACAGCAGCCTCTATATCAATACACAAGGAAAAATACTTGACGATTTAAAATAATATTAGAATAGTTCTCCTTTGCTCAAGCATCTGTGGGATTTACTACAGGGAAATGGACTGAGCCAAGAAGAAATGGCATGGAAAAGGCATCAAGAGAATTACACTTCACACACCTTACTCTGGTAATACACATACCATGCTCTGGTAATTTTACCCCAGGGAAGTGGGATTTTTCAAATCTTTTATTTTCTCTGTAGGAAAAACTGGGAAAAGAAATATTGGCAAAATGCGCTTTTTTTCCTCTGACCTCTGGAGAGGACTTTTTTCTGAAAATACAGCTCACTAAGATGCTAGAAAATATTCCAGACAAAACTTGAGTACCTAAACCTGTACTCTCTCAATGAAGCTCACATATGTAGGAGAGATCAGAGAGAATTTGAACAAGAAACGAAGTGAGCATACTTATTTTAATTGCAGATTTCCTCTACTAATATTTTCTACCACCTTCTTGTCTCAGAATTCCTATTGACACTGAAGGTGGAACTGAAGTAAATTTGCATTTACTTAATATTTTTATACAGGAAATCAGACTCACTGTCACAAAAAATTGGAGAGCAAACCCTTCACTCTCTCTTTCCTTTTTGCAGCAGCATATTGATATTGCCTCCAAGTCAACATTTGCTATGAGTTATCTTTTAGCTTTCAAAACAAGAATTTTTGAAAGACACTCCAAATATTACTGCTCAACACAGTATATTCTTGTATTTTTCAGCATGGCCAGCCTAGTCACTTGGCTGATAGATTAAACTTTTCCCATTCTTCCCAACTCTTAATGGAATGGCTTTGTTTATGGCACATGGTCAATAGCTCTACTGAAGTGACAGATTTTCATAAGTTTAAGATTTAATATCAAATAGCTGAGATAAACAATATTCTGAGCCGTGGTAAAGCTATGGTGATGGTTCCACAGGACATTATGAAAAGTTAAGTTCACTTGAAGTAAAAATTGCTAAGAATCTTTAGTCTTCCTCTTCTTAGCACAAATATTACAAGCCTGCCTGTATAATTTGCTGTGCTTGCAAAAGTATAGCAAACTTGCAACAGTTATGGTAAAGTTTAACTTTTTTTCTGTTATGTAAGTCAGCAGTTACGTAGTTAATAGTGCCTTCTGTATTGTAGGTGAGGGAATAACTACGTCAAACGCGAGAATATGTCTGACTTGTATCCAAGTCTTCCAGCTGCCAAGCACATTTCCTAACATTACTTTATAACTGACACTTGAATAATCAAAAAGACAATATAGTCAATACAGCACTTTATCACAGCAACATTGTGAATATAACAATGAATATTGAAGAACACTCTGAGAGCTGATGAATTAGACAACCTGAGAAAAATTTTCCTTTACACACTTCCATGATATTTTGCACTATTTGTGTTTGTTTTCTATGCACTTTCAAAATTCGAATCAGATTACTCTCAAGGTGTCTTTTGAAAGGGGAGAAAAGGAAAGCAAAACTAAAAAATACTTTGGAGCATTCCTTCATGCTTCTCCTTTTCAGTTGCTGCTTTTTCAAATGTCAGCTCTCAGAAGTCAATCATCTGCACTATAAAATGCCAATAGTGAGATTGATAGTCCATGCCATCCACTCCATTACATCTACTAGGCCTACCTACATTCAAATTTTGTAAGGGCTGGGTAAAAAATGTTTGGAAAAAAAATCTGATTACAACTTCAAATTGTGGGTAATTAATGTTCAAAAGAACTGTTACCCAGAGCACCAGAGTATCTGAGTTTTGATATATGCACCTCCACAAAACTCCTGTCCCAATATGTATAGCACATTCAGTATTCTGAGCAAGGAGATGCCTGCACCAGGCAAAAGGAAAATCTTTAAAAAAAAGTCAGCCTGGAGAAGAGAAAACTCTGGAGAGACCTTAAAGCACCTTCCAGTACTGAAAGGGAACCTACAAGAAAGCTGGAGAGTGACTTTTTACAAGGGCATATAGTGATAGGACAAGAATGAATGACTTTAAGCTGAAGGAGGGTAGATTTAGATTAGATATTAGAAAGAAATTCATTATTTTGAGGGGGGTGAGAAACTGGGTGAGAAACTGGGGCAGGTTGCCCAGGTAAGCTGTGGATTCCCCATCTCTGAACATGTTCCAACCCAGGTTAAATGGCAACCTTTGAGCAACCTGGTCTAGTGGGAATTGTCCCTGCCCAAGGTAGGGGGGTTGTAAGTAAACGATATCTAAGGTCCCTTCCAACCCAAACCATTCTATGATTCTATAATTTCCTGTGAGAATTCAGTTAGACTAGATGTTTATTGTAGGTCCCTTATAACTGCTCAATTCTGTTTTAATACCTGAATCCCTGAGTTCCAAGGCTCTCTCCTCATTTTGAAACACTTCAGTTTTGCACAGAATACTTTCTTTTTTCACTTTTCTAAAGACCAGGAAAGCAGGGGTAAGCATGACTCTACAATGCAGAAATTAGAGGCAATTACTGATGAGAAAAGGGAGGAGAGACATGATCTCATTTAATCCAAACATTTGATAGAAAATATAGCTCATGGGAATAGAAACTTTGGTATGGATGTAAGCCCAAATTTTTAAGGTTACTTACAATTTTGTTTCTCATATTATGCAAAGAGAAAAATTATAAAAAGAAAAAAGCTGAGTTCTTATCATTTCCTAGAAAGGAAGACTTAGCTGAACATACCACAACAGAACACTGCTGATGTGAATGAGCATGAAGAACATGGATAACAGAGTACAATCCCCTTTCTTTACCCAGTCTGAAGAACAGTTATTTTTCTGGCAATGCTTACGTAGGTTAGAAACATTATAGAGGAAAAAGTATTTCATAACAACTCTGTAAGAGATGTTTGCTGTAGACAAATACCTTAATAAAAATATTAAATCAAAAGCAGATTCAGCAGATAAGTGATAATATCTTCTCTGTACTTTCCCAAGACAGAGACCAGACTAAAGTTCCCAGTTCAGAACAGTACTTCACCAATGTTGCATTAAGTGTTGCTGTAGTCTGGCAAACCTGTAATTAGACAGAAAGAATCTTTATTTTTCCCGCTGTGATGGGTTCAGCTTGGCTGACTGCAAACCCTCAGCCAGCAGCTCTCACTCCCCCTCCTTAACAGGATGTTTCTCCCTCCTCTCTCTAAGTGCTACACAGCATTTTATCCTTTTTTAAACATAATTCCAAATACATAAATATATTTCCAAGCCACCAGCGTGGCTGATGGGCTCAGCTGTCTGCTGTGGTAGGTCTGGAGCCAGCTGGCAGTGGCTGTGTCTGGCACAGGGCTGTCCAAATCTTTTCCTACAGAGGCCCCCCTGTAGCTCCCTTGCTACCAAAATCTTACCATGTAAAACCACACACCTGTACATAAATTAATACAGAAATATTTCTTTACCAGCTCAGAGGGCCATATGATTAATAAAAGATCTTTTTCTAGTATTTTATCCCAGACTGAACATGCTTGTCTGTAAACTAACAATGCAAATTGGTATTTACTCTGAAGGTGTTGAATCCAAACGCTAAACACTTGTCTGACAAGAGGGAGATGTTCTTCTGTAAATCACCCATCATTCAGAAAAGGTGCTTAAATCAATAAAAATGATAAAAAAATGGTCAGACTTTAATATAGATTTATTACAAAGTGCTCAACGTAGCTCAGGATATTACAGAAATGGAAAGACTGAGACAGGCACGTGAGCTCTTGAAGAAGACTATTATAATAAAATAAAATGTAAATTTTATTAAATTTCTGGGCATCACCTGATAAATTATTGTCTTCTGTTACTGTTACAAGCATTTGGGAGTAAACTTTTCCTTTTCTTTGCAATTAATTTATGGGAATACAGATATGTCAAAGCAAAGCCTGTTCTTCAACTCTTTCATTTCATTCCCTAAATTTAGTGGGGTTTTTTTTGGTTTTGTCATCCAAGGAATGTTTCAGATTAAGTCATCCAAATCAAAGCAAAAAATATTCCTGAACTGACTGATGTTGTACTGGATTTTATTTTGCTACTACTTATACAAATGACAGTATTTATTATACACAAACCTATATCAAATGCACAGAATATGAACAGAAATACAGATTACAAAACATGGATTATCCGAGTTTTGATAGGAGCTGCTGTGTAGCCGTCCTAGAAAAAACTTCTTTGGTTGAAACTACCATTTTCATGTCATGACCCTGGACTTGTTAGGTCTCTCTCATGTAAGCTAGTATGTGAAACTGAGCCAAAATAAACTGCAAACACAAAAAGAATAATTTTTAACTGAGGGGACAGTGTTCTTGAAAAGTGCATTCACTTCATCCTATATTGGGATGACTAGATGACATTTTCACGAAAGGTGCGGGCAATAATTCAGTAATTTGGAACTAACAGAATTTAGTTTTATGAAGCTAAACAGTATTTATATAATCCTGTTATCTTGACTCCGATTATATAAATAATATTAAAGTAGGCCAGCAAACAAGGCACACCTGGATGAACTTGGAAGTGATTGATGCTTAACTTAGGTCATTTACCTTCATAATAAACACTCTAATTGACTAAGGAGGTGTATCCTCTTTGTGTGATTACTGAGAAACTCCCATACAATCTGGCAACTCCCCTTTCACAAAGTAAATGTAAAAAATATAAAAGGAGTCTGATGTGAACAGAAGATTAGTGCATACTACTGAGTCATGAGCATGAGTTAGGTAAGACTGCATGCACAGTCTACATGAGACTTAAGAAAAAGCTTTCTAGTTTGATTAGTTGGAAGAAAGCAAAATAGTGACAAGAATACATAGTGAAAATTGAAAGAATAGAAGACTTCCGTTTCTAACTCTCTACACATTCCATATCAGGTATTTGCATTCAATCCAAGACTTGTATGTCAGAATAAGAATTGCCTAAATATTGTCATTTGGATTAAAAAAAAAAAAGCTCTTAATATCTTTCATTGCCATGATTCATATTTTCATTTATTACTACCCCCATGTAGTAATTAAATGCATCTCACAAAAGCTACTTCCTGTCTGGAACTCTGTCAATACGAAAATCAATAAATAACATGAGTAAAAATTTGTGAAAGAACAGTAAAAATCAAAAGCTATTAAAAAAAAAAAAAAGAAAAAAGAAAAAGAAGTTCAGTACTGTAAAATACCATGATCCAACAGGAAAGCAGGACAACCTTACATGTAATGGTTACTTGGCAAGACAAAATGCCAGCACTTCAAATGCATCCCTCCCTTTTTTTCTTCTTCCTCCAGCTTTATATTGATGAGCACGAAGCCATATAGTCTGGAATATCCATTTGGTCAGCTGAGGTGAGCTGTCCTGGCTGTGTCCCCTCACAACTCCTCATGCACCCCCAGCCTCCTCGCTGATGGGATGAGGAGCATAAAAGACCTGGACTCTGTGTAACCCCTGCTCAGGGATAACTAAAACATCCCTGTGTTATCAACTGTTTTCAGCACAGATCCTAAACACAGCCCCATGCCAGCTACTATCAAGAAAATTCAGTCTGTCCCAGCCAAAACCAGCACAATTTCCTGGGAATCTTTATCCTGATTCTGTAGAAAACCTAATGAAAAGATTCACAAGATCATGAGCATTGCTTGTCACAAACATATTTCTGTGAGACACAGCCTGATCTCTCTATGCCTCCCCAGTTCCATGACTGAGTTTGCAACCTTCTCTGTAACACCTTCATAGAGGCACAGTGTTGGAAAGGACAATCAGATCTAGAGCATCTACACGCCCAACACCGCTATCCCTGTGTTGCACACCAAAATCAGTAAGTTGACAAAGCTTTCTGTTACAAGTTAAAGGCTTGTCTTTGTGGGATGTAAATTGTTCAGCTACTGAAACAGCAGGGTCAAAGAGGCATTTTTAGCTACATTATCAACTTTTTTTTTAAAGTTACTTTTTTGCTGGGTAGATTCTCAAATTATACAGCAATATATTTATAGCAATCTTTATTTATTTTTCTTTAATTGCTAGGGGATGGGGTTGTTTGGGGAGACTTTTTTGTTTTGTTTTTCTTGCCTGGATGCCATGATGATTTTTTGCCTTTTCTTTTATACCCCTTTTATACACCTTTTTATAGCTTTTGTATTCTTAGTATTATTTGTATTATTTGTATTCTTAGACTTATTTGTCAAACTAGGAGACTAAACATCTTAGAAGCCTTGTAGCTAGGGATCAGAAAGCCCCAGACACCAAGGTCCTCTCCAGAACACATTTTGTAAACTAAGATAGAACCATCCAGGGGAAGGCTCCTTGGGGAGGGGGGCTCACTCAAGCCTCTCATTGAGGAATCTTTGATAGACATGCTAATTAGTAAGACCTGTAATGTTATACCTGATCTATTGTGGATGTGCACTGCGGTGTGCTTTTCGGCGCATTCCACCTGGACGTGGTGAACCTAAGGATCCTTAAAATAATACAGAGGTAAAATCCCTTTTTCCCATCTAACCATGTTTGATTCTTGATTTTAAGACCAGGAAAAGGCATCAGCCCATGTACATTAGCTAAGAACAAGATTTTCAATAAGGCAGAGACTACCAGAGCTACAATGCTGGAAATCTGAGTATCAAGCACAGAGAACTGGGTTGGCAAAGTGTTTTTGTGGAGACTTGTCTGCTATAGGTAGGAATGGAGATATGAGATGCTTTAATAGTGCTTTAATGTACATAATTCAACACCTATAGGATTAATAAAACCACTAATATCAGATTAATATTTAACTCTAAAAATGAGAAATGCCCATGAACAAATAAAATAAGGCATGATCTCATAGCTGATTGCAGGCACCATATTAAAGACTCAAATAGTTGAAGAGTGCAAACTAAAACAGACCTAAAAGGACTAGGAATGAGAACAAAAACCAGCATGGCCAAACACAGCACTAAGAGAGGCAAAATAACATATCAGTAAAAAACTAAAGAAAAAGGAGATTTTATAATAAATTGATAAACTGAACAGTAAACAAACTTCCAAGACTGGATGGCATTCCCCAAGTGTTCTAAAGAAGCTCAAGAACAAAACTGCTAAATTTCAACAGTACTTGGAGGACAAGCTTCCATGGGTAGTCACCTCCTGTATTATCAACTTTTCTAGACATTTAAACAAAGTGTAGGAAAGTCATTTGTCACAACAGACAGAAATAACTGATGGGCTCTGTCAAGGTTTAACAGCGGTGAACTGTGAAGTTACACAATTTGTTAAGAGCCAAGATTATCCAGGAGAGCCAAAATAAAACTGAAAGAGAACTGCAGAACAGTTCACAGCCTACAATGTTGAGAAGGAAAAAAAAAAATAAATGAAAGACAGTGACTACCTGTATAAAATGTGAATTCAAAAAAAAGAATTCCAGTGTGTCCATGCTGTCTTCCCATCCTTCCTTCTTATACACTGTCTTCTTATAGACTGTCTTCCTTCCTACAGACACATAAAGGGCACAGTGTTAGTTATCAGTTGTCAGGAAAAATATCTTGAAACCAACATGACAAGTATCAAATAATACCACCTAAGTGACCAGTCACATTCAAAATGTTCATATAGTGCTATTAAAGGCTATATACTATATTGCATTCATGGAGGGACCACTACATTTAAAAAAAACAAAAAACAAAAACCAACAAAACTCTCATTCTGGTCATTCCATTCCAAGAAGCATATTTTCTTACTATAAAAGGTCAGAATGCTCACCTGTAAAGTTCTAGTGATGATCTATTAACCACTTATAAGGACCTTGGATGTCTTCAGATGCCTCTCATTAGTTGATTATGAACAGCTATAGACACGGATGACTACAGCTGTCTGTATTCTCCTACACCACTTTTTCCATTGCCAAGTGTATATTTTACAAAAGAAGTGCCACTGAGTGTGGGTTACACCATTAAAAATCAGTGATTTTCAGAACTACACCCAGAACTAGATGATGGTGGTAGGAATATGAATGTATATGAAAGGAAATGTGTATGAGTGTAAGCATTGGAAGAAGTGGCAGAACCAAGATTGAAAGAACAGCCCAAAATTATGACTGAGAACACGGTTTCCAAGACAGTGCTACCAGGGATAAAGTGGAATTGTGTCATTTACATCCAGAAAAAAAGGGCCTGAACTCTGCTAAGACCACAGCACAGATGACTTGACAGTGGAAGACCTGCATCCTGAAATCAGGAGGATGGAAATAAGTAGTACCACATATTCCATTCCTTTTCTGTTAGTTCAGCAAGGAAACAGATTAAAGACATATAACTTCAATGGGGGAAAACAGACAATAAGCAGTAATCAGATCTAAGATTTCAGAAAGCTGAAATAAGCCATATTCTGTGGCAAATGATCGTGTCTTAACAGCCAGAGTCTACAAGAGGATACACAGATCTGTAAAAGTAGATTGTCACCACCAATCAAGGAAAAATAGTAAATGCAATGGACATTGACAGCAATGTCTCTTGTCCTCTACTTTGCACACCAACAATCCTGGCCAAACCTGGTAAAGCTTGGCAACCCAAGCTCAATGCTTGCAGATATGTGGGTGTGAAAGGGCAATTCAGTGAAATTCAGGAGAGAAGGAATGAAGAGGATAAAATAAACTAATTTAGAAGTTTCGTAAATAAGAATCCCTCTTCTTTCCCAAAAGATTCCACATATAGTTTTATTACAAATATTTTCTTACAGGGGATATGCCAGTGATTACTAACTGATTGGGCAGGGTGGGGAAGGGCATGAGTTATGAAGGTCATTTTTATATTTGATACAGAAGCAGAAAGAGAAGCATAATCGTGCACATCCTCCATATTATTTATTTACTACCTAAAGCTAAACTACCCCTTCAGATTCAGTTTTGAGTTTCTTATGCTCACTGTGTTTTTCTCATACTTGGAATATGCTTCCTAGAATAAACATTTGAACCCCTTACTTGAGGTGCTGAAGAAGCAGCTAAGTGGGGCATAGTTCCCTTTGGGCATTAATTCTGATAAATCTTATCGAATATACACCTTTCACTTCTGATTAAGAGTTTATAAATATGGTGCAATTTACTTCTACTTACTGGCAGCTCTGACTTGCAGGACAAACAAACATACAGTTAGCGACTGACTATCAAGAGAAAGAGGAAATCAAGCAGGTTTATGCCTGATAAATCTCACTAATCATATGCTACTGAACATCCTCTGAATATACAACCACCAACATATCCACTTAAAGTTACTTTTTATTGCAAATTATTTATACATTCCTGTCCTCCTTGTTACATATCCCCTACCTTTTGCCCTGGCCATGGTGCTGAACACTAACACGAGCTTGGGCAAATCATGGACTCATAGAATGGGTGGGTTGGAAGAGACTTCAAAGATCATATACTTCTAATCCCCCTGCCATGGACAGGAAAACCTTTCATTGGACAAGGTTATTTAGAGCCCCATCCAGCCTTGCCTTGAATACCTCCAGGGATGGGAAGTCCCCAGCCTACCTAAGCAACCTGTTTCAGTGCCTCACCGCCCTCATAGTAAAAATTCTTTCCTAATATGTAATACAAACCTACCCTCCTTCAAGTTAAGGCTATTCCCTCTTGTTCTATCACTACATGCTCTTGTGAATAGTCCTACTCCAGTCTTCTTCTAAGGCCCTTTTACATACTGGAAGGCTGCTATCAGGTGAGCACAGTCCAGTCCCATAGTTGTATCTGGCTTGAGAACTCACAGACAAGGTGAATACTGTCCAGAAAGAATCTCTAGTCAGCAAATCATTTTTTCAAACTCCCTTAAAAGGTTTTTGTATGTTGGGGGTGGGGGTGGTTTTTCTTCTGAGGTGTGTGTTTTCAAGAGTCCATTTCAGCATCTTTGAAAAAAAAATTGTGATAAAATAAAGAACCAGTTCTTTTGAACATCTAACTGCTGTGTATATATACTGCTAAGCAGACACACACTCTGTTCTCACAGCCTTATCTTCTTTCTCTCCGTCTCCTGACTACTTCCTCTGCTTCTGCCTTTTCCTATGCTGCATGAATAATCAAAAGAGCACTGACCTCCTCCTAACATGTAACCAACATCTTCCCTAAAGTAGTATGGGATTTTGTGCCTACAGCTACTACAGTGATTCCCATTAGCACAGTGATTTCTGCTCAGTTGTAAACAACGTTCAGTGCAGGAAAAAAAAAGTCTGAATTTCTTTTTGATATTTAAAGAAGAAACATATTATCTAGGAAGGGAAAAATACACCAATATTCAGCACTTTCTCCCAGGATTTGACTTGTGAAATAGAAGCCCCATTTAGCCCCACAATTAGAACACTAACTAATCCTCTCACTCTGAAGGCTTAACTACTTATTTCTGTCTCTTCCATCTTCGCAGCGAGATGTTACATAATACATGGGTACCTAGTAGGTTTCTTTTACAGAGTTCATTTCTTAGACAAGACTTGTCCTCTCACCTCTATTTACCTACTTTATTTAAATGCATCCTTTTTACAAACCAGACTGCTTATGTACACAATCTTATAGACACTGGTGCTAGATCCTTCTTACCTAAGAGTTACTCCAAACTGTTGGAAAAAAAGACTGTCTGACAAATAAAAGCCACTTTAAGAAAGACTGAATATAAAACTACATTTGATCAATTAAAAAACATATTTTTATTTCCTGTCAAAGAATACAGACAAATGTGATCGAAAGGTATTCTGTAATTTATCTGAATGCAGAGGCACATAGCTCTATTTATCATCTCTGCTTTTTGCTGAAGTTACTTTCTGAAGTATACTTTTTATTTTCTTAAATCTAGATGCAAGTTACTCAAATGATGGCATTTCCAGAAGCTCCCAACTCCAGAGAAAATTTGTATTCCATTTCTTGACATCTATAGGCTTCGGGTAAGTGTGAGCAAGTGTTAAATTTCCCTTGGTAACTATCTACAGCTCTAATTTTTCCTTATTCATGAGTTAATCATGGTGGTACAATGCATAGTTATGCCTTTCTTAAATGTATGGCCATCTTTAGGGTGTAATAAACATACACGTTTTGACAGTAGCAAATAACATATATTGTTAACAACTGCAGTGCAGTAGATTTTCAGGGACAATCTAATATTCTCCATCAAAAGGTAGAGGAAATAAGATAATGAATGAACTACAACAGGATAATTATTATGAGAAAAAACCCCAAACATATATGACATATAGACTGACCCATTTGGTACCATTAATATAGAGTATCTTCTAGCACTTTATACTGATCTCAATTTTTAAAGCAACAATTGAGTGGCAGGCAGAGTTTAAGAGACAATAACTAAGAGCACATCGTTACAGCTTAATCTTTTCCTCTAATATGCCATCTTAAAGTCATAGTTAATTCACCACATACCCAGTTTGAAAACAAAACCTTCAAAAATAACTGCAGCTTTAAACAGGTCAGACATAAAAGTAAGAATGATTGGGAAAAGGGTAAAAGAGTAATACTGAGAAGGGAAAAAGGGTAAAAGATAAATACATAAGCAAAAGCATGAAGACTGAAAGAGGAATCATGATTTGCATAGTACCATACACTTTAGACCACTGCTTTTCTTAATTGTTAACAGCATTTAGATTTTTTTTGTATCTTGGCCAGAAATTGAAAAACAACTGAGATAATGGTACTGAGGTTAAATCACTACAGCTTTAGTAGTACGCATATCAAAGTACTGTACTCTTTCTAGTGTCTATAGGCAGGCATTCATCTGACTCAAATCATAATCAAATGCATCAGTAATTCCTATATTTTTTCATTAGTGCCAGTGGTCAATCTGCATCAACAAAGCTGAGATGAGACAGGGTGTTGAAGCACAAACAGGCACTGACTGTGTTATATCAACTATGTGGTTATATTAAATGCTTTATAGCCCAAAGTGTCGATACTTTTTCTATTCCTTAAGTACTGAAGTAGTATTTTAAAATGCATACTCCACACCATGTTTTAGTGCATACACTTCAGAACAGTGAAAATTAGAAAATAATTACCAGCTCTGTGCACTGAGTGTTCTTTTAATCTCACAAATACAGCTGCTGCTCATACATCTATTTCACCAAACACTATAACTCTATCCTAAACAAAGGATTTCTGCCCTTCAGAACTGCATTGTAATAAGCTGCACTACCATGCAGCTCAAGTGAATGATATTTTATTCATCACAACACAGATACATACTTTCAATTTATTGGACATAACATGCTTATTTTTCATTTACTGGATTTGTGGAGGAAAGCATGTCTAATTTCTTTTGGTACAGAAAACTCAGACTAGCTTTGGGGAACAACAGGGAAGAGAAGCTGAATGTTCTGAAGAAGTAGTTTTAAATTCTCCAGACGCTGCAGATGCTGTAATCCTGAGATTCTGAAAATGAAAACTCTTTCTACAACAGAGAAAGAACAGTACTCATTAAAAGAGCTGCCTGGCCCAAGATAAACACACAGTAAAGACACTCATTATTTAATCTCCGCCCAGTTTCCAAAAGGAACAAACAATACACGTTCCAGGAGGAGCTGAAGAATTAACGACAGCTGCTCGCCACAGCTGATAAAAAATAACAATGATGAGAGTGCCTGTATATGGAGTTTGCACCCATCTTTACGTTTGTGACTTGACTTATGGCAAGTTCCTGGTTCAAGGAAAGGAAGTTCCGGTTTTGTAAACAAGTGCTCTTCTTAAAACTTTGAATATAGGATTTTATTACCCATTTCCTAAGACAACCAGCCTCTTCCTGTAACTTTAATAAAGACAGTCCTCATACCTGCTAATATGTCGTGTTTGTATGCTGCAGAGCAGATCAACAAATTTTGACTGTGACCATAGGTAAAGCGCCACATATTCTGTTGCACAGGGTATTTTGTTACAATCATCACACTGAAATGAAGTGACTGTTAAAGCATCTGGATTGAATGCAGGACTACAAACAGAATTTTAAAACATGAAGGAAAAAAAAAAGCCCAAACAGTATTGTTTAGCTTATGTTTACTAGTATAATGAATTGACCACCCAAATGTATCTCACTTTAATGCCTAAGTATATTTATTTTCCTACAAAGAACATTCAAAGATCCAGCTCTTCCATTCTGTAGCAGTAGCATAGATCAGTCCACTCACACATGAACCTGTTGTGCTTAGCACTGAATAACCTCTCCTTCAATTATATTCTTCAACTCAAAGATTTTTTTAATTCAGTGTTAAAGTCAATGGCATTCATGAAGGGATAACATTTTCATTATAAATGTGAATTTGTTAACATTATGGCAACTATCACCACAGTGTAAAAAATTACTTTCTACATTCCAAATAATGGTGCAAAAATCTTATCTTTTTAGAACAAACTCACTTACCCAAGTTGGAGTAAATGCAGTATTTCAGTTAGATCTAGCTAATGCAGTTTAGCTGTTGTGGCCAAGACTGACAGCTATAGCGTATTTTGAAACTTCTCACATTTTATATAAAAAGAGCATTTGTCATTTGGAGTAGTAACTTTTTTGGCAACAACAGATTCTCTTGACAAGCCATACACTGATTGTACCATTTTGTTCCACCCCTTTCAAAAAACCAAAAACTATTTGTGTCCATTTCAAATCATTCTTAAATAGAACTTGGCTTGAGATAGCTTAATAGAGAATTTAAATTCTGAGTGTTTGCATGCAATGTAGTTTGAAAAAGGGTCAGAGTAAAGTAAAACTGTTCCATAGCTATGGCTCTGTTGAAGTTCCACTCAGGTGGAACACAGTTGTTTTTAACCATCTGAAAATGTAATGATAAAAACAGAAATTTAATATGATTAAGAAATGCATTCAAGTAGCTATAGAAACTAAGAAAGTTATTTCAGATTTGTTTTCATCAATCACAATGTTGATGGGTTCACAGTCATAATAATCAGAAGGTATTAGATACAATAAAATCTGTAAGCCTTGTGGTCAGGGTTTCTCACTTCCAAGCTAACCGGGATCCCTTTTTCCTATCAGAGCTCCCTCTGGTTGACTTGCTGACTTATTCACAGTTATTTAGCCTCAGCAGGAATGGAGGGATATCCACCACAACATTCCACAATTTTGATGGTGAAGACACTCTCAAAGTTTATGTTTAAACCTTCTCAGGCTGCAGCAGAAAATAGGAGTATTGGCTATGCAAGGATTTCAATTGCAGTGTCAGTTCACAGAGGTACGTGATATTGTCCTCTGACCAAATTACAGAAAGTTCAGGGATAGGGTTTTTAATAACTCTTTTAGTCTAATTTGCCCAAGTCCCATGTACTCCACATGGCAGAACAAAAGACTCTCCAAAACATGGAGAAATAAGGGTATTTGTAATTTAATAAAAGAGCCCATAAGATTAGATTAAAGGAAGTAACCTAGGTTACAGAAAAGTCTGCCCTAGAATCCAGGGCATCCAAGTTCCTGTTAGTCCCCTCCCTCTCACCTCCCAGTTCATTACTTTTCTGCTCACTTTACTGCACTCCTTTATCTCCCCAAGTTAACTGTACATGCTTTAGCTTCCTGCTTCAACTCCAATACATGCTCCTGTTGTGGTCCTCCAACCTCAAAGACCATCCACCGTCCTGCGGAGCCTAGGGATGAAATGGTGGGAGACAGCTTTGCCCCTCAACTACATCCAAGGAGCCTCCTCTTCTGCTTTCCCTTCCTGTTGTTACAAAACTGAGTATATGAAGAAGCAATGGAAATTTTGATCCAGTTTCAACCATGTGGGGCAGATCAGCTTTAGTTTTCTGCATTAATCCTCTTTTCTTCTGCAGGAGGTTTGACAAATACTTTCTCTGCAGTAGACACTTGCCTAAAGACCAGTCTGTTCATTAGCAGCATGTCAGATATGCTGTGTCATGTGCAGCAACCCTAACCAGTTGCTTCTCCTGGGAGACAAGGAAGGAGGAAAGCTTTCCATTCAAACAATGTCACGCAACAGCTGCAATCTGAGATCTCTCAGTATCTGTCCACACTGGCATCAGCATAGGCCTAAACTAGAGAGGGTTCTCTGCAAATTCTTGCCATGTTTCCTTCCTCATTCTTCTTTGAACTTTAGTAGAATTTACTACAACTTGGCCTTTAATTGCCAAAAGCCGAGGAAGTCAGAATGATTTCTCTCTAGCCACCTGTGCTATTTACATTCACAACCTTATCATACAGATAAGGTTTCTACATTATAAAAGCTACTGCCTCCTCTAGTCCACAGCATTTGATATCCAACACTTAACTAATGTCTGGGCATCAGACACAGCATTTGTTTGCACAGACAAGAAATTTATAATATTCCATTTCCAACCAAAATGCACCTTGCTTCCTCCTGCAGTTGTTGAAGATGATCAACATCAGCAATACTGTTCTTTTTCTGAGAGAATGGTGTAGTATCACACACTCTTCAGAGCCCCTCTGTGGTTACTCATGAAAAAGCATTCCCATAGCCTTCAAAAGGCCTGGGCTTTTAACCATCAGCATCCTGCAACATACATGAAGTCTGCAAAATTAAGCAAGGTCGAAACAGGAAATTTTCTCCATCTGTCTCCTCAGGATCAGCAGTTTTATAAAAAGAGGAAAAAGAGTATAATTTATTTTGTGTTCAGAAGACAAAAAGCAACAAAGCCAAATGGTACTGTATTAAAGCAAATGTATTTCAGATAAGGAGAAAAGGCTGTTTGATCTATTTTATCCTTTTCTTTTGAATAGCGGTATTATACATTTTCCTTTCAATGTTTCTCAGGATCTGCTAGTCAGAATTTCAGATGTCCTCAGGTGAAACAGGTCTCTGGCGCATTCACAGTTGGTGGTGAGGGTTTGGAGATTGGTTGGGGGTTTTTGCTTTGTTTTGGTTTGGAGTTTGGTTTTGGTTTTTTGGTTTGGGTTTTTTTTTTTAACTTTTCCTGCATTTCCAGTATTTGCGCTGAGTTAACACTTAATATCTGGGGAAATAAGCTGAATGGGGTTATAAAACTGATCCAAGAAACAAGTTAAAGACAAAGTTATTTTACAAAGAGGCAGTGGCTTGACAGAAAAGATTTAAAATCTGAGCCTTGTGAACTAAAGTGAAGCCAGTCTCGAGAAGTTTCCCTCAAACTGAGGAGTATGAATTGCTCTTCCAAGCTAAACTAAGAGAAGTCCTAGGAATAACCTGCCAGATATGGCATCAGATTATTAAAAGTGTCAGAGAGACATTAGTGTTTTTTCTCTGTCTTTCTAGACAATGCCCCAGGTCAGGTGTATCTAAGGAGTACACATTTCAAGAGCACAGAAAAATGTGCCAACTGGCACTGAATCAGTATCTTGTTCTGGTGACCCCATCCTTGCAAAGCAGCAACATTGTCCCAACATTCCTAGACAGTATTTTACGACATTCATTCATGAACTAGGCATTAAAAATCATATGAACAAGATGTGAGGAAGGCTGTCTCCTCCTGTTGGCTCTGCTGTTGAGACCTCTGACTGAGATTAGAGGACCTGAAAATTTTGTTTATTATGAAGGTGGCAACGAAAAGGACCTCCTGGATTACAACAAAGGAATAAATTTATTCCCTGTTTCATAAGAAAAAAAATTTATTAACATTGTTTCACCGATTAATTAAATTATAATGAAGACCACATCATTAATGTTTTATTAAACTCCCTTATTAAGATAAGGCCAATGGGCACTTGAAAGGAAAACTTCCTATGTAGATGGTTTTCTGATTCAAACCTTCATAAAACTCATGGAGCTCACAAAGAAATAATTGCCTTGGTGTGGTAAAGATATGGCCAAGATCAATGAATCAAACATGGAGGGAAAAAAGTATTTGTAACTCATTAAGGGAACACACCAGCTTTATGAAGAAAGCATCAGAAGCCACCTGTCCTCGTCCTCTGCCAGCAGATGGCAACATTACTTCTCATTAGGGAAAGGGATCAAGGGAAAAGATCTGTGTCATCAACAAAAGCTGTGGCCACTGTGTAGATATTTTTGCTCTTTTCTTTTCACATAAAAATAGAATGCTTTGCCTAAGGTGCCATGTGCATGTTCCAGTGGAGAGCAGCGGATAAAAGTAACCATCTGACCACACCAGGAGGCTGAGAGAAAGAGACAGAAAATACTGAATCTCCCTGTAATGGCACACTACAGATCGGGCAGCTTATGCCTGTGAAAAAGGTTCATAGAGAGAATTTACAGAAAGAGGTCTGCATTTAATTCAAACCCCATATAAAGTGATAGATACTGAATAATTCTTTTTCATGTTTTTGCATACAAAAACTACTTTGAATACTTTTTTTCTTTAAATTCCCCTGTGCAGATGGACTCAGGCCCTGAATTACAATGTTTTTAAACAATTCTTCTATTTCTGCAAAGAGATGGCAAGTGATGCAAAAATTCATGAATAATCCTGTATGATGTAATTACAACCCTTGATAATACATAATGGTATGAAGCTGTGTCAAGGCAAGTTCAGACTGGATGGACATTAGGAAAAGGGTCTTCACCCAGAGGGTGGTTGGGCACTGGAACAGATTCCCCATAATGACAGAGAAAGAGTAAGAAATATACTATTATCCTTGTTACCAGTGGTTAGGGAAAAACAAATTATCTGTGAGTTAGAATCCATTAAAAAAAAAGAAATCACACTTTTTTTTCTTGTATCTCCACAAATTTTGCACGCAGATTTTAAAATCCAGTGCCTCAACTACTTTATTTATTTTCAGCAACCCCCACATCCACAGAGCATCAGCTGACATTTTTTCATGAGATCCTTAGAGTTTCAGTGCTTTATCCAATATCTCAATAACGACAACATAGGTTTACCAAGCCAAACATTGGGAATAACTGATGTCTTGCTAGGCATGTAACCTCACAATATTGCTGCAATACTCAGGAGCTGTTCCCCAGCATTGCTTAAATACCAAACATACATTTCTCCTTCTTAGTCCCCTCCATTTCCAAGAACAGAATGCAGTGGAGATCAACACCCCTTTTTACTACCTTGTGCTTAATTTTTCTCTGTCATAGACTGATGAGAGAAATTACTAGAAACAAGACTGTGAAAATACTCAAAGACATCCTAAAATGACTGATTAACAACACTGAGTTTGTTCAAATGCTTGGTTAAGAGGTGTTAAGGTCTCGGCCTTAAAAATTCTCTGAAAGACAGAATAAGAGCAAACTACTAAGCCAACAAAATGGACATGGGAGAACAATGATTTTATGCCACACTCTTCAGAAAAGCATTTTATAATAATGCTTGTATCAAATCTAATTTGATCTGATACAAACTAATAGAGAGCTCTGTTTTTCAGCACTGAAATAATTTCCCAACTGTACCATACAGAAAAAGTCACATTCATGCATTGCAGCTGAAATACTGTGCTTCCACAGCTGGGTGCACACAGCTGCAATGAAGCTTTTTGTTTACTATGTCTCAACATTGGGTGGGGCCAATAAATTAAGCTAATACCAGGGAAATTATACTTTTTTTTTTAATTAGCTCCTTAATTACCTTTTTTTTCCTTTAAAAGTGAGTATGTATATGAATATACACACATATTCCTGCAGAGGTGTTCAACAAAACCCACTTACATACTTTTATCCATATATCTGGAATTTGTCCAACAGTACTACATCCACTACTTTCACTTTGGCATATCAGGATAACTACCAAGACAGAAAATATTAGAAAGTATATTTCTCTCTAGGAATAATTCTTGTATTCTAAAATTATTATTTACCCACTACTGAAGCACAGTTAGACCTGGTATGAAGTGTAGAAGCTATTTAAGCAACAATACAAAACGATTCTGGCAATAACATGAAAACGTACAGTCATCTGCAGAAAATTAGCCTGACTGGAGAATATAATGCCCCAGAAGATGGAACCCTATCAGGCTTTTTTTTTTTTAATCACTACAGTGGGGCACGAATTTAACACTCAGAGATAAAGCATGTTATTTGTGATGTTTAAAGACATCCCAGGCCAAAGGTGCTCGAGCAATCAGCTCCATCTGTCTCCGCATACCAGAAGGGGAGATCTGCAGCTCTCTCACAGACTCCCGGCTGCAGAGACCCTCCCAGACTCCCAGCCCGAGCTCTCCCGCAGCCAACCCTGGTTTCTCTCGGCAAACGGAGAGGACCCACTGTGCAGGTGGGGACGGGAGCTGGGGCTTCCAGCCCTGCTGAATAGGAACTCGAAGTCTCTCAGCGGCGGCGCCGGGTGCGGGGATTTCAGGCGCAGCCCATACCCAGGGTGATTCACTGGGACGGGCTGTGCTCGGCTCCCTGACTCACTGCGGCACCGGCTCTGCTGCAGCAGCCGCTTCCAGCTCCCTCTGCGACAGGGATCGCTCCGCAGCTTTTCAGTCACGACTTCTCCATTGTGCTCTCTCACTTCTCCCCCCCACGCCATTGGCAAAGTACAGATGCTAGACGGCAGGATAAATTGAGTTAGTGAAGCTGCAGTAATTGAATGATGGAAAGGGCAGGTAAAAAGTAATTTATACAGTATTGTAATTTATACAGTAAATCCTACAATTTATGTGTTATTTTATGCTAATCTGGTTTATATTGCATTGCCTAGGAACATGATTTTCAAAGATCAGCTGATGTTGGCAAGTGCACTGAATTGCTAAAATTATGATCTTATTTCTACACTGTAAAATTAAGAAGAAGGTAGTTGTTCTTCTCAGCTTGGCACCCAGTCTCCAAGAACACAGGTCAAGCACCAGTGTCACCTAATGCACATCAGGACTCAGATCAGGCAGCTACCTACTTTGTTTTGCACATTTCTGTCTCAACAGATATGAAGAAAGTGAGCACATGGAGTGAATGAAGATGGATAAAAAGGTTGACTGGAAGAAGACAAATAGCAAAAGCATCACTGTGGACAGAAGCCTCTGTCACAGCAGAGGATTAGCTATGTCAGCCATCTGGGGATGAAGTTGGGTAGTGGGAAGAGGAGGAGCTTGAAATGGTTATTCTAAGTGACTCTGATTAGAATACCTCAATTTTTCTAAAGAAAAGGGAAATTCCTTTCCTAGGAACCATTTCTAGAGGCAGTTTAGTACAGAGCTCTCTCTCCCTCTCTAGCAGTAATGCCAACAAACTTTGCAATCAGGGATGAGTCACTTCTCCATTTTCTGCTGCAGCAAAACTAACACCATTTGCCATCCCAGCCTTGTGACAAATTGCAAGCAGCAGACAGCCTTTAAACTGTGTTCCAAAGATGAAACTATTTGAATAAACATCAAGCAGTAGTATTCTGTTAAAAATCACTGGCAACATACGGTGGGGCTGAAAAAATAGAGACATTGCACAGGAAATGGAAAATAAGAAGGACCTTTCCCTGGTAGGAATTTGTTGACCAAAGAAAGGGGGAAAGGACAGGAAGCCTGCAAACAGTAATACCAGTCTGTGTTCATTATCATGTTTGCTCCCTTTATTCCTGGGCAAGCCCAAAGAATACAGACCCAAACTTGTTCCCATAGGAGTGTGACAGCTACCAGTCTCATGCCCTGTGTGACCTCTAATTAGATCCTCTGTCAGCCAACTGTGCTGTCCAAATTCCAGAATATAGAAAAAAGAAAGGGCAATAGACCAGTCTGTGACCTCTGAAAATTTGCTATTTACTTTTCTGCATTAATGTGCTCTTCTACACGAGCTGCTGGTTTGCCATTAGCTTTTCACTGCATATATTCTAACACACTTCAAAGTGGGCACTCCAAACAAGACCCTGCGAACCACTTCATTGTGAAGCATGCACCATGATCCAGGTCATTCACAATAAACCAACCTGAGGGCACTGTAACTTATTAACCAACTTTCTCTCCTGGCATTGTTCACAGTTCTACAGCCACAGAACTGCCAGGAGCCTGTTGCAATCCCCAGCAACCAGCCTATCTCAGGAAGTTACTCATGGGTATTACCAGGAGGGAAAGCTGATTTATGCAGAGTTCTTTGAAATTACAGTATGGGTTCAAATATGGCCTACTACTGATCCAAAATTAAGCTTTGCAGACACTTCCCATATAATAATTTATCTTTCATATTCAGTGCCATGAGACACCTCATTGGTGTTCCTTGAGAATTCATGATATAATTTGTTTTCTTTAAACTATAGTATTTAAGTAAATCCAGTGCATTTTTGCCCTCGATATATGGAAGAATAATGACGACTGGAAGATTTAAAATTTCTCCTTCTACCTGATACAGTGGGCAGAAATACAGAATAATGGTTTCCCTGGAGAGGCAAATACATCTCAGGAAGAAAAAAAAGGAGACATCAAACTTAAAGATAATAAACCTGGTTGTGAAAATCTTGCGATGCTACCATAGTGGTTAAAGGTGAGACTGACTTTGCTCCAAAACAGGAAAGAAGTGCTACTCCCAGCGGGAAGTAAGCATAGTGTTTGGTCTCTGGAATCATGACACGCCTGTAACAGCAATACAATGACAATTCCAAAAGGGCAGGAACTCTACTTCCAGCCAATGAAGTTATAATTAATACCTATGAGAAAATTAGAAGCAATGTGAGCACACAAAACTGGCTCAGAGAGTCAGTGTAGAAGGCAGCCACACAGCTGATCTTGAATGAAGATGGAAAGAAAATGACATAAAGACAATTTTCTACCACACTTCTGCATGTGCTGCTTTCCCTGGCATGTAACAGGCTGAAGTCACAGATACCAGGACTATTTAAATAACACAGAACAAGATAATCTATTACACACACCTATCTGGAATCAGTTTTCCCTTTCTTTTTGTCAGCCAGTAAAATCTGCCATGACGGAAAAACCAGCAAGATAACTGCACTGACTTGATTACACAAGCAATTCTTAAAATATAGCCCTGAGAAACCCGACATTTCAGTTTTCTGAGGTTAGGATTGGGGGGGGAGTGCACATGGAAGTAAACACTGCCTCCATTTAGATTAGTTCATAGTGGAAAAAAATGCGTGTAAACACATATTCCAAGTGATTGGCTTCAGGTTTTCAGCACTGAGATCTGTAAGCATTTAGTACTTCTGTTTTTGCAAAGGTCTGTAATGAACACAGCATTACAGCCATGAACCTCCCTTGAACCCTGCTAATGAACCTCCCTAGTCTAGTATTATGCCAAGTCCATTAGGACAGACAATTTAATTCTTTTTAAGCTGCACCCAAGTATGTGTGAAATTATAATAATGCTAGTGACAGTGTAACACAGGTAATTACAGAATTACTCCTGGGTTTAAATGACAGCATAACATAAAATTTCTGAGCTATGGTTTTTGCAGGGCCTTAACAGAAATCTATTTCAACCTCCCAGATGAATGCCCTATCCCAGAAGCTAGAGGGCCATGATCCTTCTCATTTGCTTTATTTCCCTTCCATGAATCTTGCTGCACTGTGTCCCAGCATCAATAAGACTGTAAAAAGGAGAATTTCTGCACAGACTAGAAGGCAGTTTAATGGCAATCACTGCACCCTGCTGAAACATAAAGAGATATAGGTTTGTACTCCCACAGACTGAGGAGGGAACAGAACTCTCTGATTAGCTTATTAGGGAAGACAGGAGTTCCTCAGATTTGTTTTCAGCCAAAAATCATTTGGTAGGCAGAAAATATTCAAGAAGCACACTGAGAATTTATCTAATGCCAACATATGTACAGTCTGGCAATTGCAAATGACAAATGTTCCCATCAGTAAAAAAACCAACAGTTATTCCATGCCCCAGAACAGATTGCCTGGTATTGCTTGACACTATGAATAGTCATTCTGCTCATCTATTAGAGATAGTTACAGTGACTGGAGAAAATTATCTTTTCTGTCTGTTCCTGCATTCCTTTCATTATTCCTAAATTTCTATCACATAGAAAATAACATACGATGTGGATTACTGACCATATTAAGGAGCAAACAAGAATAACAGAATATTGTTACTTCTATTATTTGGAATTAAAATCTTGTTTGGCTGAGCTGAAGTTAACACCAAAATGGTTTTTAGTCAATAGGTAATAGCACAGTTCTTAGTAGCTGAAAGAAATATACAGTCTACATTTTCCAGATGCTGTAAACTACCTTTTAAAAATATGCTAAAAATGCAGAGTATCTTGCTTGATTCAAACTAAACGTTGTCCATTTATTCCATGCACATGCTACAGACTGAGAAGTGTTAACACCCATCTGTGATCTGTCTTCTAGGTGCAGTAAGACTGCTCGTTAACCTGAGTTTGGGAGTTCCTTGCTGTGAATGCCTTCCTCTGCATTCCCAGCTCTGATAAATGAGCAGGTTATTTGTTGATCTGCTGTACTGCTTGGCAGGGGAGAGCCTGTTCCCTTTTTCCACAAAAGCATGCCACATAGAGTGTGCTCACTCAAACTCTACACACAGCAAGAGTTTGTCCATAAAACTTTATCACTATGAAAACAAACCCAGTTCCTGTATTTTTCTTTTTAATTTTTTCTGTACATTAAATCAGACTTTCTGGGCTAGATGGCCTGGCTGATGAGGGAAAATTAAAGAACCTTATCACATTGGACTCCAAGATTACTGAATGTTTACTGTCTGTTAAAGCAACAGAAATAAACACATGAGGACGAGGTTAAAATCCTGTCTCAATATCAGCTCCAGATACCTAGTGTTGTTCTTAAGCTCTTGAAATGTCAAATAGAAATTACCCATGAGACTACTAGCATATAAAAAAAAAAACCCAAGCAGTATTTCTAGCTGACATGCTTTAGGCAGCCTACATCTTGTAACAAAACCCTTAATTTATGAACAGGCAGCTCCTCAATAAATATGACACTATTATTTTTATGATAAAAATATATAAAGATATTTATTTTAAATTCAATCAGATGTTGGTAGTGAAATAGGCATCCCACTCCTGTGTATCTTTTTAGCATAAGTAGATATCAAAGTACACAATTTATACTTATATTCTGAAGTATTTTCTTATCGTTTATTGGCATTCTAGCCTCAGCATCTTGTATTTGTGGTGGTTTATAATTTTGGCTTGATATTGATTGGGTTTTTCCGTATGGTTGGAAGATTTTTCATTACTTTTTAAAGTTACCTGTCTCATTCACTACAGTATTCTAAAGATGTTTGCTAAACATTTCAAAAACAGAAATTTCTAAGATTTAAACAGAGGAAAAAGTTTATTAAGTAAGGTCATTCTCTTACCAACACCTTCGGCAAATTTGGATCCTTTGTTTCTTATATTTGCCACTTCCTCCTTTATGATCACCATTGTCTCATCTTTGCTATAACCTTAGTTCTCCTTTTACAGCAGTGGGAAATCACACTGGATTATGCTCACTTTGAGAAGGTATTGGATTTGGGAGAGAAAATTGTGTGCAGCTGGATTTTGTCTTGGTGAGTCCCTCCTCTGGTGCACTCCAACCATGTGACCTATCCTACTGTGTCTTCATGATGCCAATGAGGTGACAGCTCTGTAACTACTCTAAGACTTTTAACTTCTGCTTGTTCCCCTCGCTGCATTCAGTGTCCAGGCCTTCCAGAGCAGCACCCAGGAATGCTGATTCCTCAGAATAGGCAAGACAGCTGCTATGCTACAACTGCTCTGCAGGCACTTTCTTCTTCACGTGTCCAAGCTCGAGGTTCCACAGCAGCTCTGCTTTGTTGATTGTTCAATTTCCACCACTTGGGATTTTGGCTTGCCAACCCTCTCCCTGACTTAGTTGATTTCTGAGGAATAAATCCCTCTCCATTGTTTCTAGTTTAAATTTCATTCAGTCAGCTGGATCCTGTCTCTTACAAGTAGCTCTGGACCCTCAAAGAGGGTCCCATGGTCATACACACTGAAGCCCTGCTCCCAACACCAGCTGTACAACTAGTTGTTAACCTGAGGGATCTGAGTCATCCTCAGACCCTTCCCCTCAGTGACAGAACCAAGGAGAACACCACCTCCATCCCCAAAGACTTCATCACTGCCCCATTGCCCTCCAGCCATGCCTGAGACTTCTCAGGTTGCCCTTGCTCTGGCAGTATTTTTGGCTGGGGTCTCAGAGAATTGCCATTTGATCCCTTCCTCGTCCTTTCAGATTCTTCACAGCTCGTGGACCTCCTCCCACAGCTCTTTCACCTGGAGGCACAGCTCCTCAATGATTTCACAGCTCTGGGCAGGCCAGAAGACTAAGCGCCCCAGGCCCAGGCACTCCAGGCTGCCTCAGACTTGAGAAACTGCATCCTCCTTTGGAAGTTCTGTCTGGGTCCAAAAGTCCAATAGCAAAGAGACAGTTACTCCAAAACTCGAATTTGGATGTAAACCAGGCCTTGAGTCATTGCTCTTAAGTTTTCTTTTAAAAATGCCAGATAAAGAAACACAAGGATATTAAGAAGGCATTTGGTAAAATCATCATTAAAGATCACACTAAATATCAAAAATCTTACAAAAAGAGAAGGAAAATAGAGCCTTTCACTGAAATTGTGTATTTGCTTTTCTTAAAAATAATTACAGCAAAAAGAAAAAAAAAGTTCCTGTCCCTCACAGCTCTTTGTTTCCTTTTCCACATGATTAACAATAGATAATTTTAAATTAATTGAGGCAAATTCAATTTTTTGGTGTTGAGATTTCTACAACTAACTTACCTGCTCATGTATAAGCAGGCATTCAGAAAAATCCAAGCACCTATCACTAGGCACACCTGCTCCTGCCAACAGCATACACAAAACCTCTTGCTTACTACTTATCAGGACTGTACCAGTCATGTTTGTGCAGTTTTCACATCAACAAATATAAATATCTATATTAATAGATGTATTTTTACAAATAGATAAATGTTACTGTGTGTCACCTGTGTAAATCCAGGGAATGATTCCTATGAAGCAGCAGATTTTGCCTATGTATGTCAGGTCCAATTTTTTTCCTGTTACGTGTAAAGCCAAAAGGGAAAACCTGTGAACCTTTTTTCTAAATAATTAATTTGTGTGTGGATCAAAGAAGAATTTTTCGGCTTTCAAACTCAGAAATGCCCAAATCACTTTGCACAATTGCATATAAAATATGGGCAGTGCTGTTACTGTGCTGTCAAATCTGACAGCCATTCTGTACTCAGCAATATATCAAACACCATCCAAATGCAACCATACAAATGTCACCTCTTGTCAGTGGAACTTTATAAATGAAGCAATATTAATCAATTAAGGGACAGTAGAGTGCATGCAGAAGCAGCCAAGTCAACCTGAGGATTACAATAGGGAGTTCTGGGTGGGCAATCAAGTTTAAACTGCAGAACTGCCAAGGCACACGGATTCTCTGTATGATAAAGCGGATTTCCGGTCACACGCTGAGGGAAACCCAAAGACTTTTGCCCATGGACAGACAAGAGTAAATTTTGCTGTTACACCATTCATCTATTATATGCTACTATACCATTTACCAAATCTTTTTACTTCTGCTTAAATAGATTTCTGTGATTAGATATGAGGGAGATCATCTACACATTTCCACTTTGAATTTCTGAAGGTAGCATTTTCATATGAAATATCATGACATGGAGTGATATCCCTCTCCCAGGCTGCTTGGGAAGGGAGAGTCCTGTCCAAGTCTCTCAAGCAGAAATGAAGACCCACACACACACAAGCTAAAGTGAATCTGAAGAGTCACTGATACCATTTTAATTACCTATTTATCTAGTACCAAATAGACCAGTAGAGTAAAAATACATCTTGCTCACATTTTATGTACTTGCTATGCTTAATGCAAGGATTTTCTTTCTAAATATCTTGTTTGTCATACCAGACTTCCTATACCTGCAGTTTTAGGAGTTTCCTTTCACAGAGGGGAAGCAACTATACAATATTACATACTCCTCAGAGGGGATGCTCTTCAGAGGGGGCAGTGCACACCAAATCAGTTTCTTTCCACCCTTCATATACTGTACAGGTTTATAAGTTGTGTACTGCTCTAATGATGCCAACTTTTTGTTATAAACCAGCCCCAAAGAAACATGATAACCATTCGTAAATGTTGTTCAGAATGACTGTCATCCTCCTTACCTTCAAAGGGGCCAAAGCTCAACATGGCCAGCACTTCCTCAAAGTTTTTACCCCAGAGGAAGATGTAGGAATTACCTTCCAGCACCACAAAGTTGTTCTCAGGAGAAATGGCTGCAGTCCTGTGGTACCTACTCAGTCTGCACAAAGGCCCTCACAGCCAACACTGCAAAGCCAAATGGAGTAGGTGACAGAAACAGAGCACTCAGAGAAGATGGCTTCTTGATCAAGGTTTGTCTTTGACATGGATAAAGCAGCTAGTCACTCAGAGTGACAGCTTTTAAAGGTGAATAAAACAGCCATAAACCCATATCTAATTTTCTGTAGCACAGACTGGTACAAAGGATGTGTCAGTCTGTGCTGGTGAATGGTTGTTAAGGGTACCCTGAGAGACACAGGTCCTGCTATAAACCCTTGTCAGCCAAATGATCAGTAAAGGCAGATCCAGATCCAGTGCTATCTCTGTCTCTCACAGTATCCTCATCTTTAGATTGGCACAAATAATTTTTTTCCTGCCTGGCAGAACAGTGTTTACCACACTCTGTTTAGGAAGTATGAGGGATCAGTACCAGTGATAGTAGGTGTTAATAATGGAAGTGGGGAGCAGTAGAGATTGAACAATAGCTCCCTACCCTAAAGCAGAAGCCTTGCTCTGCAGCTCAGGGAAAGGCCGGGAAACCAGATCTTGCAAATTAGTGATTGCATTTTAGGCCTTGCAGGAAAAGCTCACCTTAAAACAGAAACAGCCTCTCCATCCCATGATTTCAGTCATGGAATCCAGCTAGGGTCTGTAGGAGACCTGTAGGTCTGAACCTTCTACAGAATGCTGTTTACCATTTCAGAGTGCCTTGAAAGATTCTCTGCCTTGGGCTAGAGACACCAATGTTTCTCCTCATCACCTCCCAGTGATTCCAGTCCTTCTGCCTGGAGATTGCACAGCAGGCGGTAGCAGAGAGCATGGTCCAGAACTAAGGGAGGCCTTGGCACAGGAAAGCAATGAGGAGAGGAGACATCTGGGGGAGGATTGCTGGGATCTTGGCCAGAAGTCATGTCCTCAGACAGCAGGAAGGAAAGATCAGTAGAATACAAAGCAATTAGCTTTGGCTCTTTGAATAACTAATGGCTACTAAGAGTAATGATTCTATTTAAGGAACTGCTTTTGTTATACTTACTGGAGAATACAGAGATAATTGACAGGAGGCATGCAAACAATTCAGAGCAACTTCATATAATTCCTGACATTTTTTGAATTTTGGAGATGCTGGTATTTTAAGCAATACTTAATAAATCAAAATAGTCTGCTAAGCCACAGGAAGAGATTTTTAGGGGTTACGTTTCTTCAGTATCAAACTGACTTTTAGCAAGATTTCTTTGCAAGTAATTGTTTCAAACTATTTGGAACAATTTATAGACAAAGTGAGATCCTCGTACTTCCTCTAAGGGAAGGTCACAGGGAACTAGAGGCTGGTCAGTCTCACCTCAATACCAGGGAAGGTGATGGAGCACCCAATCCTGGAACACATTTTAAGGGACATGAAGGACAAGGAAGTTCATCAGGAGCAGCCAGCACTGATTTACCAGTGGGTAAATCTTGGGTAACAGATCCAACTCAAGTCTCTTTTGCCTGTGACAGCAACTGGTGAGTGATCTCTCACTGTCCTTATCTCAACCCATGAGCCTTTTGTTTTGTTTTCTCTACCCTGTCCAGTTGAGGAGAGGAGTGATAGAGCACCTGACCTCCAGCCAAGGTCAACCCACCACAAGTTCTTATTTCAGATAGGCAACACTTCTCTCTGAAAACTCTCCAATAATTTCAGCATTTGCCACAAAGAAATACTGCCAAAAGATGTCATGCGACCATTTTCCCCACATATGCTTTGCTTCAGAGGATTCAATTTTGTCCTTCAAACAAAATCTATAGAAATATCCTTTAGATACTGTAGGTACAAGATGAGATAAACTTGGCTGTTAGACCAACAGTGCAAAAAAACCCCCATATGGAACTTGCAGAGATATCACAATCTGGTATCAACATCATCACTGAATGTAAATACTGAATAGTGACTCACTGACTGCTACCAATATGTAAACATACTGTATCTGTTGATTGCGTAGTTAAAGTCCTGGAAACTCAGTTAAGAGTAAACATTTTAAATTTTACTGGACTTCTTGATATAAAAATTATTCTGGAGTTTATTGACCTACTCAGAAACCTGGTTTTCAGAGGTACCAAAGTCCCCGTTGACTCTCTTAGATTTAAAATAATAATTCTTATAGCTAGCAAAAATTAAAAATAAACAAACAAGTACTCTTCCCCCACAACAAAATAATAATAATTTTAAAGTTTTTAAAAAAATCCCTTTATTTTATTTCCTGCTTATGGCCTAGAACTCATGAACTAATCCTCTTAGCATGTTAAATTTAAATTGCATCAAAAAGATTGTGGTTTTGATACCTCAGTGGTAACTGGATTTTTATTTGAATAAACTACATCCAAAAAATCGAAGAACATGAAGACTAAAGTTTCGACAATCAAAACAGACCAAATCAATGCCAAAGCTGAGTTCAGTTTAATACACTGCATGTATATGAAAGACCTTTGTGTTTTATTAGTACTGAGACAGAAAACAGACCCAGGTCTGAAACAAACTCCATTAAGTCTACACAGGCCAGCATCACTGATAGACATCTATACTTTGATATTAAAAAATATTTTGGCATTGCCCAATAGGTGCCATTCCCACTTTGCTGCAGACACAACCAGAGCGTACCCAGTCCCACCACACATTCCTTGAACCACTTCCAGTAAGTGCCCCCTGAGAGTGAGGGTTCAGGGAGCTCTGACGGACTGAGCACAGGCATTGTGGATCACAGGAGATCACTGACTGCAAAAGAGGTGTCTGGGGGATACTCCAGCAGGCTGTGGCTGCAGGGGGGTTTCAGAGCACGGCTTCCTTGGCCTGCTGACAGCAGAGAGCCACGCTCACCTTCAGTAGTCAGCAACTTCCTCCAGTGACTGGAGAAGGAAACTCATGTTTAGGCAGCTATCTTCTGACAAAACATAAATTCTCCTGATGTACTAGAACAGGATTTTAGCACTAATATCCCAGCTCGTTCAGGCTCACTCTGGTATTTGCACAAGTGACAGGTCACAAAACATAGTACCTGACAAACCACATCAGCCTACCTCCGTACTCAATTTTTTCAAAGTACAAGAGACACTACACAGTCTGTCGATTTGCCTGCAATTTAACATTTATTTCATAAATGCTCAAAAAAGAGCAGCTGAGTAGCAGAGGAGAAAGCTGCCGCCTTCTCCCCTTCACCAGCTGCCTCTTGCATGAAGGCACTTCCCTGCAAGCAGCTGGGCATGCACATGGAAGGGAAAGGTTTGGAAGTAGATGGGAAGAGGGTTTTAGCTGTGCTCAATGGAAAGTGAGGGAGACGAATGAGGTTAGAGTCCTGAGAACTCACAGGGAGCTGTGCACAGGCCATGGAGGTTTGCTGAGGGGAAAATGTGCCCCAAGCTCAAAGGCTGTGCTGTGAGGATGTTGTGGGTTTGTGTTTACAGTCTTCTCCCATTTTTTCCCTGTTGTTTCTAAATGAAAACCATTCTGAATTTTATCGTTTAAAATGCTAATTTTTCTAGTCTGCTTTTCAGGAAAACTCACCTTTATTGAGAAGGTCGCTTTAAGTCCTTCACAAAGTCTGGGTCCACTTTCCTCAGCGCAGTGTTGAAGGCTTAGGTGCAGCTGATTTTGGTTAAATCCTGAGGCCAGGAGGTAAAAACACTCCAATTGCCAAATATACCCCTCTATTGAGGAGTACATTCAGTGCAGGTAGCTCGGTGAGCAGCTGCAGTGAGGGCTGAGCTCTGTGGCGAGAGCGCCGGACAAGGGGCTGTGAAGTGCCGAGCCTTTGCACAACAAAGGGCCCGGGGACTTGCGGCCCAGGCGAGGACACTCGGAGACACAGCAGGAGCTGATGACTCTGCTGGAAGACCCCAGACTGTCTGGGTGCACGGACTGTGAGGGTAAAAGCCCCGGAAACCTTTTATTGGGCACCAGCGGGCACCAGCTTGAGCTGGTAATTGTGTTGCTGTGGGACGATTAAGTCCTTCTAAGGATCCAGACATTGGGGACTCTGCTGTGGGAAGCCCAGGCCTGAGCCGGTAAGGAAACCCTGTCTGACTGTGTGAGTGTGGGGTGTGCAGGGAACCAAGAGGGGCACCCGTGGGGTCACTGGAGCTCCTGCCACTGTCCCAGCTCATGTGGTGAGAGTGTGATACTGCTGGAGCAGCTCCTGGATGGTTGGACAGGAAAGCTTCCGTAACAGTCCTGTGAGTCACAAGCAATTGCTGTAGGATGGGAAATGTTACAGCTGATGTTTGCAATGACACTAAATTCGTAAGTTCTTTCAAGTAAGACTACACTATCAGGAAGCTAGGACTTTTTTCTTCTCAAAGGAGCCTATGAATTGTCTAGAATAGCTAGAGTGTTTGCATAATTTTTCAGAGAAATGCTGAAAAATTACGTGAGTCACTGCACCTTGGGATCCAATTCTATGGTTTATCCTTTTCTGTGTGTTTGCAGTAGTTCTGAGTTGCTGGATGCAGCTTCTGGCTAACAGTTCTGCTTTGTGTGGTAGCTGGGTCTGCTGCATTCTGCACAGCTGAAGTGATCAGCTATTCTCTTTCAGGAGAGCCTGCCCTGAAGGCATTTCGTTTTCAATTAATGCGTTAAAATAGTTTGAGCTCACCAGCTGGTTTCTTAATCAGGCATCCCCTTAATGCCTACATAAACCTGTATTGCTGTTGGGACTTTGAGAGTCATCTTCAAGACTTGAGTTTGTCTGAATATGCCAGAAGAGCATAGTCATTATAGATTTTCATGGTTAATGAATGATCAGTGTTTAGTATAATGTTCAATAGCATGGGGTTGGGGGTTCCAAAAGGAAGAGTTAACTAGTCATTGGTGAGAGAGAGAGAGAGAGATGTTCTTTAGCACGGTATTTCACTTCATACCAACCACAAACAAGCTACTACAGCTGTAATTACAGGGCTGGGTTTGGTTTGGGGGGTTGAGGTGGGGTTGTGTTTTGGTTTGGTTTTTTTCATTCCACTGAGGAATTGTTCTGTGTCTGCATATGCATATTTTTTTGAGTTAGGGATAATGCTACTGAGTATCAGGCTTTAATGCTTCAGGCCCATCTAGCTAGGGTAATGTCATACGTGAAAATATCACAGATATGACCAACCAAAAGTCCTGGTTTGTCACATTAGAAAGGATAGAATCACATCTCAGTAGCTTACTAATTTTGTATGCTTCTTCCTAATTATGGATGGGTATTCACAGAACTTCAGTGTCAGAGAGGTAGGGAAGAATTTCAGCGTTTTTTGAAAAATGAAAGTAGAAGCCTGTTAATAATTGAGGAATCAAAAATGTGTACAAGCCTAATGCTTGGATTTCGACTCTAGGGCACTGGGAGTTGAGTTTACCTGATCTGCTCTCAGGTGAATGACATATAGCTCAAAACTTCTTAAAGTTGCTCAGAAGTTTTTTTCTTAGATGATCCTAACGTAAAGTTATCAACAAAGTATGGTGCCATATGTAAGATCACAAGTCACAGATGCTTCATAACTGCCTTTTAATTTCCACTAATTCTTATGCTGTTACTCTGTTTTTGTGTTGCTACACTAGATACAGTGAGAACAGTAGCATTTGTGTGGGGGAATTAGACAAAAGTTCCCTGGTTCAGTGAGATCTTCCACTCACTAGCAATCTTTAGCTGCGAGTCTCATGGTATATTACTGGTCTTTATGTGGATCATCACTGCTGTCAGATCCAGAACAAGTTACCCTGATGATCTTTTATGTCTCCCAAGTCTGCAGAAGACAGCTGGGGAAACCATTGTGTTTCTTTTTTTAGTCTATTTTCTTTAATAATATGGACATTTTAGATGCTGGTACTTAGCAGTACATACTTAAGTAATGATGGGAGTACTTAACAGGACATGCTTTAGTAATGATGAGAGTTTCTTATCCTTCCCTCCTCGCCAGTAGCCATGAATGAACATTTCCTTTGGCAGAACCAATAGCCTGACTTCTCTAAATCCAGATGATTCAAAATGGGCCAGATACTTGAAAAGGCAGCATGAAAAGAACAGATGTTGCATCTTCACTAAAAATAAGCAATCCAAAAGCCAGAGTCAACTTCCACTTGTGTATTCTTATATTTGAATCCACTAAAGAACATAGTTGTAAATATTTCAAAACCTCAAATGCTCAAGAATATTCTGATGTGGTGAATCATGCTTATGTCATTGTTGAGATATCTGTTGAGTTTGGTGCTTGCTGATGAGAATTTTAAGCATGTTCATTTAACTACCTTCTGCTGATCCTTTAGGATTTAATTTAGCAAGTAGACACTATTAAAGCGCTAAATCTTGAACAACACACGCAATATTATGTTCACATCTAGTTAAAAAAAATGTTGAGAATTATAGCCTTAGTGATACAACTCAATGTTGCAGTAGAGACAGTGGTGTCTGAAGCGTTTTGCTGCTTTTGTCTGTAAAACTGGAAAAAACTTTCATGCAGGGATAGGTTTATAACAATAAGTGTGCCTTCAGCAGTCCAGTAGATCCCCTATAGGACTTACTGTTAGGAAACAAATTGTGGGAGAATGATCATATAAATTATTAGTGTCCTCAACCCAGATTGTCAAGAGAAATGGAGATTGTTATCTTGTATGCTCCAAGACAAAGTTCCTTGCAAGTAAGAATCCATTGTCAGGGTTTATCCCCAGCTTCTAACCAAGTACCACAAAGCTGCTCACCCACTTCCCCCTGCCTCTTCTGTGCCATGGGATGGGTAGGAGAGTCAGGGAGGGAAAAAAAAGACCCACAAACACATGGGTTGAGATAACAATAATAAATGAAAAAAATATATATAATAGTACTAATTATAAAAAGTGAATACTGATGTTACATTACATTAATGATTAATAATAAAACTCTGGGGAAAAACCCAACCAAATAAGTGATGCACAATACAATTGCTCACTATCCAATGCCCACCCTATCCTCAAACAATAGTTGTACTCTTCCATATAACTCACTTCAGTTTATATTCTGAGTATGATGTTCTGTGGTGTGGAACATCCCTTTGGCCAGTTCAGGTCAGCTGTCCTCCAGCTTCTTGTGCACCTCCTCACTGGCACAGTGTGAGAAATTGAAAAGTCCTTGACTGAGGGTAAGCACTACTTAGCAACATCCAAAACATCGGTCTGTAATCAACATTGTTCTCATACTAACTCCAAAACCCAGCACTGTACCAGCTACTAAGGAGAAAACTAGCTGTATCCCAGCCAAACCCATGATGCAGGTTGCCTTAGCTGAGTTTCTTGGTGTATCGTGGAATTGCCACATGCAGTTGTAGAAAACAGTAGAAAGCCTCCATCTCCTAACAGCAGCTGCTCCATTGCTCTTAGATGTGAGGAGAAAGGTCTTTCAGGTTTAGCCATTATAAAAACTGCTGGAAAACACCATTTTCTCTCTTACCTGCATTCATCATCATTGCAAACAGAACAAAATAGAATAAGATACAATTAGCTCTGACAAAATCAGCAGAAGTGTTTTCACAGTTATTAATGTACTTTAGCTGAGTATAACACTTTGTAGCTTGCAACCCTCTGCAGGAAACCTGCCTCTGTTTGTCAGTATAGGCTGTAATAAATGGGTATTCTCAGATAGCAAGAAGTGGCTACAAACAATTCTTTCTATTGTCTCCCATTGGATATAAGGCTAATAAATATCCTTCCAAAAAAAATGACATGGTTTTTTCATTGCTTGAGTGAAATAGAGGGTAATAAACTGGACATGAAGTTTTCATTTTATGGGAAATGATAGCCAATGAAAAATGCTGTAGAGCACTTTCTCTGCAGTCCAGCGTGAGTATATCATATACCCCTTGTTACCTGTGCTGCCTTCCCATACAGTTTCAAATCCAGAACCAGCCTTTCAGCAGATTCCCTTGTCTGAATTCACTATTCTTAAAAGTCTGTTGAAAGCTCTGGTAAAAGGCTGTAGTCCTCAGCAATGCTCTTCTGCCAAACTGGCAGTCTTTTCAATAAGCTGACTTTACACCTCAATGAGCTTACCTGAGAGCAAGAGAGGACTGCCATAATGCTCACTGCTTGTCACACACTGTGTACCAGCATTGACCTCAGCTTTCCTAGTACATTTAGTGGTGTTCATTAAACACCAGCTGTTTGAGCAAAAGCCCCACTGCTACATCTTTCTCACCTTGGTGAAGAATAAGAGATTGAACCAATCTGGCAGGTGTGTAGTCTTGTTTTGCAGTGTATTACTGAAGAAAGTAAGGTCATAAGTGTGATACAGCAGGAAATGCTGTAGCAGTAGCAATCAGTAGGAATTCAATATGCTGTTTGAAACCCAGTTCTCAAAATAAAGGTGTGTGGGAAGCCCACTTTTTTATTTGAAGCTTACCAGAAGTCAATAAGGATGCTCTAGGAATTAAACTAAAAAATACAACACCTGTATTTGCAGTTCTTGCAGGAGAAGAAGGGATAACACAGAGAGGGTTCTCCCATTCTTTTCTTACTCTGGATGAAACATCTCACATTGTGATGTCTGTTTCTTATTGAAAAATCCAGAGGCTGCCAAACCCCAGAGTAACCAGAGACATATGCTTATCAGTGAGGTCAAGGAATACGTGACATTTCCAGGACATTTATATAGGCAGCACTCCACCGCATCATGAGGGGTTATAGCAATTGGTGAGAGCATATGTAAGCTCCAACTTTTCAGGCAAGATCAATGAAACACAAGTAAATTAAATTCTATCTGGAAATGTGTGGAAGATAGATAAATATGATAAAAGAATAGCTAAAGTTCCACTTTATTTATTTATTTATTTTCTTTCTTGTCTTTACATTCTGGTACTTCTCAGATACGAATATTCCACTGCTTTTGAGGCTTGGAAAATACTACCTTAAAAGTACATGAGAGTTTTATCATAGACTTCAGCAACAGCCAGCATTCATGGGTGTATTAGTTTTTTATTGAATTGAAAACATGTAAGTAGTTCAACTTGCCAGATTCCCCACAGGAAATTTCAAGTTCTTGTATTCTCAACAAGCAACCAAGTACTCTGCTGATACGTGGTTAAGAAATTAAGGTAAGTACACAATATACAGCTCAGCAGCCTCAGGCCTTGGAACTACTGTAATGATAACTCAAATGAAATTACTGACATCATACCAGAATTACATCAGTGAAACAAAACCAGCCCCTGCCATTTTTTTCCCATGCTTTGGGCCACATTAGGCATTTTGATTGGTCAAAGTTTTCAGTTCTGTTTAGAGTTGTCAGCCTGACAGCAGCACAGTTATCTGGACCCACTAAAGAACAAGTAAAAAGAACAGTATGTATAGGTATATAAATACATATGTATATATATGCATACCATACATATGTACATTTATACACATAGTAAATATTAGCAGGTGGAAACACTGGAATTCTTATAGCATTTAAGTCATCCAACTTATTTGGATAAGATCTTAGATGCATCTAGCAATGTATAGTCTGATTTCTTAGAAAGTCTCAGCACATTGCACCTTAGAAAACATATTTTGGCAAATATCTTGCTTATATTGGATTGTAGATCGGTAACATATGTGCATGTTTTGTGATTAGTCCCTCTGCTTGTTCTTAAACTGAACAATGAGAAAGTAGAGATTTCAAGTCAGTTATTAATGTAGTGGAACATTTACCTGAAAGGAAGGAGAGTCTAAAATGAAAAAATGGTGGAGAACAACTCATAGAGACTATCTACTACTAATTTAGGTATTACTTTGAAGAAGGGCACAAGGGAGTAGCCCTACTCACAAGTGTAAGGACTAAAGTTAAGTCTGGATCCTACCTAAGCTCTGTGAAATAGTCCTTTGTATTTGTCCTGTACCTTTGCATATGAGACACCTACCACCTGACCCAAGGGAAGAAAATCCAAGCTTGAGATAATAAATATATAACTTACGTGGCACAGTGCGGCAATTCATTGCTATATTGTGCTCAGTTTAAAAACCAAGAAGTGCAATTGCCCAACTGAAACTGCCAAATAAAGGTAATTTAATATTTAGTTCTCATTTTCCAACTGATTCTTCATGCTTTATTCTCATGTTTAATCTTCCTTAGGAACATCACAGTATTAAAAGTGCATGTTAATTACAGACATCTTTCAAATAGTGGGGTATTCTCTCATGAGGAAAAACTGTTCTTACTGTACCAGTGTGACTGATAAGAACAAGTAGATTTGATTACATTTAGTCATGCACAGAATAAAAGAGCTTTCAGGACAGAATGTGTAGCATTTATTTAGGTGAGAGCCAAAAATATAAAATCTTTGTGAGAAGGTATAAGTGCTGACATCTTTATTCTGCATGAAGATAAACATAAACTGGCTGCCAGTCTCACCATGCAGTGAGGTTGTAATATATTAAACAGTCAGCTGACAGAGAGAGACATGACAAAAACACAGCTGTCTGCCCTCAGAGACCAAGAAGCTGCAAAGAAGAGTTGCAAGTTGCAGCTGCAATTCTGTCATGTTTCAATAATCAAAAGGGATTACACGCAAAAGGGATGCAAGTTGTTCATTCTTGCTCTTGTATGATTTCTCTCAAAGCATTCTTGTTATGATTCTCCCTGCAGAGTGCTCTCTGCCCATGGGGAAAATAGCTATACTGTCTTTTGGTTTTGAATGTGTGCATGGAAACTGCCTCCCTCAATCCCTCCACACTTTTTACACCCTTAACTTTGGTTCATTGTTCCAATAACTTAATTTCTTTAGAAATGGAAAGAGGTTTCCAAATTTCAGAATAAGATATAAGTCATGATTTTCAAATCTGTTCTATCACAATTCAGACATCTGTGAGCTTCAGAACTCTGGCAAAGTGACTACAGTGACTGTTTATGTTTGTTTGGGTTTTCTTTTAAAATCAAAGTCAACCAAAATGCATTAAAAAAAAGAAAAAGGATCAGAATGTATCAAGTAAAAGGTAAACAAAAGTTCATGCTTAACTTTATTATCTTAGCAGATATTTTATATTAGCATCAGTTGGAGACTATCTGTTCTAAAATGCACACCCATTAAAGAACAAGTTAAACATGGATTGCCCCTGACTTCCCGTTCCCAGCTCTTAATATTTGTGTAAATACAGGTTCTATTTTATTTCCTTACCAGTAGAGGTCAAAGCTTGTATTAATGAATTCCTGGTTCACACAATGTATTTGCTTTTCATTCTGTATCTGGTAACAAAATCTATCTGATTATTAAATTAACAGAGCTGTGATGTAACAAGAAGCAAATAATTTTATTTTTTCCAGGTCCGGTTTGAACATTAATTACAAACTACAGATTTAGCTCAGTTGTGTAGCAATTGTGAGTACAGCAGTTAGGAGAACTTGGGATGTTTCAAATGACTTACTGAGCTGAGTTCTAACTAAGCTAGAAACATTTGAGCCACAGCTGCTTTCATGTGTAACACTTTCCATTCCTTTTCTGTACCGTATGGAGTGAAAGGGCATGCTGCCCAGGAGACCTGCTGATGTATAATTCAGGATATTCCCTGGATTTCCCTTAGAATAGGAATACTGATTAGCTGTTAAAGCCTAAAGGGTGAAAAAAAACCCTGACCTGCGCTTTCACAAATTTTTACCCATCAGATAGATGTCATCCATGTTAATGTAACTCAGAAGAAAAATATCCGTTAGGAATTTAAAAAGTAAAATCAAATTGGTTTCAACATTTTTTTTGGGGGGGAAAAAAAGGAGCACTCCAAGTTTGGATTTAGTTCAGCATAAAGTCTAATTTGTCTCTAGACTTTATATGAGGTCATCATGAATACCTTTTCTCTCTCTACTAGACACAAATGAAAATGAGAGAATCAGTCTTCCTCTGCAGATTCTTAATCTTTAGAAGGTAAGTTTGGCCTTAAGAGAACCTGCACAGAATTTTGTTCATGATCATAGTGTTTGAGAGAAATTTTAGTTTAAAAAGTCAAAGGGAGACAGATACAAATAGAGGTGGCAGTCCCCCTATGGTTTCTCTTTCCACAATCCTGTTATTCCATTCTTTCCTGTCAGCACTGTAGCTAAAATGACCAGAACTCAGGATTCTTATAGAACAAACTGTGCAGCCCAGACCACTCCAGAGACCAGAATGCAAACCAGTTTGAGTCCGGCATCAACAACACAGCATTCAGAAGCAGAAGAGTGTGGGAGCTGAGAGCAAGCAGAGTTTGCCTTCTCAGGGTTCCTGTGCAGGAAGGGTAACACGATATCATAGTAGCAGGCCTTGCTTTGTTTTGTGTGGTTATTTTTTTCTCCAGAAAGGTTTTACTCCAGAAACACTGCAAATATTTTGTCCCAGTTTGTTCTCAGGGCAGTGGATACGCTTCAGGGAACTATGGGAGTGGTGGCTTTGTCAGCCTCTCGTGCTGGCAGGACTTAAAGAGTGAACTACACCATCCCAGGTCCCACAGCTACAGTACCTGAGATATTCACCACAGTGAGTGCCAGAGGCATGAAGCCAAAGCGAGGAGGTCTCAGGCCATTGTCCCCAACAAATTATAATTAAAAGTTAAGTACCAATCAGTGAAGTCTTTACCACTTTTAGAGGCATGAGTTTTAAATTATTTTCTACATTTTTTTCTAACAGGTATATGGGAAAGGCTTGACTCTACAGTCATTTAAATACAAAAGTACTTTTGGAACAGTGTAGGAGTGCTACTTTTGGAGAAGTGAAAGAGTGCTGTTAGGTGTTTCTTAGTTTGTGTTCACTTTCATCTATACACATCTTGTTAAAACAAGAAATTAAATACTACCTGACACCCATGGTCACTGTGTCTCTGCATATTGCAACCAAGCATAATTTACAGTGTTAAATGAAATTTTACATTTAAATATCTCTGGGCAGCAACCCAAGGACAGCAGAGATGGCTCCAACTGAATGGCAGCCCTAACAGTACCCAATAGCAATTTTTTTCTGGTTCTGTGTGAGGTATCTCATCTACTTCAAAGGTATGAAGAAAAGAAGTTTTTTTTTATTCTGGTGACCAAAAGGAAAGCAGAAAGTGTGGATTTCTACTAAAACCATAAGGTGGATTATTTAGTGTCTGGTAGCAAAATCACCCTGGGCTTCTTTTAGGTACTGTTTGGGGAAGGAGTTTAAGTGTACAAAAAGCATGATGAAAGGCAGCTGGAAAGGCACACAGAATTAAATACCAGGAAATTCTAAAGGTGGGACATACGATGAGGGATAAGCTGGTCGTGATTTCTTTGTGAATACTTCTCAGCCAAAAATTTCTTATTTACCACAATTGGAACATTCTCAGAATATGTATCTGTTTTCCTGCCAGTTTCTTTGGAAAGCATCTTGGCAGCAGGGACAACCAGCTGGCCATGTGGTGCCTGCCAGCAACTCACACAACTAGACAGGAGGCCCTGGTGTGTGCCATAAGCTTAGCCCAGGGAATCTGCTCTGTATGTGATCCTCTTCTCCCTGGCTACATTACCTAAAAGACAAGGATGAGAAACAGGAAGGAAAAATGGGAGCTTGTTTTCTTCTGTTTAGCACGTTAATGCCAGTTACGTTGTGCTTTTGGTTTATTTTTAAATAGTGGAATGGTAATGGAATTACCTTGTGTAAGGTGAAGCACCACTAATAGAAAATAAATAGTGTTACCTTGAGACAATCTATACCAAAAAAACCTGGACTGTCAAACTTTCTTACTGAAATTTTACAGCTGATTGGATTGTAGAAACTGAGGTTGCCCTGCCAGTCATAGTGAATGTCTCAGTCATAAAGAATAGAAGATAACCCACTTGTTTTCAAGAGCCTTATTTTATGTCACTCTGATACAACATTTATAAGATAATAATTATTATTTTCATTATACATAAATGATTCAATAATGAATATTCTAAAACAATTACTTGAGGGCAGGCATCTAAAATAATTTGTAAGTTAAAGTATGGATTATTTCAATAGTGTCATATTGAAACAATTTATCTTACAATTATTCAAAATTCGAATGAGACAGAAAATCGAATTTCAGATCTCAAAGACAAAACCCACCAAATCAGCTGTTGTGTCAGATTGCTAGCAAGCTGTAGCCTGGATCTTTGCATTCCACTAACAGCAATGGAAACTTACAGGCACAAGCTTCCAAAGCTGGAAATTACTTCTACACCCACAGGAACTAGGGCTAATCAAATGCAGTATTTTGGTCTGACTCTTTATAAAGATACTTAGCTATTTATCCAAAAAATATGAAAAATAACATACAATGAGTATATTACTGGAAGTGGAATGTTTTCTTAGCAACCTGCATAAAAGCACTAAGATATTCTGTAACTGATATACCTAAAAATTCCTAGAGTAATTAAACTGTAGACAAGATAGTCTATTACTTAGTTAAAGTGTTATAACGTTCTCAATTTGCATAATATCTGGCTTACATAAATTCCTTTGACATTTCAAAAATCTTCCAGAAGTGTACATGGTGCTGGAAACTAAACTGTCCTTCAATACTGAGAAACTGTTACTGGTACTATATATGTCCACAACAATCTCTGCTCTCCTATAGAACAGCAGCTTCTGACTACTGATGTTGGTACTAAACCAATTATAATTATTAAATGGGGAAAAACCCCACTTTAATCAGAGGCATCGTTCTCTCACTACAGCTGGGCACACAGTTTTTCACAAATCTCTTCCACATAAAATAATTATCTGTGTACTGCAAACTCAAGACACTTCTCATAGTCCTCAAGCAAATGTTTTTTTCTTGATCTGGAGTCCTGACTTAAATGCAGTCGTAGATGGATGCTTTTGATTAACTGTGTTCACATCATCATTGGACGTCTCCATAAAATAATAACTTGCTGAACCGTAAGTTTTTAGACTGATTGAAATTCCTTCCAGGAGAGCTGAAGGTAACATCTTTATCCTGACTTCTCAGATAGAATGAGTTCAGCTAAGAATGTTGCTACAAATACAGGGAACTGAAAACAGCAATATTTTGGATAGATACTTTTAATAACTTTTGTCAGTATTTGCATTTCTTGAGAATTTTGTAAGCTTCATATAATAAAGACAGAAGATTTCAGTAAACATAAAGGCTACAGAGAAAAGCTTGAAGGCACAGTAATGGAAAATTAATTGTTACCAGTGATCTTAATTTCATGATGTCTCAGTCTGGTACCTTTGATAGTAAAAGTGATGCTCTCAAGTGCCCAGCTCTTCAAATGAGCAAGTCATGAAATGCTCATTAATGTCAGCTACTTTATTACTGCTTGACAGAAATATTATGAAAATATATTATAAAAAAAATCCTATTTGACAAAAGTGATGGAATTCTTTTGTCTCCTGTCAGAGAAAGGCAAATTTCTGTCTGACACTATCAGTTATCAAGTTTGAGTTGCTAGGGAGCACTCTAGTCCCTTATCTTCATAAAGAAGATACTTCCTAGAAGTGGAAAAAATGAAATTCTGTTTTGGATTTAATTAATAAGAACTTAGAGCTGATTTGCCGGAAATAATGTGATATGTACAGTTGTGAAATCTTAATTATATATTTATTGTAGTATCAGTCTGGTTACAGGCTGTTTTGAGGACAATATTTTTTCACTTTGAGTATGATTTTCAGAAGTGGCAAGTGATTTTGTTCATTTACTTTGGGGTTTTTGTAAGGCAGATGCAGAAAATTTTCAACAGAAATTTTTTAATTTAGGGTCACAATTATATTATAAATGGCCATATACTTTATCCACCTTCTGCTCCTGGGAAGAGGAATGGAAAGTAGTAAAGGCAAAAAAAAAAAATCCCAAAAAAGAAAAAGGCAGACCTTCATGTCAATTAAAATTTAATGTCTTCATTTTAATTACAACCAGGTTGAGCCAGGGCTGAGATTATGTTAAGTCACTGTCTCTCCTGTGCTTCTTCCCACCACTTAGAAGGGGTAGCTCTGAGAATTTCTCTTCCCCTTCACTCCCCTGGCCTGACCTGCCCTCACCTTGCCTTTTCTAACCCTTAATGCACTGCTCCTGGATGCCAGAAGCACAGGGAAGCACCACGGCACACCCAATGTTGGCAGCTACGGGCGTGGCTTGTGAGCCCGTTGTTGTGATATAGGTGGGGATGACAGAGGAGGCACCTGTTGTGCAGGGAGATTGCCAAGGAAAAAGCCCCATCTATTCCCACTTCCTTCAGAAGCTCACTTAGGTATTGCATAGGTGAAACAGAAAAGGCTGAAGAGATTCATGTGGAGACACAACCCACGGATTTTATATTTTATAGGGAAAGTTTCCATGTATCGAGACTATTTTTTCCGTTAGTAATTATCGTGCTAATAAAAAATGACAGGATCCAGCAAGTCCTCCTTTTATTGTCAAATCAGTGGTGGCAGTGACACTTTGAACATATCCAGTGCATTCAACATTTCACCTCTAATGTGGAGAGATCCAAGCGTAACAGAAGTGGAATTGATCTTCTGTGGTGTTGGTGGGAAGGTGGAGATTAACTTGTGAAAGTTGCCAAAGTACCACAGTGCAACAGTGTGCCCCATTTTGGAACAGAGTTTGCCCTCTGCCCTTGGCAGAGTGGTGGGCAAGGGTTTACTTAGCTCCCTTGCACAGTCAGGCAATCAGTTGTACCACGAACAGACCTCTTTACCAAGGCAAAGTTTATCAGTTTGCTTAAAAAGTCACACAAGGGAGAGATGAACACAATCACCCAGGAGAGTGAATAGACATTAATGAAAGAAGAGTTAATAAAAAAATCTGATATCTGTATCTCTGTTCGCTCATGTCTTACCATCTTTTATCCACACAGTCTTTTCAGCAGTTCCAAAACTCCTGCACTTCATTCTTCCACTTTGTGTACTGGTCCAGTATTATTCCTTATCAGCTAGTGATCATAATTTGTGTACTATTTGTCTTTTTGCTTTTGGGTATGATACCAAATTTGTTCAGTAAATGCAGGTAAAAGCGTTTGAGGTGTTACAAATAGAAGCCATTATAAAAACCTTGTAAGAATGATAATGAACTGGAGGAGGTTTGCATTTTCTTTTTTCTTCTTTTTCTAAGTGGCTTTTAGGTGTGTTGAACTTGATAAAGAGGAGATCCTGTTTGGCGGGTACTCTGCTGTTGCAATTTCTGTGAGCTGTGGGAATGAGGGAGGGCATTGCAATTCTATATATAAAGCATCCAAGCTTGAAGAGGGCAGCCTAGAAAGTGGCAGCATTGGCACTGCCCGCTTGGAACGGGGGAGAGCACTGAGAACACTCCCCAGGCAGGGCATGCATCATGCTCCCAACACTGGTACTGCTCATCTTCTGCAGTTTCCTTCAATCTGCTGGTAAGTCCAAGGTGCCTGGGTTCCTCTTGGTACATAGCTTGAAGGAAACCACTGAAACAATATAGAAAAAAGGGGGTGACTCCATTGTAGCATTACATCACATGAGGTTCGGGTTTTGCTCTCCTTTCCCACAGCCTGCAGAATTCAGTTTACATGTTTTCTACATATTATTAAATAAATACGTGGCTGAAATAAAACAATTTGCTCTTAAGTTCGTCAGAAAGTTGATTACTGATTTGTTGGGTCCTTCCCTAAAACTCATTCCTTAGATACAGGGAAAATTTTTAATGGACTTTGGTCGTGTTTCCAAGTTGCCAAGTGCCTTCATCTTTCAGATGTTCAAGATACAGTGTCCTAGCAATGTCATTGTGGATATATATTGTATATCTTCTGTGTAGAGTGATAATCAAAATCGCTTTTCTTTGGTATGTGAACTGCAAAAAGCATTAATTATGAGCTATGTGATGGCATTTCTTTTTTGAAGAATGATGTGATCGAAAGAATCCTGTGCTGGAAAACAGGCTAATGGTTCCTATCCAAAAATTTCACATAACTCTTAACATATTCCTCCATATATTATTCAATTCTTCAGTCTTTTAAAGGACTCTTACTTTTTTGATTCAACCCACCTGAATACCTGATGAATGTGTAATTTCTAAAAAAGACTTGATAGGTAAGTTCATTGACTCTGTAGCTACTCTGCCTTCTTACCCATTACTCCTCCTGTGGTGTTTTCAGTAGATTTTTTGAGAATGAGCCTTTTTTTTGCCATGGTTTGACATCGCTTGAGATGGTTTCTTTTTTATCTCTTCTGTATATTCTCTTTTATTACCAATTATTACAGTTAGAATGTCAAGAACAGGTTTCAAGCTGCTAAAAAGCATAGTTCACTTGCTTTAGTTTAAACAAAGTTAAATTTGTTTCTTCTGTATTGTGTTTGCTACATTTAATGAACCATATAGTTCAAATTGCATGGGGACATTTATTACTCTTAAATCACTGACTTAAACTATAGCACAAAAATAATTAAAATATAAGCAACTCAACCCTTTAGTAGACTCTCAGAGCCAATTTCTAACCTCAGCTGTATGGTTATAAATCAGGTGTAACTCCATTCACTGTATTAGCACCATTGTAACCACTATCAAGTCAAGTACCTGGACATGGGTCCTAACCCCAAGTTTTGCTGCCTGCAACATCTTAATTTACATGACTTCCTATTTTAGATAATAGATGTATTATTATAAATACTAATACTTGCAATCAAATAGAAAATTGTTGTAGACACTTACACAACCACAAGCTTTATATATAAACTTGGCAATCACAAATAGGACCTTTTTCTACAAAGGACCAAGTTGAATTTGAAGATAAAAACCCTGGAAGTGGGATGTAGAAAATCCTTACACAGCAGTTTTCTCCTTTGGGATGTGTCAACAATATCAGGGCCTTGGAATGCCACACAAGGTTGGAGATTGACAGAATGAAATCTGTTTGTTTTCACAAGGAAAGATTTGAAATCAGGCAATTTTTGGATGTTGATCTGTATGTTCTTAAATTGGACGACATGCAGGGTGCTCATTGTTTTGGACTCTAGATCAAAGTGTTGTCTCCTTAGAATGAGTCAGATAAAAGCCAGGACTTCAATTCTCTCCTTCATGGATCTGCATCCAAATTCTGTACCTTGAGTCCGTCTCTAGCTGGAAATGTAAATATTGATTGTAAGGACATATATTTGATTATTTGATGTGAAGTCTGATGGAAAGTGATAACTCAAGAAAATCAGAAAACATGCATTAGCTTGAGTAAAAAAAAAATCTGCAAAAGCTTAAAACCTGATTAAAACTGTTAGTTCTAGCTTTTACTTAATAAGAGATGCTGATTCATTGATTAAACTGAGGCTTCAACCCTATAGCTATTTCAGTAATCAAAACTGCATGGATCCTTTTGAGAGGTTTATGTACAGTCATACTTTTTCTTATGAAGTATGTAACTAGGAAGTCACCTTGATTTATGCTGTTCACATACCTGTGTTTGCAAGAAACAAAGGGAGTTAATAATTTCATACTGAAGAGAAATCATCATGAACATGTGCAACTGATAACTCATCTTACAGCTACAGCTCTACCAGTACCCTCAGTGTTAAATTTAATTTTAGGCTTCTGTCATTTATTTTAAAGTTCTTGTCCTTTCCAGAACATCTGACATTTCAACATTTCTGTTTGTCTCAAATTAGAAGAGAAAAACTGAACTCTTTACAAAACAGAGATCTTATTTCTGCAAGTTGGAAGTACAACAATTTCATTTCAAAGTTTTGTTTTCATTTTTTTATCTGATGTGAAATACTTTGATTGAAGTCATTACAACATAAAATTGTATTTTCCCATAGTGATGTTTCATAGTATAGGAACAAAATTCATTCTTTCTTCATAGTAAGTCACATTCCTTGACTGGGTTGTATTGCTGCCATGAGCTAGAAAGGCTGACCACACAGAAACTGCACTTCAACAGGTATAATTCTCAAGGAAGTTGGCCAGCTGGAGTAGAGTAGGAATTGAAAGTAAAACCTTCATTTATCCAAGAGAAGTGAAACTCTGGTTAAAGTTCTATTGAGATAATTCAAAATAAGTCTTTCATTACATTTCTCAAAGGAAAACAGAATACTTGCAGTAATAGTAAAATGTCAGTAAGGAAGATTTCAGTACTTTAGAAATCTCATTTAACACTAGGACAGCCTTTTAAATGAAAAATTCAGAAATGATTGCAAAATACAACTTCTGCATGGGGCCATAGTGCTTGATGCATCTGTACAATCTGCCATTTTGTGTGCTTGTGAATGGTTGATAACATTGCCGGGAAGATTTAACTAATTTCTTCAGAGTTTAGTGTGAGAAAAAGAATGTAAATGCTGCGAATAATTACTGTACTGTAATAAGTATAATAGTTTGATCTAACAGGATACAGACTGATTGGTAGATAGTCAGCAAAATGGCTCTGTATTTGTTTTACTAGCTATTCCTTGGGCAAAAAGTTAAAGTGGATTTCATATCCTTAGTTATTTTCAATATAACTCTTGTATACCTCCATGTAATCCAGGATGATTATTATGTTCAGATTTAATCTAAATACCAAACCTGAAGTATGTGTTGAGTTTTGTTTGCCGTGCTTAGATGTTTGAGTTTGAAAAGCTGATAAACAAGCTTTGTAAACTGACCTGTCTGTTCTAATCTAAAATATTTGTCCAATAATTATTAGACATTTTGCTTTACATCAAGCTCTCTAGATAGATCTGACTTAAATAATGCTTTAGGCATATATTCAATTCCTGCAAATCAAATATCCTTGGAAGGCAGCTGTTACACACTCCTAAATCCCATTAATGTAGTGTTTGAAGTTTAGGATTAAACTGTAACAAACAGAAAACTGTAAAACCAACAATAATAGATTATTGAACAAATGGAGGTGTCAAAATGCAGGGGTTCAAAAAAGGCAGCAGGAACTCTTGGCATGAAGAATGTTAGCTTGAAAGCCACAAACTGACCGTTCCTTTTTGTGGTGTACTTACTGTGATGCATGGTTCACTAGGAACTTGGAAGGAGCATGCTGGATTTTGGAAATGCCTGTTGAGTTGCAGGCCAGCCGTGGAGGTTTTTTAAAACACTGGCAAAATTTCAAACAATTATTGGCCAGTGCTGACCAATTCTAGACAACAAGGCAGCATGAGTAGGATCTACAATGATTTTGTGATGAGTGTGTCAGACAGTTTGGGAGTGGCTGAGATAAATGCCATCTTAAGCTATTAGAACATTTAGGGTGGGAGCACCTCTGTCACTGAATTTATATCCTTGATTTATTTCCCTTATGCCTAAATATTTATTGTCTGCTATTCTACCAGTATAGTGTTTTAGCTCTTAAAAATGTAGATTAGTTTATCCAGATAACATATTTTTTCAGTAAGTGTTGTTTCAGAGAAAAATTGAGGCATTGATAGGAATGTTGGAGATGTCTGGACCTGAGATCCAAAGCAAAAGCATGTGCTGAAACACTCAGTTCCAAAATTCCCTCTTGTGCTTTAACCTAGCCTTCCATAAAAGGCAGAGCCTCACCTGAGGTACCACCTGGCAAATATTACCTTACCTTCAGCAGCTCAGCATGGAATTGGCTGAGAGTCTGCTACAGCTGGTGAGCTCCCTGGAGGCTTCCCCTCACTGCAGTATCCAAGGGAGCAACAGCACCCTGCAGAGCTGTAGTGTATATATAGATATGTATGTAGATTGGGCCAGGTTTATCTGATGAAAGAAACCTTCTGCCACAACATTTTCTATGTTGCAAAAGATCCTAAACATGTAACAGAGAATTACATGGGTTCTACAAGATACTTGCTCCTGCTATCTAAGAAATACCAGGCATGAGAAAATTTAAAAATGAGCAGCACATTTCTGAAGCACCCCAGGTCTTTATTCCTGCATCTTGCTTTGGTTGTCACCACCCAGCTATTGACTCTGAGAACTCACTCCAGCAGTGCTGGAGCGAACGGCTGGGTGAAAGAGCCTTTGGGTATGTGTGAGGACGTGGAGCAGTTGTGCTCATGCAGTAGGTCTGGGTTTGAGGTGGAAGGGGGACCACACTGCACTCAGCATTTGTTAAGCATTCCTTGGCTTCTCCTAACCAAACCAGGCTTTGTGAAGAGGTGTGCAGAAGGGAGCAGGTTACAGCTTTCATCATTCTGCCTTAGTGTGAGCAGCAAAAGCAACAACTACACCTGAGGATTTCCTGCTCTTCAGCTCCAGATCCCATGGTTCTTGTGAAAAACACACAGGACAATACTGTTCCCATATTTTCACACTTTTGGCTATTCCCTTCACTACTTCTACCCAGACAGGGAAACAAGAATTCAGAAACATGAGGAAAGATTTATCTCACTTTTTTTAAAGGAACATAGGTTTTTAGTATGAAGTACAGGAGTTTTCATATTGCATAGGATTTTTGGCAGATTTTGATAACATTTGACCAGTACAGAAGAATTTTCTCTACCTTAATTATGTAATATGAATTACATGATTTTCCATGATAATTTCCATTCAGATTTGTGTGGCAGGACACAACTCATACGTGCTGACCCTGCTTTGTGAAATGGTTAAAAATAAATAAATAAATATACAAATATTCGACTTCCTTTAGCTCAGAGGATAACTTCATTTTGTTTTCTTTTTCCTTTCACAGCTTTTGAAGGAAATTATTGGTCCCATGTTTTTCTCCAAAACCAGAAAGAATCTCTGCAAAGAAGTAAGTGTCTGACCTGGTATTTAATGTTTGCATTCAAGTGTGAGTGACAACTCTATTCAGCATCAAGTCCATATTGCAGAAGGCACTGTACAAAGCACATAATAAAAATAAATCTTTGCCTCAAGGAGCATATGTTTTGAAGCATTAATTTTAGAAATTCTGAATGAAGACTTCACATGTAAAAAGATTGTATAATGTGTTGTCTCACTGTGGTAAGTTTTAAACTAAATGGAAAGTGCTTTATTGTGCCATGCTGAGGTTTTTATGCCTAAGAATAGAAACTGTGAGCAGTTTAGTAGCCTTCCACATTTAGAAATACGCTACTGGGGTAATTTGTGTGGTATGTTTGATTTTCGTTCCTACATATTACTGCCTAATATTACCTAAAAATCTAGGATATGGATTCTTTTGATATTGCAAAATCCAGGAAAGTAAATAAAGCTCATTCTCTGTATAAATTAGGTCTGTGAAAATGATTTTAAAGATTTCAGGTTAAAACAAACATATATGCAAAGGAACAGAGTATGGAATACTTCTTCCTCACCTTTATAGCCAGCAGCCGGGGGGAGTCAGTGTGAGGACAGATCTGTGCGTCAACATTCAGCTGTGCCAGCTGCTGCCACACTTCGGTAGTTTACCAGCAGTTTTCCCTTAAATCCAAAGAATGGCTTGTGTGCATCCATCCAGATATGTATGCAAAATTAACTGCAGCCACCTACTTACTGTGAATTTGTGCTAGTCCTTCTGAGTCTGAGAAATACAAATAGTAAGGTACTACTATCTTACTTGTGTAAAACAATGTGCAATGCCAAAGCAAAAAAAAAAAAAAAAAAAAAAAAAAGCATAGCTTTAAAGTACTAAAAATATTAGCTATCAGAAGTACTGTTAGAAAGGCAGGTATCATTAAAATGTTAACTCATGATTAAAATTTAATGGCAAATTTTGACTGTAGTTACTGTGACATTTTCTGCTACAAAGAAATTTTGGTTCTGTTCAAAAGGATGGTGGACAAGGACTTGGAAGCCAGAGTACAAGGGAGGGGTAAGCAGAAAAATCCCAATAGCCTCACAAAATTCCCTGAACTGAAAATAGTTGGAGACTGAGAGAATATCTATGGAAGTATATATGCCTGACCTGATGGTGGTCTTCCCTTGGGCAGTCTGTTAATGGTCTCTGCTGGAAATAAAATACAGAGCTACATCAACCCTTGGGCAGAAACAACACAATTTTTCACATGTCCTTTTCTGAAGAAATGCGAGGCACTGACTTCTAAATTTGAAGTTCATTCAATAAACATTTTGGTTTTTGTGTCCATGGCAAGAATGCATAAATGTCATCATGCTAACATGATACATTTTACGGGACATGATGTTCCTCTGCTACGGGATACAGAAGGCTGTAGGCCTTCTGAAAACACAAAATTTTCACAAGATCCTCTCTAGATAAGTATGGATATCAGTCCTAATATTCTGATTTTTTTTTTCTATCCTCTATTCACAGACAATCTTCCTAGTAATTCACAATTTTAATGTTTTACACTAAAGTATCATGCTTTACTTCTGCATACTGTTAAAAAGCAATTCTATGTACTCCAAAGCTTGTTGCATATCAGTGGTTGAATGAAATTCTTTATCCAGTTCGGGGAAGATGTGGAGGTGTAGAACAAAAAGAATTATATAAAATGCAAGTTTATTATAATAAAGAGTATTTCTTTAGGCAGAAGAAACTGAGAGTGGCTTGAATTAGGTGATTTCTCATTCAGTATAAGCATGGAAAAGCTATATGAAGTTCATCCTAAAAGTAAAAATAGCTGAAGACTTGTGATCAGACAAAAAATTCCCAAATATTTAGGAACTCATCTCTGTCTTCTGTCTATTCTTACACCAAGAGAAACAGTAGAGCATGGATAAGGACAAATTAAAAGAAAATCACTAGATATTATTTAATAAAAGCTGAATTGAAAAGACAAACACATAATCTAGATTTAAACTTCCTTGAGTTATTGACATTTCCATTTGTTATTTTTCTTTGATAAGATTTAAATAAAAACAAATACAGTGACTATGCTCCTATACTTATTGAAAGGGGCACCTCTTGCACTCTGACCATTGTGCAGCCCCAGGTAATCTTTCCTTGGCACACTCTGAGGTTTGGTGGTCAGTATCACTCAAGCACAATGTATTAAACTAGTTGGACTTGGGCATGAAGGATCAATGATAACAATTAGCCAATTCCTGTTTTCCAGTCAGACCTTCAGGACAGAACAGAAGTGTGGAAGAGGAGTACTTTTTGCCAACAGGTAACAGTTCATTGAGAAACAGTATTTTCTACATGACCTGGATAAAACCAGTAGCATTCTGTAGTCATTTTATCACTCCTTCAGAGTTAAAAAAAAATGTTTTGGCTTTAAAACAATAAATATAAATTGCATGTAGACTTTGATAAACTTATCTGATACTTTGTGACTCTAAGGTATATTCTAAGATACCTGAGTTTCATATGACACCATAAGCAAAAATAATTAACAAATTAAAAGAAACAATCTACGTCTACAAATACAGAACTGAGGACATGATTTTTGTTACTTCAGGAAAATTATCTGCTTCAGAGGGCCTGTTCAAATGCTGTAAGTAGGTGCAGAACTATCTAACAGCAAGTGCTGGACTTGTATCTCTCTTTTTTTATGATTCATTTCCACATCTGAAAATCTGTCTCTTCAGATGAATATTTCAGATTACTTCTTAAAAATGAAAACTGATTAAAACATTCCGTATATTTATAAAACTGGTTGGAACTTTGTCACACAAACACAGAGCCAAAAGAGTGGGGAATTACATGTTGGGCTTTGAAGACTGTCTTTGGATATCTTGTGATTTGACTGTGCAGTTAATCATGATACAGTAATGCCATAGGGAGCTTGGTAAATGCTGTGCTTGAGATGTTAAAGCTCTGTCCAGAAGCAAGCTGTCACCCTTGCAAACAGATCTAGCAGACTGAAATAAGAAGGTAAATCTTTATGTTACCCATGAAGGAGTTGGAAGGGTTTTTCCCAAGCTAGGAATCTAGCGAATCCTTGTCTGCTTACAGTGAATGAGAATATTGCTCTCACTCCTAATATTGTTTCACTTCATGACTTGAGATAAAATTTTGAGATTACAAAGAAAAAAAAATAGAGGGCTAGAATGTTGTTTACAGAATTAATCTGAGTAGAAACTTAATAGCTTGTCATAGTATTTTTATTTGAAATGCTAATCAGAATGAGCAAATATGTTTTTAAGAGACCTAAATCCATTTTTCTTTCTGTTTTATAGTTTTGAGCAAGGATTCCTGTTCTACATGGGGTGGAGGGCATTTTTCAACCTTTGATAAATACCAGTATGACTTCACTGGGACTTGCAACTACATCTTTGCAACTGTATGTGATGAGACCAGCCCAGACTTCAACATTCAGTTCCGTCGTGGGCTGGACAAAAAAATTGCAAGGATCATTATTGAGCTTGGACCTTCTGTTGTCATTGTTGAGAAAGGCAGCATTTCTGTCAGGAGTGTTGGGTAAGATTCTGCCATGAATGGGGAATGATGTGTTCAGAGAAGGCAGGGAGTTATATAGCAGGTGCACTAAAGACTGCTTTGTGTCAAAAATGAATTAACAAATTACTGCAGTTAACATGCCTAACTGGACTCTACTCCCATTGCTTCCCATCACGCACTCACACTCTACAACATTCCCTTTATGGATTTCTCTAATCTTGTCAGTTTTCTGTCGTAACAATAATTCTTACATTAACAGGCCATAGAATCTCTTCAGCATAATCAACATTAGTTCTACCACAAAATCTTTATTGTTACAAGTTCTTGGAACATATAACTAAGCTCTAATAAAACCAAACCAAGTGAAGATGCCAAGTCCTGTGCAAACATTGTCAGTAGTAGAATCACTATGCACCCCATTTTCTGGTGATTCTTCTATGAAACTGCTGACATGGATTTTCAATCAATAGAAACTTTCATGTGTTTTGAAATGTCACAGCTAAAAAGGAAAAAAATGCTGTTTCATGTTGCTGCAAGTACTCAGACTGTGCATCTATCACACCCAAAATAAATAACTAATACCTGCATAATCTTGCTATGAGGTTGGTTTCTCTTCTCACCTTATTGCAGTGTCATTCAGCTGCCTTACACCAGCAATGGAATCCAAATAGCGCCTTATGGACGCAACATCCGCCTGGTGGCTAAGCTGATGGAGATGGAGCTGGTTGTCATGTGGAACAATGATGACTACCTCATGGTTAGTAAAATGCTCTCATAGAGCAGAGAAGAAAATTCTCACTGATTCACTGGAATGACAAGAACTCTTTGAACTTAATGGGTGCTTTTGCATGTATTTACTATTTTGATATTTATCTTTTCCTGTTTTATCCATTCCTCTTGAAATAAACAACTTTGCATGTTACTTTCACTTGCAGCACTAAAGCCACCAGTGCTGAGATTTGTGGACACTTTCACACATATTAATCTTTCCTCAGGGTATTCCAGCAGCTGCAATGTTTTGCTGAAGAGATGCTGTTTAAAGTTGTGTAGAATTTAATACTGTATGCCATAGTTTAGTCTTTTCTACTGTGCTTCCCTGGGATCTCTTTTGGTTTCAAACATTAAGTGCTTCTACCAGTTTCTTTGTTTCCTTCCTTTTTCTCAATCTTTTCAGGTTTTCCCTCCAAAATCCCCAATACATTTTCTCAGTGTGACCTGTGATATTATTGCCACAAAAGACACTGAATTCTAAATTGATAAGTTTGCTAAAACGAGGAGAGTCATATATAATAAATTTTCTGGGAGATTTATCAGCATTAATAAGACATATAAGAGAAAATGCTACTGTGATGGGTTAATCTGACTATACAAAGAATATAGTTTTATTTCCCCTGATCTAATATTTTCATAATAATTCATTGTTTGTAGCCAGTAATACTACCATTTTAATCTCCAGAGCAACAGAGAACTGAATAACCTTCTTCTGAAACAGATTTTCTTCCTGTAACCCTAAGTTTCTTAAGAGAAGAAACCTGAAATTCATGGTCTGTCAACAAAGATATTAGCAAGCATTCAGCATTAATTTCCTTTTTTTTTTTTTTTTGGGCTCCTTAGAATATTATCTACTTTCAATTCTCTGTAAGTGTCTTCAAATCTTATTCTTCTTTAAATGCTAATTAAAAAAAGTCACTATTTGCCTGTTGGGAAAAGATGTCACTGCTTACAAAACTCTTCCTTCAAAAAAGTCACTGAAATTAATAAGAAGAATCACTTTTGGGTGCTTGAACTGAATTTGGTTGAGAAAGGTAAAGCTGTGCAGGTAATTTTACTTAGGGTGATCCTTTTAAATGTTTTCTTCTATCTTATTTTAGGTTTTGGCTGAAAAAAAATACATGGGGAAAACCTGTGGAATGTGTGGGAACTACGATGGTTATGAATTGAATGAATTTGTGCGTGAAGGTAAGAAACAAGGACATTTCAGACAGAAGGGGAATGAAGTAAAGTGAGTCAAGGTGAAAACTGAATACTGTGATAGCATTGCTGGGTTTCAGAATTGAATAAAGCAGTCCCATGGGGCACCAACATACTTCTATGGTTATGCTACACTCTGTTATCTGCTATGAGCATAATATAGTGGGTTCCTCACACAAGTGATAAGGACTCTTATCTTTTATAAACAGGTGGTAAGGATCACACCCTCCTAATTTTCACAAGAGACAGTTGTCATTGGGAAGATTAACTAGTAGGCCATTTAACAGTCAAAGAGTAAAATCTGAGTTTTGCTACATCACAGCAACAAGTAAACAAACCAATGCAGGTTTTTTCCTGACAAATTTTAACCCTTCAATTTTCAGGTAAATTGCTCGATACATTTAAATTTGCTGCTTTACAAAAAATGGATGATCCATCAGAGATTTGCCTGTCTGAGGAGATACCAATTTCCACTGTTCCTCACAAAAAATATGTAAGAAAGATCTTCTTGGCTTCTCTGCAGCAGGATTCTTAGCAGGGGGGCAGGGGGGGCAAGATAGATAGATAGAAATCAACAACAGAGAGGCAGTGGTTTCATAAAACTGACTTCCATGAAAACAGGTAAAGTCAACATTTGTATAGCATGATATGAGAAAGAAAAGGAGTTCTTTGCATTAAAATACATTTTAATGAAAGTCCCCAGGCGTTTTAAGGCTAGATTTAAATCACTCATAAAAATCAACCAGCATTTAGCTCACAGCTTTCTGGAATTCCATCCAGGTCATCACAGGAAATTGATGGAAACAGTGAAGCATTAAGAACTTTTTTTCTAACAGCTGATACTATAAACTGTACAGACTTGAAGATATTCACAATGCCTAAAACATATTGCCAGATAACAGCACTGATAACAGGGACAACCACTGTCAATTGTTATCACTTACAGTTCTAAATGAAGAGAAAATCAGTGTGCCTGAGAACCTCTGAGACCTTATACTGCAGTAGGCAGCATGATAGGCAACACAAACATGCAGGCAAGAGAAATGCACCAAGTGTGTGCTCAAAGAGGAATGAATTTTGTGATCTTCACATCTGGGATGTTTGTCCTGGAACTGAATTTCCATGAGACAACACATTTCCTGTGTATAATGTTCTCAGCCATTTTTAGGGGGGTCGATGGCATAGAAAGTGACTTAATTTTCAACATAATGAGAAGCAGAATTATTTCAATATATCAAGTTCCTCCTATTGTACAGTGGATTTATATTCCTTTCTACCAGTGAATTTCTCACACATTTTAAGTCAAATACAATTATTAAACTGTAGGGGGAAAAACAAACAAACCAACAAAAAAATCATAACTAGCAATGTTATTCCATTGTGGTTTTCATATGAAGGAAACACCACTAGGAACAATTTTCTTTCTCTTTTTATTTAGGCCATAATCTGCTCTCAGCTACTTAATTTGGTGTCACCAACCTGCAGTGTACCAAAAGATGGGTTCGTGATTCGTTGCCAGCTCGATATGCAGGACTGCAGTGAGCCAGGACAAAACAACTGCACTTGCTCTACACTGTCCGAGTATTCTAGGCAATGTGCTATGTCCCACCAAATGGTGTTCAACTGGAGAACTGAAAACTTCTGCTGTAAGTTCAAATGGTTTATTCATGAGAGACTGTGCTTAACTTTTCTATGTCTTAAATAGAGGGATAATGATAAATAACTGGGATATAAAACAACTGATAAAAAGAAGTTCCTACTGTCTTTAATCAAACAATTTTCTACAGAGAACAGTGGTCTTTGGTAAAGTTGTAAGAAGGAGAGCAGGGAAACCTCAAAGGAGAAGAAAGCTCAAAACATAGGTCCTATGTCTAGATCAATGACAATAAAACAGAAACATCCACCAAGTGAAAACTTTTAATTTTTCACACTTCTAGCAGGAGGCTGTTTGCTCATAGCACAGTTTTCTTATTATTGTATCTAGCAAATTATCAAGTGAAGAGAGAGCACTTTTAAAGAGCCCCTGAGGTCTTTGAACCTTTTTGCTAATAATTGCCATCGCTCCTTTTATTCACAGATGATTTTCAGTAGTCCTTTTTCAGATGCTCGGCCTTTTTATTTACAATGACTGATTAGAAGTAAAACCTTGAAGTACTACAGAAAATATGATTTGTGGTACTTCATTAGGCTGCAGTATGGCCTGTTTGCCATTCTTCAAGCTTCTGAAAAATGTTTCCACTAAGTACAGCATGAAAAATGAAAAAAAGCCAGAGTGAATATGATGGTAACTGTGAATACTCAGATGATGAAATGAGTATTGAGGCAGGGTAAAAGAATGTTAGTGTCAGAAATCAGAAGGTCTTTTCCTTGCTAGGTAGCAGATGAAACATTCTTCTCTGTTTACACTTTAAAAATCTTAACACTCCCACTGTTTGTTGCAGCTGTGGGAAAATGTTCTGCGAACCTAATCTATGAGGAATGTGGTTCTCCATGTATTAAAACCTGTTCCAACCCAGAGTACAGCTGTTCCAGTCACTGTACCTATGGCTGCTTTTGTCCAGAAGGTATCATTTCATCATATTCTTAATGGATCACACGAATGTTTTTTGCACATATCCAGTCAAGTGGAATAGACTGCTTAATAATGAACTAGCTGTGCATTTCAAGGCATTGTACTGCTTTCTCAGGTAACATAATGTAACTGGAGTCTTGAGTAATCACGGTCCTCCAAAGATGGTTGGTCACTCTTTGCAAGAACAGAGCTATGAAAACATTTTCCTCACAAGACCATGATTTGTGATGGGATAATGATATGCCATCTGCTTAAAGTTCTTCATTAAAATATACATTGATCAGGCACCAGGAAGAGGTAGCATGCCTCCCTCAGAGGATTTCTGCAATATTATGGGCATTTTGTAAATTGCCTTTAAAATAGTTCAAGATGAACTTGCTACAGAAATTGTGATTATTACAATCATTTGCATGTCAAAATAGGACAATTGGCTGCACTTTCATATGACAAAGTAGCCAAAAGCCTTTGTCACTTGTGAAGACTCAGTTTTATTTAATTAGGAGAAAATTTCCTGCATGTTACATCTCCAAGTATGGGCACTGGCTATGCAAGAATAGCATTCTCAAGCTAATTTCAGAAAGCATTCAAGCCATAATAACTGTAGTGCTAAGTGAGGATGAGGAAAAATATTTTGTTTATCTTCTTTGGCAGGAACTGTTCTTGATGACATCTCAAAGAATCGGACATGTGTTCACATTAGCCAGTGTCCATGTACACTGAATGGGAAAACATATGCTCCTGGTGAGACAATGAAAGCAGCTTGTAGGACTTGGTGAGTACCAACAGGTACTTCCATGAGAGAATGAAGAGTACCTTCACCAAAAAATTGGAAAATTCTGCCTAACCTTTTGAAGGGCAGCACCTTTCACGATTCAGGAAAGTTTACTGACAATCCATACAAGAGTTCTGCAACTTGGAATTAAGATGAGCGACTTCAACTGATATACATAGACAAAGAAAATCAAAGCATAGAAAGCATAAGAGAGAAGTGAAAAAAATGACATATTCCATTACTAGGAAGTAGCTGAGTTTTTAGAGCGTGAAGAAAAGAATAACCTTACACAGAATTTTTTGGTTTCTGCAGTAAATGTGTGATGGGTCAGTGGAACTGCAAAGACTTGCCCTGCCCTGGAAGGTGTTCACTGGAAGGAGGCTCCTTTGTTACCACGTTTGATTCAAGGCCATATAGATTCCATGGGGTTTGCACTTATGTTCTTATGAAGGTAATTTCCTGCAGTCTAGAAACAGAAAATAACAAATACATATATTTTAGTCTGTCTTTGGTTTCCTATTGGAATACAAGCTGAGTATTCAAATATTCATAAGATACACATTTATTCTACAAATCATTGTTATACTGACATAGGCCTCTCTTTTTACTTCTCTTTCCTGTTTCCCTCCAGAGTTCCAGCCTGCCACACAATGGAACCCTAATGGCTGTTTATGAAAAGACTGGTTATTCTCATTCTGAGACATCACTTAGTGCTATAATTTATCAATCTACAAAAGTAGGTATTCCCTCCACAGGTTCCATCCAGCATTTCATCACTATATTCACAAAATAAGTGTTCAAAGTAATTTCTAGTAGCCTGCACTTGAAAATTATGGGTGATAAATACTGAAGATATGTTTCTGCTCATGCATACACAGTAAAGACCTCAGTTGTTACATCAAATCAGGAAGGTATTTTCAAAGTGAAAACTAAAAGCAGCGTGTTATAACGTGAGAAAATGCTTGAATTAATTTTTTTCTTTTACATAGATCATTAACAATATAGTTGCTCAACATATAAATACCATCTGTAAATATAATTACTCCTGGTTCCATGTCCTCTTCTTACAGGACAAAATTGTGATTTCTCAGAATGATCTCCTTACTGATGATGATGAACTTAAGCGGCTGCCTTACAGATCAGGTAAAAAAAGGGAATATAGGTTATATCCAAATTAAATTAAATGTCTGTTTTACACAACCCAGCATCTTTTGCAATTTCTCAATTGCTAATACCAGGAGTTTTAGAGGAAGGTTACAGTCTTTCCTGCTGCATCTGTTCCTCTGTGGAGAGTTGTGTGTGGGAGAAGAGTTGTAGACAGAGTGCTAGAACACTTATATATGTGTTAAAATTGTTACCTTGCAGTATCACCAACATCTCTATTTTTAAACATGCTTGTTCCTTCAGGAGACATCACTGTTTTCAGACAGTCCTCCATGTATGTTCAAATGCATACAAACTTTGGGCTGGAACTTGCAGTTCAAACATCACCTGTGTTCCAGGCCTATGTGAAAGTTGGATCACAATTCAAAGGCAGAACACTAGGTAAGTAATCTAGTCCCCATGCAAAGGAGAAAATGTAGGGAGTATAATTTTGAAAGTTTGTATTTGAAATTAGTATTCATCTTTTAGGAAATAAATTTTTTTCTCAAAAAAACCCAACAGATCATGCATGGAAAACTGATGTGCTAAGAATTGGTTTTCTGCTAATAACTTTAAAACAAATTGAAGAAATAAGATGGGTCACATTTTTCATGCATAATACAATTCTGTTCTGTTCATGTGTGCCTTTTTCAGTATGTTCTTTACTACACAATGAAGGAGCAACAAATAAGTCTGTGTGGTCTCTGCATCTTGGAGCACACGGTTCTTTGAATGTAGTGCACGACCACTGTAAACACAATGAGCCTAAGAATCTAAGAGCTTCTCAGCTGGTAATCACCAGATGGAGATGTTTATGTTTATTGAACAGCAACATTAGCCACACAGGCATATTTTCCATTCTGGTTATGGGGAATTACAGAGAGGCTTTAGCTTTTACGAAAGCTTAAATGCATATTCTTTGATATTATGCATTTAATATAGATAAGAAAACGTGCAACTGCAAAAGTGTTTCATGGTCTTTCTCTTTTAAATTGTTTAAAACTACTTTTTTCTAAAAACAAGACAACAACCTCTTTATGAATTTGTCATTGAATAGAAGCTGACACTCTTTACTTGAGGAGGCAGAGACTCAGTGACTGAATGTGTACATAATCAAGATTCTCTGGCTGCTTGACCTGAGTATTCATTGACACTCCGTGTAGAGCTTTTAATCAATTTTCTCACTGTTATAGAGTGAAACATAGGCATTGTGCACACATTTTTAAATTTTCAGCCATCCCTTGCATTTCCTATGTTATCAGGTTTGTGTGGCAATTACAATGGAGACACTACAGATGACTTCATGACCAGCATGGATATCACTGAAGGGACAGCCTCCCTGTTTGTAGATTCCTGGAGGGCAGGAAATTGCCATCCTGCCTTAGAGAGAGAGACAGACCCTTGTGCTTTGAGCCAACTAAACAGTAAGTAGATGATGCTGTGGTAAATGAATTCTCCAGCTGGCTTTGTCTGACGCTTTCATAAGCCCCTACCAGGGATATAAGAGAGCTGGACAGAAGCAGAGACTGAGAGGATTGAGCATCGCAAATTGTCACCAAAAAGACTTTTCTGTTTTCTAGAATACATATCAAGTGAAAGCTCATCAGGTCTCATTCTAGAGATCTGGGATTGAGATGATGAATGAGAGGGGTTTGGTGATTTGTCTAGTGAAACTGCAATGTCCGCGGTTGTCTTAGGCTTGCTCAGCAGTACCGTGACTGAAATCCAGGCTTTGCCTTCCCAAGTCTCTATTGCTATTGGCCTTAAAAAAAAAAATAGTGAAAAAGAAAAAAAAAAGCTCTACTGAACTGCTGGTACAAGAACAGAGTCTAAAAACTAACAAGCTAGGAAGTTGTCCTATTCTTCAATGCATCATTGCCAAAAGTTCACCTAAAATATCAAATATTTTAAAAATTTCTCTTTGAAAGTTTCCCCCAAACTTGCCCTTTTTAATGTTTATTATTTACTTTCATTAGAAATATCTGCTGAGACTCACTGCTCCATTCTTACCAAGAAGGGTACAGTGTTCGAGAAATGCCATGCTGTGGTGAACCCTATTCCTTTCTACAAGGTAGGAAGTTATGATGGATGTTGTACAGAGGGAGTCCAAATATAAACCAGATGGGACTCATATACGGTGTCCCACGCATTGAATCAGCAATGCTGAGAAGCTTAGGAACAGGTGTGGTTTTGAAAAATCATGTCTCCACCACACTGAAAGTGTCTTTGGTCACAGGCACCAGTCCCATCCCTGTGAATCAGAAAATATTTTTGCTCATGCTGCAGTTGTCCATGACAACAACTTTAACTGTGCAAAGTATTGATTTTACCATGTGCATAATTGAGCTCAATATATTTGCCAATCTACACAGAACATTTTGAAAAATAAAAATGAGAAGCAGCGAATAAACAAAGGCATTTTTTAGGTACTAAGTATATTTTATTTACATCAGCAGTGCAGTTACTCAGATATTTTCCATCAGTTTTAGTTATGCAATAATATGTATCTTGTATGACTTAGTTCTGCAATTCAGCATAGAATAATATTGGTTGGAAAACATCTTTGAGATCATTGAGTCCAACCATAAATATAACAATGCCACATCCACTGCTAAATCACATCCCTAAAAGTCACGTCCACACGTTTTTTTTAAATACCCCTAGGGTTTAGCACTTTTAAATGTCTGTTCCCCAGTAACAAAGTACTCGCCATGTGTTGGGTTTCAGAGATGTGTCTACCAGGCCTGTAATTATGAAGAGACCTTTCCCTATATTTGTTCTGCTCTGGGATCGTATGCACGAGTGTGCAGTTCCATGGGCTTAGTCCTTGAGAACTGGAGAAGCAGTATGGACAATTGCAGTAAGTACCTGAACCAACTCTAACTGGTCTGCCATCAGATGAGGAATGAGGAAATAGTGATCAGAAAGAAGAGCAGAAAGTGGGTAACAAATATCCAACTTTTGTCTACCCTTCTGGTGTCTGTCAGAACAGGATTGTTATTTCAAGACTATATGAAAAACATTATTCATATGCTTTAAGGTGAGCATGTGGATGCTTCCAGGACTTGATAATTAATGTACAGAATAGACAGAAAAATAGCTATCCTGTAAAAAGAGAAAGAACTAGGGAAAACTGACTGCAGATTTTATCTTACTATTTTGCAACTCAGACATAAGCACAGGTTTCACAGTTACTTAAAAATACACTGATATTTCTGCTAAGCTTCCCTTTGCATTATTAAATTCCAAGATACACAAAGAAGCAGTAAGATATTTTACCTGCATGAAACCTCCAAACACCTGCATAGTTTGGTGTTAAGCCTTGGTCTGCAATATGTTTTGCTAGAGCTCCACATCCACAGGAAGAGAAGCAATGGGAAGCTTTAAGCATTGAAGCTGTTGACACAAAAGAAGCAGTACATTATGAGCACAAGAACATTATCTTTCACAAGGAAGAGGATCAGTAAATGAAGTTTAAAATACACTCTTGTCTTGTTTTATAGCTATTACTTGTACTGGCAATCAAACATTTAGCTACAACACTCAGGCATGTGACAGGACATGCTTGTCACTCTCCAATCGAGCCCTGGAATGCCATCCAACTGATATTCCTGTTGAAGGCTGCCAGTGTCCTAAAGGAACGTACCTGAACCACAAGAGTGAGTGTGTTCGTAAATCTCATTGTCCTTGCTACTTAGAAGACAGGAAGTACATTCTGCCTGACCAGTCAACAATAACTGGTGGGATCACCTGGTAAGTGTGTCAAGTTTAAAGGTGAACAAATTGAAAACAGAGGTGAGGGGTCTTCCTGTGTCTGTCGAGGGTTAACTGCAGTAAGCAGGCAAGCACCACACAGCCACTTACTCACTCCAGCTGGATCTGGAAGAGAATCAGAAGGACAACAGCAAGAAGCTTTATGGGTAGAGATACAGACAGTTTACTAAATTTCTTTACTCATAATAAACAAAAAGCTTATTTAATAAGCAAAGCAGCATGCACAATCAAAGCTAAGTAAGGAACTGATTCAGAACTTCCCATCAGTAGGCAGCCATTCAGACATTTCCAGGAAAGCATGAATTTGCCATGCATAATGGTTTGTTGGGAAGACAAGTGCTGTAACTCTGAACACCCCTCCTTTCTTCTTCTTTACCTGAGCTTTTACTGCTGAGCTTGATGTGGTATAGTATGGAATCTCTCTTTGGTCAGTGGGGTCAGCTGTCCTGGCTGTGTCCCATCCCAGCTTTCACACTCTCAGCCTCCTCCCTGCCAGGACAACATGAGGAGCAAGAATGCTGGGACACTGTTCAACACCAGCTAAAACAACATTGTGTTATCAACACTGTCCTGGTCACAAATCCAAAACATAACACCACTGAGCTGCTACAAAGAAAATTAACTCCATTCCAGCCCAAACCAGTATAGTCTCCTTTATTTTTAATAACATAAGTTTATTTTTCAAGACTTTTTTTTTTTACCCTTTTCTAGACTACAAATACTCTTAACTGAACGGAAAGCATTTGACTTACCTTAAGCTTGAAAATGTTACAGAGAAAAATAGAAAATAATAGTTAAGATCTGATTATTCCTACTGGGAGACTTTGTCAACAGCACTTAGCTATATACAAACTTCTGGAATGACTTGGTAGGCCATCCTCACAGTGACAATTGCCTACTAGTGGTAATAGTGATAATAGCCTATTATTCACTTTCCAATCTGATGTTACTGTATAATACAAAAAGTGAAGAGATAAATTAACTCATATTCCACTTCAGAGGATGGGAAGGAGGTAGTAACATGAGCGAAACATTTCTAATCAAACAATTTTGCAAAACATCAAAATTTCTTTCTCAGAAGAGATTTTCATTGATTTTTTTTTTTTTCCTCCCTAGCTATTGTGTTAATGGGAGGCTAAGTTGCACAGGCAAACCTCAAAATCCTGCAGGTATGGGTCTGATATTGTTTACTTAGAAACTTTTTTTTTGTCCTCTGTGTTGTAAAATTACTACTTCACTGTTCTCTTCTATGTTATTTTCTCTTCAATGTTCATTTTTCTTCCTTTTTTCTAGAAAGCTGCAAAGCTCCTAAGAAATACATATCATGTTCTGACAGTTTAGAAAACAAGTATGGAGCTGCATGTGCCCCTACCTGTCAGATGCTGGCTACTGGAATTGAATGTGTGAGTTTCACAGCTCTGTGATATTTATCCTTTTGAGAGAGGTTGAATGTTCTAGTTGTTACTTAGAACTAGATGACATTCCTTCTAGTGTAATTAAAGGAATTATTTTATCTAACATGATACAGTTAAATATCAGGCTGTGCACACACAATTTGTACATATATTTAAGAAGTGATTAAAGAAATTAATTGCATGAATTAAATTCAATTAAACGAATAGAATAAAAATCCATTAAGGATTCTTAACTACGTGGCTATCATGTCTGGCTCAGGTACTCCATAAGCTGTGACTCCATGTCAATGGAAATACAGGGTTTATGCTTCCTGTTCTATTTTTTCTCAGCTCTCTGCTGCTGTTGATCACAGAATGCAGGAGACCTGGGCTAGGTGAACATCTGGGCTGTCCTGATAGGGCTCGCCTATATTAAGGAAACAGACTAATTGGAAGAATTGCAATAAGATATGAAACATAAGATATTCTTCCTTGATATGAAGAATATTCTGTTGTGCTCTTTCTGGAAGACTGGTAGTGATTGGAAGATAAATTTTTCAGAGTCTTCAGGTATGTTTAGTATCTCAAACCACAAGTATATGTTACAGCTTCAGTGAAACTAGTTCAATTGACAGCATGTTAGTACAAGGAACATCACAAAACTAAAATCAAGCCAGAACAGAACTTAGCACAGGTTCGCTCCTGACACCATTCACATCTAGGATAAAATGTATCTCACATTCTTTTCTTTTTGTTTTGCAATCTGTTGACCTTTCCCAGATACCCACAAAGTGTGAGTCAGGCTGTGTCTGTGCTGATGGCCTCTATGAAAATCTTGATGGTGGGTGTGTGCCAGCTGAGGAGTGTCCATGTGAATATGGCGGCCTTGCTTATGGAAGAGGTGAACAAATCCAGACTGAATGTGAGATCTGGTAAGAATCACGGAGTTGTTCATTGCAGATCCTCTGTTTCACTAAAGTGTACAACCACATAAAAAGAAGTGTTTAACTGACAGGAGAGTAGGAAATGGCAACAGCTGTAAAGAAGAAATACCATGACAGAGTGCAAGGATTAACAGAGAGAGAAGCTTAGCATTTGACAATATATGTATAGATAAGAGTCATTGTACCAGCTTCAGGGATAATTTCTGTCTTACGTACATTCAGGAATAAACGCAGCCAGTAGGGCCTGTGACTGTAAATTATATAAAGTCAAGTATTATTAACAACTCTACTTAAATAAAGATGCGGGCACAATCTTTCTTCTTTTCTGTAGACAAAAACAGCCACCCCCAAAAAGATTCCCATCTGTTTAGCAGCATTCTCAAAGTACTTTATTCCCTTTCCAGTTACTAATCTATTATTAAAAAAATACCACCACTCCCCAAACTACACAGAACAATGACTTCTGATCTCATTAAGAGCAAAAAGTAAATGGGTTTTATATACTATTTCTTTCATGAAAAGAAGCACAAAAATTATTTAAGGTTTCTTCTTTATTATGAATTCATTTTCTAAGCAGTCCACAAATTTTAATGAGGTTCTTATATTAACTGTTACTTGGTCTCAGTGTACATTAGTTAATTAATAGAACATGTTATCAATAAAAGTGGATGTATATAAAAAGAACTAGGTTAAGATGGCATTTCTTTGAAATCTGAGTGTGATTTCTCTTCTCACTCCCAGCACTTGCATGAAAGGCAAATGGAAATGTGTTCAGAAAACAAGGTGTTCCTCCACCTGTAATCTGTATGGAGAGGGCCACATCACCACCTTTGATGGACAGCGTTTTGTGTTTGATGGCAACTGTGAATACATATTAGCTATGGTAACCCGCTTCCTCCTGGTTATTTCAGCAGCATCTCAGCATCAAGAAATAGCTGGATTTAAATGACTAATGAAAATATGCTAGGATCCATCAATAAACAATACAGCATTTTGAATTTTTATAACCCCTTACTGAGTTTCTATATATTACGTTTATTTCAACACTTAGAATAAAAATATTTTACTTCTAAAAAACCATATTTTTCATGCAATTATAACCAATTTTAGATTTTTTAATAATATATTTAAATAGTCATTGTATTCTGTACTAAACAAATATGACTTTTAGGGAAGTTATGTCAGTTTGACCAGCAAAGCAGAGGTCATCACCTCCCAAAACAAACAGAATTAGTCGTGACATTTTAAGCATCCTGTATTTTCTTATAGTTTTATGTTTTAACTTGGAAGACTTCAGACAGAGAGTCTACTGGGCTTTTGTGCTTCTTGTTGTTTGTTTTGGGTTTTTTTTTAGGATGGCTGCAGTGTTAACAGACCTGTTTCCTCTTTCAAAATTGTTACTGAGAATGTCATCTGTGGGAAATCAGGAGTTACGTGCTCCAGATCCATCAGCATTTACCTTGGGGTAAGCTCTTCTTTCTGCCATTATCCAGCTAAATAGATTTTAAGACCAGGTTTTCTTAATTTTTGGAAGCTTTGGCTGTATCTTAGAAGAGATGGTCTTCTAAGTGAAATTATGTGCTAAAACTAGAGCCTTGGTTTTAGTAGGAAATGCCATAGTTGTTTGCTTGAGTTTTTTTAATTCTCATGTTGTGTTTTGTTCTCCAAGACTCTTGCCTGTGTCAAAGCCAGGAAATTTTGAAGCTTACTCTGCAGTGAATTGCTCTGTCAAAAGATACTGATTTCCTGCTGTAGTATCACAGCATCTGAACTTCAGCAAGGAAAATACTGAAACTTGGTAAGTTATAACTTTCACATAAATTTTCTTCCAGAATCTGACAATCATACTGAGAGATGAAACCTTCGCTATTTCTGGGGAAAATCCTGGTGTACAGTACAAAGTGAAAAAGAACGCCCTTCACCTGATGTTTGATGTCATTATCCCAGGAAAATACAACATGACCCTTATTTGGAATAAGCATATGAACTTCTTCATCAAGATCTCCAGAGAAACACAGGTATTGCAGAATAACTTCCTCAGTAAAGTGTCCTTCAATTCAGATTGAACTGCACATTTGATCACAGTTGCCTTAAATCTCTATGATGGCAAAGGTTTCCCAGAAATGCTACTAGCAATTCATTTTTATCATTATTTCCAAAACAGCAGAGACCTTCACAAGAGGCTGACTTTTAAGGGATTTCTGTACTAAATTCAGGAAACTTTTGAGCTAAGTGTTTGTAATTTATGCAACTGCATGTTTGAATTTGATCTTTAAATGACAACAGTTTATACAGTTTAGAGGAGAAACCCATGCACAAGACACTAAGAACGTACAAGAGAGTATTTGTAGATGACATTCACTCCTAAAGCACAGGAAATCATCAGTAATCAAAAGGAAAGGTGAGAATTGCAACTTGCTGAACTGATACTGGTGCTTTCATTGAATCTAGGAAACGATCTGTGGTTTGTGTGGGAACTATAATGGCAACATGAAGGATGACTTTGAAACTCGAAGCAAGTATGTGGCATCAAACGAGTTGGAATTTGTCAACTCTTGGAAAGAGAATCCTCTCTGTGGGGATGTGTACTTTGTAGTGGACCCCTGTAGCAAGAACCCTTACCGTAAAGCATGGGCAGAAAAGACATGTTCCATCATCAACAGCCACGTTTTTTCTGCCTGTCACAATAAGGTAAGAATTTATTTGCTCTTCTTTTTATTTATAGGCATAATCTCTATTCTTCCAAATGTTCACACTCCAGGTGGTTTACTGTTCGTCAAAATGTTTCAATAAAATACATTTAAAATTTTCTGTGGCTCACATTTATATTAATTTTTTTTTTTTTTAACTTGCTCTTCACCAGCAAATAAATACAAAAACTAGGTATGGTATTAACTGATTAGTTAAAACTACAAGAGTGAAAAACGAATGAAGACTTAAGAATCAGGAATTAGTCAGTCTGTTGGTGATGCCTGATATTGATCCATGCATTTTCAGGTGGTGAAAACCAGTGAGAAATGTGGATAATGTTGCAGTGGTTATGCATACACCTAGAGTATAACAAGGCACAAAATCATCTTGGAAATGAATCCCTTCCTTTTGCCCTGCAGGTGAATCGGATGCCCTACTATGAGGCCTGTGTCCGAGATTCCTGTGGGTGTGACATTGGAGGGGACTGTCAGTGCATGTGTGACGCCATCGCAGTCTATGCCATGGTGTGCTTGGAAAAAGGCGTCTGCATTGACTGGAGGACCCCCGAGTTCTGTCGTAAGTTCCTTTAAGCTCTCCTTAAACAGGTTTAAGAGATTTTTATTGTCAGCATATTCATATGGAAACATAGATAACTTATTAATAACCACCTCAAAGTTTGCATTTTCTCTGTGGGCAAAGAGTTGACCTCAGTCAGCTGGGTTTTGAAATCTGTACTTTTCTGCTAATTAACCAAAATAGTTTAACTCTTTTTACCATGGAGTAATGAGAGAGAAAATAATGTGGTCACAGAAAGCAGACTGTTTCTTCTGCTATCATTGTATAATGCACTGTGAGTTTGGCAGCAGAGAAAGTATGAAATTGTAAAAAAATGTTTCATTTGAGCTATGATGAAATCACCTTCTGTGTGGATGTCAAGGGAATGAAGACAGCTGTGTTGGCTGGAACACTGTAAAACAGGAAAAAGACATCAAGGTGTTCCAGAACAGCACATATAGAGGAAACAAAGAGGATCAACATGCTTTAAATCAATATTAGAGTTGTCATCTTTGATGGTTTTGTTTCCACATTTCAATATATTGTGCATTAAAAGCTGTGGAAATGCCTGCATACTGTATTTGCCAAAAAGAAACTGACTTCCTAGAGTTAAAATATAAATTTACATTAGACGCTAATCACTTCAGTGAAGTTTTTTTTAATTCCAACTGTTAATTATTTTGACCTCCTTCTAGTACTTTGAAAATAGCATGCCATTAATTTGAAAAGAAATTAATCTGACTTGTCTCTTGCTTTTCCCTTTTTTAGCTGTCTATTGTGAGTATTACAATTCTCATACAAGAACAGGAATTGATGATGCTTTTTCCCATGGCTACAATGACGACAAATGCGCCTGGCACTACAGGCCTTGTAACTGTCCAAATCAAAACTACAAATATGTCAATATTGAAGGTAATAGCTTCTACTACCGTAAACCAGGAAACAGGAACATAATAATTATTTTCAATGCTGGTTTTTTTAAATGTCATACCACAGTTGAATAATGGTAATCTAATTGATGTCATATTTGAAGAAATTTTGCTGATCTTTCCTTTACCAGTAGCGTTTTAAATACATAACCAACTCAGTAGCTGTACTACATTTAGCTTTATGTCAGTCTCAGCCTATCTGGAAGAGAAATACTTGCACCAAATCAAAATTGGTATTAACTGATAACACTGTACTTAGGAAAGAAAACCTGTGGAGAGAGCAATTAATATTTTTATTAAACAAATTGATATAGTTGGAGAAACCAAATAAATTCCTACATAGATAAAACCTTCTTCTGAGAATGATGTCAGAAGTACTTACCTGAATAGATGGTGTTGCAATCGATACGATTTTTTAGTAACAGAAATATAATATATTCAATTATAAATAGTAAAAATTAATTGCCTTTCTCTGAGAAATGTAAAACAAACTTCTCCTTTCTTCAGGTTGCTACAACTGCTCTCATGATGAATACTTTGACCATGAGGAGGAAAGGTGCATGCCATGTGGTAAGCAGCATTTCTTTCTCCACAGTAACTTGAAGTCCATACTACAATATTTGCAGAGACTCACGAAGATATTTTTCTAGTACCTCTCCATAAATGAATGCTCATCTAAACATAAATTCCTTTCAAAATAATCCCATTGCTATACTGCTTGTAAAATAAAGGAATGAAAAAAAAATAATTAAAAGTCGGATTAGGGTAGTCAATGCTATAATACAGAACCTGGATGAACCTGACTGGTTTTTGTTAGCAACATGAGAAGTTATGTTCATTATAAATGTGAGTACTTCTCAAAAGGTGGGTCTTCCTGAAAGTGTATTGGTGTTCTAATCTGTGGGAGACACAGGCCCAGTAGAGCTGTGAGTCTCTGAGGTATTCAACACATTTCACAGAAAAAGAGAATGTGTAGAAGAAGAGCAGATGTAGCTACTGGACTCAGTAAATATCTTTTTAGAGATTTTTTTTTTTAATTAACTGGAGATTTATTACCATATGGTTTATTTCCATGAAAACCTATCTTATTAAATAATGTTTTGGATAGACTCTAGCTGGACAGTTTGGATTTTCATGCAGATGTAAAAAAAAACCTTAAGAACAATTTTTCTCATATTACAAAATTCTGACTTGTGTAACCAGGATCTCAGCTAGTGATCTCCTTTACGTATGAAACCATATTCTACTATCCCTGAAAACTGAGGTGTCTTTAAGCATAAAAGTCATAAGAATGATAGCAAAAACTTACTAGTGTTCATTATTATAATGACATGTATGGATTTCTTTGTAATTAAGTCCTTCGATGTGAATTTTACCACTGAAATATGTAACATTAAACATTTTCAGGAATACCTCAGTAATTAACATAATTCCAATCTGAGATTTGCCTTTTTGGGGATATTTTAGTATGCTTTTATTCACAAATTTAACCTGTTTTGCCTTTATGTAATAGGACAAGCAAACATTACCACCACACCTGAACCATCTTCACCTTCACCAGGTTAGTGTACACAGTTGACCAAACTGGTACTTACACACTGATACTATGTCCTGATAAGCATTTATAAGATCAGTAATATCCTTTTCTGTGTAATAGAGTAGCATTAGCAGTTTCCCACGCATAAGATGAAATGATGAAAAATACCCTGGTACCATAATAGCCTGGGCTGCATCAAAAGCTGTGTGGCCAGCAGGTCGTGGGAGGGAACTGTACCCTCTACTCTGATGAAAGCCCACCGGGAATGCTGTGTCCAGCTCTGTAGTCCTCAGTTCAAGAAAGACAGAGGAGGGTCACAAAAATGACCAGAGGGCTGGAACAATTCTCCTGTGATGAAAGGCCGAGATCTGGGGTTGCTCAGCCTGGGGAGGAAAGGGCTCCATGGAGACCTCATTGTGGCCTTTCAATACTTGAATGAGGTTTATAAGAAAGATGGGGACAGACTTTTTAGTAGGGCCTATTTTGATGAGACAAGGAAAATGGTTTTAAAGCAGAAGAGAGTAGATTCAGACTAGATATAAGGAAGAAATTGTTTATGATGAGGGTGGTAAAACACTGGAAAATGTTGCCCAGAGAGGCTGTTGAATCCCCTTACTTGGAAGCATTCAAGTCAGGCTGGATAGGCCTTTGAGCAACCTGATCTAGCTGAAGATATCCCTGCTCATTGCAGAGGGAGCAGTCTTGATTATCTTTAATGGTCTCTGCCAACCCAAGCCATTCTATGATGAAAAAGATCCCACAAATATTTTATCCCAGTCTTAGTAGTGACTGGCCATAAAACATTTCAACAACTGAAGAAAGTCTTGATGGAAATGTGTGGCTGACTATACCAAATCCCTATAACCTGATACAGGAAAGGAATCTATATATGCTGATCTTAAATTTGTTAGAAATGTCATTAATTTCCCTGAAGACAGATGGTATTGGAAAATTTTACACTGTGAGTTGTGTGAATAATAAAATTATGGATACTATTGGAAATAGTATTCCAGAATGGAATAGTGTTCCATCTCTGCTGATATGCACAAGTATTTGTGCCAAATTCACTTTAAAGTGAAGAAATAGGTATAAAGCATCTCCAAGAATACCTGTTTAATGTATTCACTGCACATAATAGCAGAGGAAGCAATGGATAACTGCTTTTAAAGGTTTAATCTAAAAGGTAATGGGTTTTAATAGTAGCTACTGATAATAGCTATAAAAACAGTGTCTTTACTTTAAAATAATTTCAATTTATATAGGTATGCTATTATCAAATTATTGAGAACTATTTCTTATCCTTTGGTTTTGATTTTTTCTCTTAGTAACAACAGTGCAGCCTAAAGTAACAAGGAGCTCTACCACAAGCACCCTACCAACAGGACCTAGTACTTCTTCCACAACAACTGTAGCAACTGAGACTACAAATCCAACAATAACTGCAAAAATTACAGTTCCAAGAACTTCACCCTCACAACCTCTTGTCACAATAAAGTCAACAACTGGTAGGTTTTTAGTGTTATTGTCTAAAATAAATTATGGTAAACTTGCTCTATACCTCTGTACATATTTGAGATACCACTCCTGGGAATGCATTTTAAATTCATACAACATCCAAGCATTAGACTCCAAATCATGAAGCAGGCAAAGCAGGCTTCCAGAAAGGAGTTTGTAAACTAGACATGTTCAGAAGTGTAGATTGAAAGTGCATGAAAAGATAAAGGTAGGTAGGTATTAGGTTAAAAACACAACCAAAAGTCACTTGTGTGATTTATTTGAGAAATGCAATTAGAAGTTCTATAAGCAGTGAGCCAGCCCAGCTCCAGCTGGGTTTGTTAGCTCAGGTTCAGTCTCTTTTCCACTGGTTCATTTATGGAGTTCAAGGAGCACCCAATCTATTGGCTCCAAATCATGTAAGCAAGCCCCAAAGCAGAGTCACACAGGTATCAGTGTAGCAGCTTTGTCTAGGCTTCTAAAGTCCTGCTCTCTGGAGGGTGACTCTGCCAACAAATATTACTTTCTGATTCTATGGCTTGTGGAGCCTCATTTAGCCTCACACCAACATGCACTTCAACTAATAAACTGTCTTGGACCTTGGCTGTCAGGGAAAGCAGAGTTAAAAATAGGTCCCAAAGGAGTCAAAACACGCGAAAGCTGACATTGTGACATGGTTTGTGCACTGGGACAAGGAAAGTCTATAGTATGATGTTATTTAGCTTTTCAATGCATATTACAGAAAGCTGCAACCGTGGCTGATTTGGAACACAATAAAAGACCGTGGACAAAGCCCATATAGACTTTATCCAAAGTCATAACAAAGCTAACTTCTTAGGAAAAATTATATTAAACAAGTCTAATACAGGAAAATACAGGAAATGAGAACAAAGACAGACGTGAGGCAATAGAAAACAAATATAAGTACAGAAATATTTGGTAAGCTTATGAGAACATGAACACAACAGTCATACTGAAAATATTCAAAAAATAAGGTGAAAAATTATCTCTAAAATATGAGTATATTTTTATAATTTATCTGGGTTTAATTTTTCTGTGAATTGGTTACATTATATTTTTTACCTTTACTCCAAAAGAACATACAACATCAATTTTTACCACACCAAACATGACTACAACCATCACTGCCCCTTCCATAACTACCTCAATGAAAAGAACCATGGGCACTACTCCAAAGTCTGTTCCCTCATCACCTGCTGCCTCATCAACTGCTGCTTCAACAGAGACAGAACAAGTAAGGGTCACCTCATCACCCTTCAAGACCACCAAAAAGGAAATGGCAACCTCCTCAATACCTACTCAAACCACAACTTTCAGCCAGCCCAAACTAACAACAGCAGGTAAAGAGCACTTTTTTGTATCTGTTAGGTGAAGCCATCGCTCAAGACATATATCAATATAATCCTTATAAAAAACTCAAACATTCTTACTAGTGGTCTTAACATTGCAAATAGACAGGAAAGGACATGGATAAGAAATGTGATTAAAAGGGAAATTTGTATTGCCAACAGAGCAAGCATCTGACATCCAAATATGATGTTAAAGCTAACATTTCTTTTCAAACATTTCCTCCAAATTTAGACAAAATCTCTCTATGCTGCAAAGCAGGTTCTTGAAAACTCACAGACCACAGAAGATATATTTCCCCTAGCCATTGTAACAAATACTCCCCCCAAAAAATTTAACCTTTTTGAATGTCTGACACTCAGTATACAAGGATGGTCTCCTCTGAGGCTGTGGGGCAACACGAATTACTAGGTTAGCAACTGACAGCATAGGCTGGGACAGTGTGTGGTGGGAAGTCTACTGTAGTGGGAGGGCAGCTGTATACTCTTTCCCAAATCCAGGTCTCTCTCACAAAGAACTGTTGGGGTGCATACATCTGGGTCGTCTTGTGCAAGCAATTACAGCTTCCTCTAGGAACCTTACCAGCTTCCAACCATTACTAATATTCATTCTTACTTCACAGAGAGTGAGGGAACTCAAGCAACAACTCTGCACTATCCAGAAGGTGAGTAAAAGAGAGTAGAGAGAAGCCCTTGGCCTAAGACTCTGCTTCACTTTACCCCAGCTTTTCCAGATGACGCTCTTGCCCAGTCTGGAATACCTGAGAGGGGAAACACGTGCGTCCAACAAGGCTCTTCTTTCCTTGGGAGCTTCAGAAAAAGGCAGGGAGTGTTAAATTGTCAGAGGGTAGCCTTCAGATGCAGTTTTTGCTCCATATTTTTTGAGGGGGAGCCACTGGCCCACTTCTCCCTCCTGTCAAGTGTAGTAGGTTGAAACATAGTTGATGGACAAGCTGCTAAGACAATGGTGCTTGGTTTCTCTCCACAGTGAGAGGTTTTATTATTTATCATTATTCTTTTCCCATTTTCCTCAATAATCTTTATTTCCCCTTATGAAAAATAACAGATCTCCTGGGGCTTGGTGCCTAGCCAGCTTCAAACCAGTAAGAGTCAGTTGGGTCTACTTACGCCTTTCTAAGCCCTAGGGTGATTCCCTGGGGCTTCTGCGTGGGAATTGCCTACCTCCTTTGCCTGCCCCTCTTGCCCTGCCACCCTCAATCAACTTGTGCTTTTCTCTCTGTAGTTGTCACCCACATAAGAACAACGTTGACACAGCCTGTGCAGCACCTTGTCACACAGACACAGGCAACTCCTGCCACATCCACCAGCAGCACCTCTGTCCCAAGAGGGACCAGCCCTGCCACCAGCCCAGGAGTTCCACTGACAAGGACATTTCCAAGCTCCAGCTCTTTGCCTGTCACCTTAGCCTCATCTGCTGCTTCTCTCTCCTCAACCCAACTGCGAACATCATATCCTGGTAAGGCTCCCTCCTGCCCTTCCTGCTGCTCTGCCTGCTTCTTCTAGCTCCCACCCTTCTCTCCTAATCAGCACATCCCACAAAGGCCTCAGTTTTGGTACTCATTCTTAATTCCCCCTGCCACTGCCATGGGACGCAGGCAGGTCCTGGGACTGACCCACACGCGACCATGTCGCAGCCTCCTCCCTGCAGCTTCAGGGCTTGGCTCTGGGGCACAGGCCTCTGTCAGGGTACAGGCACCCATGAGTTCCTGCCCTACAGCTACCAATCAGACACAACCTAACACACCTCTCTCTTCTTACAGTGCTGCCCTGAGAATGCACAGTGGGGCAGGGGGGAAGAAAAGGCAGGGAAACTGGAAACACATCTCCACAGCTCAGGACAGTTTTGAGTGAGAGGCATAACCCAAGGCATCATCTCCAGCCAAAGGCAGCGCGGGTGCTGGCACACCCATGAAAAGTGCAGTTCAACAAATATGACCTCACTGACCAGTGCTGACCGCAAGTGCAAGAATGACCAGTGGAGGGTGGGCAAGAAAGTGTCCACCCAACTCCCTGCTAAAGTTCTCTCAATTAGACCCACATGCCAGAGTTGTCGTAGTGTTGATCCTTCTTTGGGGAGATGCCACAACATGCTTTGCCAAGAATCCTTCCCAAGACTCAACCATTCTTTTCTCTCATCCCTTTCTTTGTAGCAAGGGAGCCAACCAGAGCTAAGACACCAACTACTAAAGTAGTAACAGGTGAGTGCTCTGGTCATGAAAGAGATAAGAGTCACACCTGGCCAATATATCCCTATCTCTTCAGTAGCCACAGCTCTCGCATAGATCCCTTGCAGCAGACTCTGTAGCCAGCCAGTTTTAAACTACTGGTAAACAACTGATACCTGTTCCAGGAAGAGGGAGATGAGATAAAGTGCTAGAGGTCAATCTTCAAAATGGTCAACAGCAAGCACGTACAAAAGAGAAGCAGGACAGAATGGAACGTATTTAGCAAAATGGACGCTTTTATTAACTGAAAAAAACCCCACTATCAACCCAATTTAGTGGGACCTACGCCTCCCATCCTGGCCCATGACTGGCGAGCACAAAGCCTCCAAAACAGAAGTCAGTATCACCCAACTTCACATAAGCCAGCAACATACAACTGATGTGTGCTTTCCTCCCAGCAGCCTTCACCCATGAACAGTCCACTGTGCCACACATTGTGCCACCTCTGAGCACACACAAGACCACGGCCACCACCTCCATCAGCAGCACCTCCAGGACCTCTGTCTCCACAGAAGTGCCTCTGGAGACAGCATCTCCACATCCCAGCTCTCCACCTGCCCCCAGCAGCCCCCTCAGCACCCGGCTGCCATCCACTGCCACCACTTCCACAGTCTCCTCCACAGCAGCTCCAGGCACCAGCCTCAGGCCTACACCTACAACCCTGAGGCCCAAGTCCTCTTCCCCTACCACCAGTGCTCCAAAGGAGTCTCCTGTAACAGAGTCCTCTGCACCCACCACAGCCAAAACCAGCACGCTGCCATCTCCTGCTTCTTCTCCCTTCTCAACTGTGTCCTCAGCATGGCTCAGCTCCTCACAGCCTGGTAAGGATCTGTCTTATCCATCCTGCTGCTTCCCCCTGCTCTCCCTTTTCCCATCTTCTTTCCTAGCAGAGCAGGTTGCTTGTACAGTTTTAGGTTTTGCTCTCCATTCCCATTTCTTTTCACATCAGCACAGTAGTATGGCTGTTTCTTGGTATGGCCATGCCCAAAAGGTCTCTCCCATGTAGAATGGCCTTCCAGTCTTGTGGGGCAGTCCTTACACATTGCCTATTCCTTGAAGGGACATGCACATTCAGAAAGGGCCTTGTTCCAGGAAGAAGCAGAGAGATTTTGCCCCTTAGGAAGGCACCCTCTCTGCTTCCTGCCTTTTTAGGGGAGCAACTAGGCAGAAGCTTATGGACAAGACCCACAGTCCTACTCAGCCCCATTTCCTGCAAATACACAGTGCAGTACAGAAATTCTAGTTGGCCTTATTCCCCCAGTATGGTGCTTGTCCCAACCTTCTTTGCTTTCCCCTCCGGCCCCCATCCTCAGCTGACCTGTGCTTTCCTCCCAGCAGCCTTCACCCATGAACAGTCCACTGTGCCATACATTGTGCCACCTCTGAGCACACACAAGACCACGGCCACCACCTCCATCAGCAGCACCTCCAGGACCTCTGTCTCCACAGAAGTGCCTCTGGAGACAGCATCTCCACATGCCAGCTCTCCACCTGCCCCCAGCAGCCCCCTCAGCACCCGGCTGCCATCCACTGCCACCACTTCCACAGTCTCCTCCACAGCAGCTCCAGGCACCAGCCTCAGGCCTACACCTACAACCCTGAGGCCCAAGCCCTCTTCCCCTACCACCAGTGCTCCAAAGGAGTCTCCTGTAACAGAGTCCTCTGCACCCACCACAGCCAAAACCAGCACGCTGCCATCTCCTGCTTCTTCTCCCTTCTCAACTGTGTCCTCAGCATGGCTCAGCTCCTCACAGCCTGGTAAGGATCTGTCTTATCCATCCTGCTGCTTCCCCCTGCTCTCCCTTTTCCCATCTTCTTTCCTAGCAGAGCAGGTTGCTTGTACAGTTTTAGGTTTTGCTCTCCATTCCCATTTCTTTTCACATCAGCACAGTAGTATGGCTGTTTCTTGGTATGGCCATGCCCAAAAGGTCTCTCCCATGTAGAATGGCCTTCCAGTCTTGTGGGGCAGTCCTTACACATTGCCTATTCCTTGAAGGGACATGCACATTCAGAAAGGGCCTTGTTCCAGGAAGAAGCAGAGAGATTTTGCCCCTTAGGAAGGCACCCTCTCTGCTTCCTGCCTTTTTAGGGGAGCAACTAGGCAGAAGCTTATGGACAAGACCCACAGTCCTACTCAGCCCCATTTCCTGCAAATACACAGTGCAGTACAGAAATTCTAGTTGGCCTTATTCCCCCAGTATGGTGCTTGTCCCAACCTTCTTTGCTTTCCCCTCCGGCCCCCATCCTCAGCTGACCTGTGCTTTCCTCCCAGCAGCCTTCACCCATGAACAGTCCACTGTGCCACACATTGTGCCACCTCTGAGCACACACAAGACCACGGCCACCACCTCCATCAGCAGCACCTCCAGGACCTCTGTCTCCACAGAAGTGCCTCTGGAGACAGCATCTCCACATCCCAGCTCTCCACCTGCCCCCAGCAGCCCCCTCAGCACCCGGCTGCCATCCACTGCCACCACTTCCACAGTCTCCTCCACAGCAGCTCCAGGCACCAGCCTCAGGCCTACACCTACAACCCTGAGGCCCAAGCCCTCTTCCCCTACCACCAGTGCTCCAAAGGAGTCTCCTGTAACAGAGTCCTCTGCACCCACCACAGCCAAAACCAGCACGCTGCCATCTCCTGCTTCTTCTCCCTTCTCAACTGTGTCCTCAACATGGCTCAGCTCCTCACAGCCTGGTAAGACCCACTCCTATGCACCTTCTCCTCAAAGAATCATAGAATTGTTAAGGTTGGAATGGATGTCTAGGTATCTTCCAGTCCAACATCCATCCCACAGCAGGATCACCTAGAGGAGGTGACACAGGAACATGTCCAGATGTGTTCTGAACATCTCCAGAGAGGGCGATTCCATGATTTCCATGGCAGCCTGTTCCAGTGCTCTGCCACTCAATGTAAAGAAGTCCTTCCACATGTTGAACAGTGATGAGCTGTACTGTGGGAGAGGTGGGCAGTTTTTCCCAAGCAGCCATTGCTTCAAGTCTGGCTGGGCATTGGCCAGTGGTCAGTGACTGCTTTGCATCTCATGGGTAGGTTTGTTTTTCCTTTAGATTCTTTAGTTCTCTAAAGTGTCTCCACCCAGACACGTGGAGGTTTTTCCTTTTCCCATTTCTCTCCTCTTTCCTAAGGAGGGGGAGTGAGCCAGTGGCCAGGTGGGAATTTTGCATCCAGACAAGGTCACCATACCAGTGCCAGGCAGATATTGGCCCTGACTGGGTCTAAGCAAGATGCCGAGGCTGAGGGAAGGACCAAAAGCCCAATGCTCCATCTTTCCCACAGAAACACACTGCAATAAGGCTTTTCTCACCCAACAATATAACCCAAGGCTTGTGCCCACATCCTTGGCCTTCCCCTCCTGCCCTCATCCTCAACTGACCTGTGCTTCTCTCCTGGCAGCCTTCACCCATAAAATATTGACCGTGCCACACGTTGTGCCACCTCTGAGCACACACAAGACCACGGCCACCACCTCCATCAGCAGCACCTCCAGGACCTCTGTCTCCACAGAAGTGCCTCTGGAGACAGCATCTCCACATCCCAGCTCTCCACCTGCCCCCAGCAGCCCCCTCAGCACCCGGCTGCCATCCACTGCCACCACTTCCACAGTCTCCTCCACAGCAGCTCCAGGCACCAGCCCCAGGCCTACACCTACAACTCTGAGGCCCAAGCCCTCTTCCCCTACCACCAGTGCTCCAAAGGAGTCTCCTGTAACAGAGTCCTCTGCACCCACCACAGCCAAAACCAGCACGCTGCCATCTCCTGCTTCTTCTCCCTTCTCAACTGTGTCCTCAGCATGGCTCAGCTCCTCACAGCCTGGTAAGGATCTGTCTTATCCATCCTGCTGCTTCCCCCTGCTCTCCCTTTTCCCATCTTCTTTCCTAGCAGAGCAGGTTGCTTGTACAGTTTTAGGTTTTGCTCTCCATTCCCATTTCTTTTCACATCAGCACAGTAGTATGGCTGTTTCTTGGTATGGCCATGCCCAAAAGGTCTCTCCCATGTAGAATGGCCTTCCAGTCTTGTGGGGCAGTCCTTACACATTGCCTATTCCTTGAAGGGACATGCACATTCAGAAAGGGCCTTGTTCCAGGAAGAAGCAGAGAGATTTTGCCCCTTAGGAAGGCACCCTCTCTGCTTCCTGCCTTTTTAGGGGAGCAACTAGGCAGAAGCTTATGGACAAGACCCACAGTCCTACTCAGCCCCATTTCCTGCAAATACACAGTGCAGTACAGAAATTCTAGTTGGCCTTATTCCCCCAGTATGGTGCTTGTCCCAACCTTCTTTGCTTTCCCCTCCGGCCCCCATCCTCAGCTGACCTGTGCTTTCCTCCCAGCAGCCTTCACCCATGAACAGTCCACTGTGCCACACATTGTGCCACCTCTGAGCACACACAAGACCACGGCCACCACCTCCATCAGCAGCACCTCCAGGACCTCTGTCTCCACAGAAGTGCCTCTGGAGACAGCATCTCCACATCCCAGCTCTCCACCTGCCCCCAGCAGCCCCCTCAGCACCCGGCTGCCATCCACTGCCACCACTTCCACAGTCTCCTCCACAGCAGCTCCAGGCACCAGCCCCAGGCCTACACCTACAACCCTGAGGCCCAAGCCCTCTTCCCCTACCACCAGTGCTCCAAAGGAATCTCCTGTAACAGAGTCCTCTGCACTCACCACAGCCAAAACCAGCACGCTGCCATCTCCTGCTTCTTCTCCCTTCTCAACTGTGTCCTCAACATGGCTCAGCTCCTCACAGCCTGGTAAGACCCACTCCTATGCACCTTCTCCTCAAAGAATCATAGAATTGTTAAGGTTGGAATGGATGTCTAGGTATCTTCCAGTCCAACATCCATCCCACAGCAGGATCACCTAGAGGAGGTGACACAGGAACATGTCCAGATGTGTTCTGAACATCTCCAGAGAGGGCGATTCCATGATTTCCATGGCAGCCTGTTCCAGTGCTCTGCCACTCAATGTAAAGAAGTCCTTCCACATGTTGAACAGTGATGAGCTGTACTGTGGGAGAGGTGGGCAGTTTTTCCCAAGCAGCCATTGCTTCAAGTCTGGCTGGGCATTGGCCAGTGGTCAGTGACTGCTTTGCATCTCATGGGTAGGTTTGTTTTTCCTTTAGATTCTTTAGTTCTCTAAAGTGTCTCCACCCAGACACGTGGAGGTTTTTCCTTTTCCCATTTCTCTCCTCTTTCCTAAGGAGGGGGAGTGAGCCAGTGGCCAGGTGGGAATTTTGCATCCAGACAAGGTCACCATACCAGTGCCAGGCAGACATTGGCCCTGACTGGGTCTAAGCAAGATGCCGAGGCTGAGGGAAGGACCAAAAGCCCAATGCTCCATCTTTCCCACAGAAACACACTGCAATAAGGCTTTTCTCACCCAACAATATAACCCAAGGCTTGTGCCCACATCCTTGGCCTTCCCCTCCTGCCCTCATCCTCAACTGACCTGTGCTTCTCTCCTGGCAGCCTTCACCCATAAAATATTGACCGTGCCACACGTTGTGCCACCTCTGAGCACACACAAGACCACGGCCACCACCTCCATCAGCAGCACCTCCAGGACCTCTGTCTCCACAGAAGTGCCTCTGGAGACAGCATCTCCACATCCCAGCTCTCCACCTGCCCCCAGCAGCCCCCTCAGCACCCGGCTGCCATCCACTGCCACCACTTCCACAGTCTCCTCCACAGCAGCTCCAGGCACCAGCCTCAGGCCTACACCTACAACCCTGAGGCCCAAGTCCTCTTCCCCTACCACCAGTGCTCCAAAGGAGTCTCCTGTAACAGAGTCCTCTGCACCCACCACAGCCAAAACCAGCACGCTGCCATCTCCTGCTTCTTCTCCCTTCTCAACTGTGTCCTCAGCATGGCTCAGCTCCTCACAGCCTGGTAAGGATCTGTCTTATCCATCCTGCTGCTTCCCCCTGCTCTCCCTTTTCCCATCTTCTTTCCTAGCAGAGCAGGTTGCTTGTACAGTTTTAGGTTTTGCTCTCCATTCCCATTTCTTTTCACATCAGCACAGTAGTATGGCTGTTTCTTGGTATGGCCATGCCCAAAAGGTCTCTCCCATGTAGAATGGCCTTCCAGTCTTGTGGGGCAGTCCTTACACATTGCCTATTCCTTGAAGGGACATGCACATTCAGAAAGGGCCTTGTTCCAGGAAGAAGCAGAGAGATTTTGCCCCTTAGGAAGGCACCCTCTCTGCTTCCTGCCTTTTTAGGGGAGCAACTAGGCAGAAGCTTATGGACAAGACCCACAGTCCTACTCAGCCCCATTTCCTGCAAATACACAGTGCAGTACAGAAATTCTAGTTGGCCTTATTCCCCCAGTATGGTGCTTGTCCCAACCTTCTTTGCTTTCCCCTCCGGCCCCCATCCTCAGCTGACCTGTGCTTTCCTCCCAGCAGCCTTCACCCATGAACAGTCCACTGTGCCACACATTGTGCCACCTCTGAGCACACACAAGACCACGGCCACCACCTCCATCAGCAGCACCTCCAGGACCTCTGTCTCCACAGAAGTGCCTCTGGAGACAGCATCTCCACATCCCAGCTCTCCACCTGCCCCCAGCAGCCCCCTCAGCACCCGGCTGCCATCCACTGCCACCACTTCCACAGTCTCCTCCACAGCAGCTCCAGGCACCAGCCCCAGGCCTACACCTACAACCCTGAGGCCCAAGCCCTCTTCCCCTACCACCAGTGCTCCAAAGGAATCTCCTGTAACAGAGTCCTCTGCACTCACCACAGCCAAAACCAGCACGCTGCCATCTCCTGCTTCTTCTCCCTTCTCAACTGTGTCCTCAACATGGCTCAGCTCCTCACAGCCTGGTAAGACCCACTCCTATGCACCTTCTCCTCAAAGAATCATAGAATTGTTAAGGTTGGAATGGATGTCTAGGTATCTTCCAGTCCAACATCCATCCCACAGCAGGATCACCTAGAGGAGGTGACACAGGAACATGTCCAGATGTGTTCTGAACATCTCCAGAGAGGGCGATTCCATGATTTCCATGGCAGCCTGTTCCAGTGCTCTGCCACTCAATGTAAAGAAGTCCTTCCACATGTTGAACAGTGATGAGCTGTACTGTGGGAGAGGTGGGCAGTTTTTCCCAAGCAGCCATTGCTTCAAGTCTGGCTGGGCATTGGCCAGTGGTCAGTGACTGCTTTGCATCTCATGGGTAGGTTTGTTTTTCCTTTAGATTCTTTAGTTCTCTAAAGTGTCTCCACCCAGACACGTGGAGGTTTTTCCTTTTCCCATTTCTCTCCTCTTTCCTAAGGAGGGGGAGTGAGCCAGTGGCCAGGTGGGAATTTTGCATCCAGACAAGGTCACCATACCAGTGCCAGGCAGATATTGGCCCTGACTGGGTCTAAGCAAGATGCCGAGGCTGAGGGAAGGACCAAAAGCCCAATGCTCCATCTTTCCCACAGAAACACACTGCAATAAGGCTTTTCTCACCCAACAATATAACCCAAGGCTTGTGCCCACATCCTTGGCCTTCCCCTCCTGCCCTCATCCTCAACTGACCTGTGCTTCTCTCCTGGCAGCCTTCACCCATAAAATATTGACCGTGCCACACGTTGTGCCACCTCTGAGCACACACAAGACCACGGCCACCACCTCCATCAGCAGCACCTCCAGGACCTCTGTCTCCACAGAAGTGCCTCTGGAGACAGCATCTCCACATCCCAGCTCTCCACCTGCCCCCAGCAGCCCCCTCAGCACCCGGCTGCCATCCACTGCCACCACTTCCACAGTCTCCTCCACAGCAGCTCCAGGCACCAGCCCCAGGCCTACACCTACAACTCTGAGGCCCAAGCCCTCTTCCCCTACCACCAGTGCTCCAAAGGAGTCTCCTGTAACAGAGTCCTCTGCACCCACCACAGCCAAAACCAGCACGCTGCCATCTCCTGCTTCTTCTCCCTTCTCAACTGTGTCCTCAGCATGGCTCAGCTCCTCACAGCCTGGTAAGGATCTGTCTTATCCATCCTGCTGCTTCCCCCTGCTCTCCCTTTTCCCATCTTCTTTCCTAGCAGAGCAGGTTGCTTGTACAGTTTTAGGTTTTGCTCTCCATTCCCATTTCTTTTCACATCAGCACAGTAGTATGGCTGTTTCTTGGTATGGCCATGCCCAAAAGGTCTCTCCCATGTAGAATGGCCTTCCAGTCTTGTGGGGCAGTCCTTACACATTGCCTATTCCTTGAAGGGACATGCACATTCAGAAAGGGCCTTGTTCCAGGAAGAAGCAGAGAGATTTTGCCCCTTAGGAAGGCACCCTCTCTGCTTCCTGCCTTTTTAGGGGAGCAACTAGGCAGAAGCTTATGGACAAGACCCACAGTCCTACTCAGCCCCATTTCCTGCAAATACACAGTGCAGTACAGAAATTCTAGTTGGCCTTATTCCCCCAGTATGGTGCTTGTCCCAACCTTCTTTGCTTTCCCCTCCGGCCCCCATCCTCAGCTGACCTGTGCTTTCCTCCCAGCAGCCTTCACCCATGAACAGTCCACTGTGCCACACATTGTGCCACCTCTGAGCACACACAAGACCACGGCCACCACCTCCATCAGCAGCACCTCCAGGACCTCTGTCTCCACAGAAGTGCCTCTGGAGACAGCATCTCCACATCCCAGCTCTCCACCTGCCCCCAGCAGCCCCCTCAGCACCCGGCTGCCATCCACTGCCACCACTTCCACAGTCTCCTCCACAGCAGCTCCAGGCACCAGCCCCAGGCCTACATCTACAACCCTGAGGCCCAAGCCCTCTTCCCCTACCACCAGTGCTCCAAAGGAGTCTCCTGTAACAGAGTCCTCTGCACCCACCACAGCCAAAACCAGCACGCTGCCATCTCCTGCTTCTTCTCCCTTCTCAACTGTGTCCTCAACATGGCTCAGCTCCTCACAGCCTGGTAAGGATCTGTCTTATCCATCCTGCTGCTTCCCCCTGCTCTCTCTTTTCCCTTATTCCTTTCCAGCCACACAGGCTGCTTTGCAGAGATGTTTTAGTTTTTACTCACCATTCCTCATTCTTTCTGCATTATAACACCAGTATAGCCCTACTTTGTTATGGCTCTGGGGCACTGGTCTGTGCCTTGGAGCCTGGCCTGCTAGCCTCAGAGAGGACTGTTCTTAAGCTCTGCCTACTGCCTGAAGGGACACATGCATATCCAGACAGGGTGCTCTTCCAAGAACAGCTAGAGGGATCTGTCCTGTAGGAAGCTACTGTATCCATTTCCTCCCTTTGTATGAGAGTAACCAGACAGCTTTAGACAGCAACCAGAGTCTCTTTTTCCCAGGAATACTCAGTGCAGCACAGCACTGCTGGTTTTGCTTATATCCTAGATCTGAGGCCTCTGACCACCTGCATTTCCTACTTTTGCTGCCCTCATCCTCAACTAACCTGTGCTTTCCTCCCAGCAGCCTTCACCCATGAACAGTCCACTGTGCCACACATTGTGCCACCTCTGAGCACACACAAGACCACGGCCACCACCTCCATCAGCAGCACCTCCAGGACCTCTGTCTCCACAGAAGTGCCTCTGGAGACAGCATCTCCACATCCCAGCTCTCCACCTGCCCCCAGCAGCCCCCTCAGCACCCGGCTGCCATCCACTGCCACCACTTCCACAGTCTCCTCCACAGCAGCTCCAGGCACCAGCCCCAGGCCTACACCTACAACCCTGAGGCCCAAGCCCTCTTCCCCTACCACCAGTCCTCCAAAGGAATCTCCTGTAACAGAGTCCTCTGCACTCACCACAGCCAAAACCAGCACGCTGCCATCTCCTGCTTCTTCTCTCTTCTCAACTGTGTCCTCAACATGGCTCAGCTCCTCACAGCTTGGTAAGAGTCCTTCTCAGCCATCCTTCTTCTCCTGCTTGCTCTTTCCAGCTCTTCTTTTTTCTGTCTCTCTACCCATCCATCCCCCTCTCCATCATTCTGTTCAAAAACCACATTCCAATTCTGCATTTGCTTGGCTGCTTACCCCTCCGTTCCCGCTGTCTTTGGCCAGCCTGGTTCCCTTGTGCAGTCCTGGGCCTGTGCACTGGCTCTGCTTGGGATGGAGGTAATTATTGCTCCCAGCAGGTTTCCTGATACTGGTTTAGATGTGGGTCCCAGCCAGTGTTGATGGCACACAGGTGCTTTGGTGATTGCTCAGGAGTGCCAGCACAGCATCTGGCCCTCCTCTGTTTGTGCTTCTGCCAGCCAGGGAGCAGGCACAGCGTGGTCACGAGGCCCATCAGGGACACAGCTGGCATAGCTGGCCCAGAGCCAGTGGCCAAGGAGACACTGCATACCACAGAACATCATGACAGGCCTTACAGTGGGAGAGTAGGGCAGTTACTCCCAAGTAGCCATTGTTTGGAGACTGGCTGGATATTGGTGAGTGGTGGTATGTGATGAGTGACTGCCTTTGCATCTCCTAGGTCTGTCTTCAATTGTTTGTTTCTTCACTTCTGAAAGCTATCTCTCTCTGGATATGTGTGCGTGTTCTTGCTTTAGCTTTTCTGATTTTCTCCCCATGTCTGAATAAGGGGAGTGAGGAAGTGGCCAGGTGGGCATCCTCAATTTTATCTCTGCCTTCCTCCTGGCAGCCTTCACCCATGGAAAGTCAACTGTGCCACACGTTGCACCACCTCTGACCACACACAAGACCAGGGTCACCACCTTCATCAGCAGCACCTCCAAGACCTCTGTCTCCACAGGGAGCAGCCCACCAAGCAGCACAGAAGTGCCTCTGGAAACAGCATCTCCACATCCCAGCTCTCCACCTGCTCCCAGCGGCCCCCTCAGCACCCGGCTGCCATCAGCTGCCCCGTCTCCATTCTCTTCTGCTTTGGCCCCAACTGTCAGCACTATGTCTGTGCCTACACCCCTCCCTACTTCCGCATTTAGGTCTGCTGAGAGCACTACACATTCTTACTTCCAAAACACCACATCGACTCCATATGGCAAAACATCTTCATTAGCTGTCCCTACCAGTATCTCTGCCCAGTCCAGTGCAGCGTTGATCCCAGCTGTTTTATCTACAACCATTACCTTTGCTCCCCACGTTATTACTACGGCTTCTACAGAGTCGGTTGAAAGGAGTTCCCTGCAAACAACAACACTGACCACTGCCCGTACGACATCATCTCCTCCTCTCACCTCTGGACTTGCAACATCTCTGTCCTCTGTTGTGCCATCAACGGTGCCACACGGTAATGTATCTCTATATTATTTCCTTTATCATGGCTTTGCTTTTAATGCCTTTTTTTTTTGATGAGTGTATGAGTGTTTTCTTTACATATCCTTTGGATAAGACCCTGTTTGTTCTCATTGGCCCCACCTTTTCTTTTTGCCCTATCTGCAGTTATTTTTTGTAAAGTTGTTGTCTGATTTCTTAGATTTCATACCTCCAGGTTCCCTGCTATTCAATATTTTAAATATTAAGGAGCGTGAGTTAAAGCATCTGACAGGATGTGCTTCAGGAGAGCCACAGAACCTTTATTCTGTCATCTTAAAAAGCAGTGTAAGAAACCTCTTATTGGGACAGGCTATCCCCTCATTACCCTGCAGCCTTCCTGTTAGCTCTGCACAATTGAGCATTTTTGGTATCTCTTCTGCAAGATACTGTGTTCAGAGTTGTCAGGGTACAGAGATGTGTTCTGGCTCCTGTGCACAATTAATCACCTAATATGATTTGGCTGAAGGAATACCACATTCTGTAATTTCCACACCACCTCATGTAAAGGAAGGCACACAAAGCAGCGTCTTTCTATTGGTTTTAAATGGAACTGTTGTACTTGAGGATCTACACTAGAGGATGCAGGCACCTGTAGCTGAGCCTTTCATGTCATTTTCACTGTTAACTTTGTGGGCAGAGTCCAGCTTGACCAGGTCAGGCAGCTTGGCCACCAGGCCTGGCAGAATTACCTCCCTGCAGAGCAAACAACTGAATGCAGAGTCTCTGTCCTTTGTCCTGCTGTCACACAGGTGCTGCACTGCCAAAGAGGCTGGTTTCAGTTTTAGCAGGAAGGAGCCTCAAACTGGCTATATGAGCATTGGGAAATAACAGTTTAACCCAAGGAGGCAGGATTCTTTCTGACACACTTCCTTTGACCCTGCTTTCCCTTCATCCTCATAATTTCCACATCACAGAACGGGGATCCAAGTAGGAACTCTCAAAAGCAGAAGGATTTTCCCCAGTATAGTTATGTTTTGGGGATCTGCTTTGGATTTTGTTCCCATTTTTTTCCTAAGAGAAGTGCTTCAGGACATTACCTTCCCAACCACAGCATTACCAGGTTCGTTCCTTGCAGTTAAAAGGCAACTATTTATTTCAGCAGTTCAGAAAGCTGTGGACAAATTCTTCTCCTTTCTCTGCATTTTTCAGCCCTGAACTAAGCAATTCTGATACTTTTTCAGCCTGGCACAATATTAACAATATATTTCAACCCAGGAAAAGAAAAGAAGTTAAATACTTTTACTTAAGCATAGCTCCTAGTGCTGCATTCACAAGATACAGATACAGCATCTTAATTCACTCCCCAGTTAGCAGTTGTCTTATTTTCCAGTAAGAAAATCCCAAAGTCCTACTACAGCATTAACTGAGCTTCCCCTGCAATAATGTTCAATAATCTATAACCTTTCTCTCAGCAGGGAACCTGACTGTGCTTAAAAGATCATTGTGAAGGATCAGGTGTGAGCAGTGCATGAATTGCCTTCATAGTTTTCAACATTGTTCTCCTTAATATAAACTTCAAACACTATCTTTCAACTCCTTGGAAAACCTGTGTTTTAAGTCAGCTTTCTGCTTCATAAAGTGCTTAGTGTGGTGCACCAAGACAGGAGAAAACATAGCACTGACACATATAATTGCTACCTAACACGTAGCATTACACATTCTCCCTAGTAAGGCAAGTGGTAAACTCCTGGCTGCCCATAAATAAATATATCCTTAAAATGAGTGAATTAAGCAATTTTCAAATAAGTAAAGTGAACCAGAAATAATTCTACCAGAATGAGCCAGCTGGTTGTCCTCTTTGCATCTCTGTGTTCTCAGCAGAGGATTAGTTTTTCCATGCTGGACTGAATGTGTACTATATTCTTAACAGGATTTTTTTGCTCATTTGTAATTCTAGCAACTTCTATTTTCTTAAAAAAGAACTTTGTTCTTTTCTTTTGTTGTCCTCCAAGGTAAGCCTCTCCTGTAACTTCAGTGCCCAGTTTAAAACCTTCTCTTGCTGTGTTACTCACTTGTGACTTGTTAATTATCTCATGCAATAAGAATGGTTTTCCATGAAACCAAATACGGAGGCTTTTGGCATCTAACGAAGGTCACTCAAGAAGATCCAGATGAATTATAGCAGAATTTTTTTCTTTTTACATTTGACAGAGCGTTGTAGAGAAGTTGAATATGAAGAAGAAATAACTTACAAAGGCTGTTCCACAAATGTCACTTTGAGCCAATGTGAAGGATCATGTCCATCTTCAACAAAGTAAGGATAACTGAGACTATACAGTACTAAAGTTGTTTTCCTTATTTGGGCATCTGTAAGTAGGGAAATTTATGAACTACTGCTCCTTTATAATTCAGGGAGGAAAATGTGGTTAGAATCCACCCAGCAATATACAGTGTTGCTGTATACACCAGTTAATAGAAACAATAAGGTCATTTATTACCCAGGGATTTACAGCTAATCAAGGAAGGTCATCTCACTTCCTTAAGTTTTTGTTGTGTTTTAGAAAAGCCAGACATCAATGCTGCCAGTTTGGAGGGGTTTTTTTGTTGTCTTGATGGTTGGGATTTTGGTTTTGTTTGCTTTTTAAAGATTGAAAAGGTGGTTTAGACTACAAATACCTATTTTCAAATAGCTAAGATGGTAAAATAAGAAATTTCAATTACTAAGGTAAGTAATGTCACTTCAGTTGTCTCATTCTCCGAATAGTGTAATTCAGGTATATTTTATAATTACAAGGGTGCTGGCTGAGCCTGTGCAGTTCTGCTGCCCATTAGGAGAATTGGACAGGAAATCAAGGCTTCAATACAAGTAAACAGTGCAGCAGTATTAGAGTTCAGTTACTGGAGAAGAAAAATAGCTACATTCCCAACAACCCAAGCCAATACAATATTCAAGAATGGAAAGCAATGGAGGGTTTTGCTTTTGCAGGAACTAATTTAAATTAATCCTGATGCTAAAAGCTGTCCCCTTCAAAGCACATTCAAGTGTCTCCCAGCATTGTGAAAACTGAGTGACTGACCTTGTATCCTGAGAGCTGACAAAAGGGCTGTGAAACCAGGAGGAAGACTTTTAGAGTTAAGGTTTGTCTCAATTGCTAGGAAAGTTGTGGTTAAAACCACTGAGATTTTGCCAAGAAATATTTATTCCTGAACTCTCATTTTCCCATACCTGAGTTCTGGCCTGTTATCGATACAGCTTCCCACTGACAAAGGCAGAACCAAGTCCAGCAGGAGGCTGAATATGTCAGGAATCAAAAGCCTAAGAACTGCAGTACTATAAGGACAGTCTCAAATCCTTACCTGCCTTTTCAAGCTCTCACTTCACCTACCTGTGCTCTGTTACTGTGAATTCAACAATTATGTGCAAGTCTTCTACCTTGTTAGCTGACCTCACACCCAGAACTGGCATCATGCAGCCACCACCTTAGATTCCAGCACTAACTGTTCAGAGGGAGTAAAGGTTTTCCTTCCTCTGTGAACTGCAAAAGGAACACACACAATTTAGCATCTGCAAAAGAGACCTTTTGTAAACTGTAAGTAGTCCAGTGCACAACTTTAACAAATTTAATCCCTAGTTACTTCACAAATATTCAGAAGGGCAAAAAGAAACCAGGGGAATAAAATTCTATCAATTTTCCAGTGAGGTCTGAGGCCTAATAGATGATGAGATCATAGAATCACAGACTGTCCTGAGTTGGAAAGGAGCCACAAGGATCATCAAGTCCATCCTGTTCTAAAAACGAAGGCAGCAGCTCAGTACACCTGAGTTTCTGCATCATGAGAACTTAAAATGGAGTAAATTCCTGCACTGTTTGTAGTCCTGCAGATGACAGAACCATTCAATGGAGGGCTGTGCTCTATCCTCTAAACCTCCTAACACAGAAAAAAAAAGTTCCTATACTTGAAAAGCTGTGAGCCTACAATGCTTTAAACAAATGCCAACTGCTTCTCCCTCTCTCCACACAGGCTGGATGTTGAGAAGATGATGGTTACCACAGCATGCGGCTGCTGTAGGCCACGTGAACTTCTTAAGAAGGAATTCCAACTACCATGCCAAGACCCAGATAACCCTGGAAAAAGGCTCACCACAGAAATTATTGCATTTAGTGGCTGTGTTTGTAACTTTGACAGCTGCACACACTAGTCAGACCTGATATACCATTTTTTGTAATTAAACAGTGATCACAAGTTAATCCTTCCACAGCTCATTGCTGGGTTCTCTTGTACTGATTACACAGGACAGCCTTGCCGTCAGCAAGCCTGAGCAGCTGCCCAGACTGCCCATGGAGCCACCACAAATGATTCCTGATCAGGAGCAGGGTGGGGTGCAGAGGAGGAAATGAAGAACAGGCACAGAAATACAGAACAGGCACAGGGTGGGGATCAGGAGGAAAGACAAGAGATTGTTTGGCCTCAAGGTGATTTACTTAACCAGAGGCTAAAACCTGGCCCACGCACTGGGCAGTAAGAGAAATTCAATGTTCAAATAAAGTAGAAGGAACTGAATTTGCTAACTTCTTTCTCATTATTTGACCAGCTGTTTTAACTGAAAAATAGTCTGTTAGGTTCACTACAGTCAAACTTGGACCTGTGGAAGACCCCACTACTTCAGTGGGAGAAGGGAACTGACCTGTTCCCTTTCCTCTGAAGGTGGACACAGACTTGTGCTCATCTATAGATGACAGGGTTGGAAAGTAAGGTGCTCCATGACCCATGATGAAGTGAATTGTGAGGTTTCCACAAGCACCCTTAGTGTGGTGGGATATTTCTAGAAGCATAACTTAACACACACATGTAGCACCTTTGGGATAAAGCAGGAAGTTGAGGGCATTTCTCTGCAAGAAATCAAAGCCCACATGCATCTAACAGGACACAAGTGGTTCACTCACAAGCAATTTCTACTTGCTGCCACTCTAGAAAATCTTAGTTTGCAAGTCATTTAAGAAAAGCTGTATGATTGCACAAAAGCTCAGTGCCCTTTTTTCCCTTTTAGCAAGTGTAAGAGAAGAATCTGAAGCACACATTTAAAGCTTAAATGAGGTTACTTAGCAGTTCAGATACTCTTCTTCTACAGTGACACCACCCTTGCATGCAATACAGGTGTGCTGCTTAGCCTCAACCCTACCCCACTGTTTGCTAGAGCAGTTTACTGCAGCAGGTACTGCTCATGTACTTACTGCTGTTAAACACTCTAGGGAGAAAGATTTTACATCTGGGGCTTTTTAAAAATAGAATATTTATAACTTGTGACCAAACAAGAACAAAATCAAACTCACTCACTGGGGGAGCAGAGATCTGTAGACCAGCAAAGACTCCAGTGAACAGAACCCACCAGTACTTCTCATTAAAGAATCACAGCAATTGTTTTCCACAACAACCATTCCATGAGAATATTTTTTACACCTTCATGCCCCCAGACAAAAAAAGGACAGTTTGATCACTGTTCTAATCATTTATTTAATCTTAATACGTTCTTCTGATGAATATAGTCTAATATATAGTCTTCTATATGAAAATTCTCCACTTAATTTGACAGAACTTTGTTTTATACAAATAAGACAATCACCATAAATGTTACATACTGGAGTGTAGGTCAAGAATGAACATATGCTACCTGTTTTGCTATTCAGTTATTTTCACATGTCAATGCCTGAAAATACTGCACTTAAAAACAATAACACTGTTTACTGCAGAAATTACTTTGTCTGCTTGACAGGATACATCACTGGTAAGTTAACCATCATTCACAAAAAAAAATAAAATCAAGTATTTGTCTTTAATTTGTTCACTTTTCTGCTCATGGCTTCATTGAGCTGACATTTAATACAAAGAGTGAACAGTCATAAGCTTAACACAGTCACCACTGAAAAGACACTTTCCCTTACCCCCCCCTCCTTCCCACATTTTAATGCACATTTTAGCACAGCTTGAACCAAAGCAAAGTGAAATAAAGTAGTGCAGTGTCTCAAGGTGTCCTTTAATGAGGGCACAGAACATTTTTCAGGGGGACAGATATACAACAGGATTTGGAAAATATGAAAGAGAAGCTCCTCCTCTGTCTTTGCTAAGACTCCCTTTAGTTCAGCACATCAGATTTTAACAGAGCAGCCAAGAGCATGGTTAACATAACAGGACTAATAATGAGACACAGAGCATCAGAGGCCAAAACAAAAGGTATTCCATCAGTATCTGCCAACTGCCCAACCTGGCTGCAGGAACTGCTCACCAAGATTTTCAGTGACAATATTTATGATTAAAGAGTCTTAAGTAAGAAGAATCTGAAAGCCCCTAAAAGGGCCAGTTGGTCGAGAGAACTTTTGCAGAAAGACCAGGCCTTTAGCCCAATTTTCAGCCTTAATATCCATAGTTACCAACCATTTCTGGAAAAACAAAACATATCCCCCAAAATCCACACATCACAGCCAAACCTTTGTTCCTCATTTTTCACTTTTACTCAAGTATGATCAGGAGCCTTCACCCAAACCAAGTGATAATCTCCCAGTTCCACCATTTAAGCTCAAAGCACTGAAGACAAAAAGCAAGGCACACTCAATCATGAACAATCCTGTCCCCTGCTGAGCACTGGGCAGCATGACAGCAGCCTCATTTAAATGTATTTTCAGTGTCACCACCACGACTCAGCACCTTCATTTCCTGGGCACACTTGTCTGTATGTGTTGTGACACACCAGTCCCAGGCTTTCTGTCAATGACCTTGAGGAAATCTTGACCTGAGGTTCCCTTCTCCTGTCAGCAGGAGCTGATTTTGTTCACCATGATCTGTAGCTTTTGCTGACACCAGCCCAGGGTTCCTACCTGGGCCACCTCACCTGCTTTGGTTTAGCAGTCTCTGTTGCACCTCAAGGCTTGAGGAGCGTGAGCCAAAATTTCTGTCCACTGACTTCTGCACAGAGGCTGCAAAGAGTTTGATGTGAAACAAGATACAAAGACTTTGGCTGTAAAAACCACTAGAAAAGCTGAACATTTTTGGGTCTTCTACTTTCTGTTTCAACAGAAGTTTTCTACACCATTTTGGACGTTTTTACCATTGACAGGAAGGAAACTGCTTAGGTATCCAGTTATTCAGCCTCTTGAGTCTGAACATTAATGTACACCGGGGAAAAGATACTGATTAAAATTACATTTTCACCTAAGAGTGCATGCCTTACAGCCCTTCAAGGGCCCATTTCTTCCCACTTCTTTTTACACAATACTAGACTCTGCAGTTAATTGTATTACATCATTAGGACTATTACTTGTGAAGTCTGATGGCAAACAGAAAAAACATAAACCAGAATATTTAACTTCACTGAGTAACAACGAACAAGTATATACTCATTCACCCCCTACCAGAGAAGCTCACCTCATTAATGGAGGTAAGCAGAAGGATTAAGAATAGCTTTTGTGTTCAATCCAAAGATCAGAAAACATTAAGATGTCAAATGATACAAGATTAATACTTTAAAGACTCTGGTCCTGTGGCATTTTCCAAATATAAAGATTGGCGACACAACATAAATGTTCATTTTAATCAGATTCAAACACATCTTCAAATCTGCCCCTCCATCCAGTAGACAACTTGTGGCAATGTTCAACTTTACAAAGGTTTGACTCTACATTAACATGGGAATTAACCTTCCTGAGCAGCAGTACATTGGTTTCTTTCAGCTCAGAGCAGAGGAAGCATCTCTTAAAAGTACTGAAGCAGAAGGTTTCTGAGCTATTTCCAGGTGAAATCCTTGATTGCCACAACTAAAACAATTTCCCTTCAACAAGTTTAAAAGCCTGACCTCTGCAAAAAAAGGAGCAAAAGACAGCCCTCCCACCCTTTTGTGTAACACACTAAAAGCCATTTTAATGGAAAAAGTCACTTCCCTGTACTGTACATTTTATAGTCCTAATTTCAAACAAGGGTCAAGTCCTATTAAGGCAGGGAGCTGGTATTGGTTAACATTGCAGTACTCAGACAGTGATGTACAAGACATTTATTTGCAGTTTGATGACAGTGATATAAGTGGAAAAACCAAAACTGACATGGTTAATATTAAAACTGTTCTGACAGCAATTCACATAATCTCTGAGATACAGCTTCTTTACTTGTTCGTAGTGTGAGCCTATACATCTGAAAAAGAACATAAAATAGTACTTTTTAAACACAGTTTGGCATTAAATGAATGCACAGTCAATAGTGAAAACTAACAGTTACCTCTTACTTGCTTTGTAAGCTTTGGTAGGAAAAAGACCTCAAATTAAAGCATTCAGAGGCAGCCAGCCACTGAGTAACACAGCTTTTTCAAACTGTGTTTGAAAACTTTTTTCACACTGGCTGAACCAACCCTATCTTCAAACCTTTGTTGAGAATTACTGTTACTCAAGTATTTTTTGGCTTTAACAGAAAGGTGTTGTACAGAATTATTTTTAAAGAGAAGCAAGTCCTGTGGAAAAGTCTAAAGACCCTGTACAAACACTTCTTAAGGAAACTGAAGATGCAACCACCGAAACCTCATTTTCAATCCTTAGCTAACTTGGATAACACCTCTATCAAAAAAGCTTTAGTAAAAATATTCTTAACATTGTACTCACTTGCTTATGCTTTCTCTTTTAGCCAACTACTCGTTTACTAATTTAAAATAACAAAAGGAAGCATGCTTAATCTGGTCCAAAGCACCCTAGACAGTCTGGAATATTACAATGATCTCTTCTGAGAGGAAAGAGAATTGCTCTGAAGAAGCAGCTTACCCCGCTTGGCCAGGACCAGCTACTATAATTTAATTTCTTGTTGGAGTCTGCAGTCATCAGCAGCTATTGCAATAGTGACTTTTAAGTATCTTAAGGGGTTTCAGATACACAGAGATATTTAGTTCAAACGAGAACTTGTATCTAAGCTGGAGATAGTTACACAGATACCTGTGCCTGGAGGTTGGGTTCAAGGCGCAGCAAGCATCCAATCTGAGTAGTTTTTGTGTGTATGATACCAGCACCAACAAAGTTAGCAGGATTGGGATCCACCTCCTCAAGTAGGGCTGATCCGAAGCCAATTATCTATTAAAGACACCCAGGAGATTTAGATGTGGGGAGAGAAGGACACAAATACCAAGTATACCCACACAGTCACCACCAAATAGCAAAACAAGGAGGAAACTAATTTTTAAGTGTTCAAGACAAATTCATTACCACAAATTTTTGAAGGCTGACCCTGATAAATGAGCTGTTCCTGTAAATAAGGCTCTTCTCAAAAGCAACTGAGAAGCAATTTAAGATTCAACATCAGTCTCCCCTCATTTTGATGCAGCCATTCCTGTCTTACACAGTCACTTCTGTTTTGCCTAAGGCAGCCAATTCTACAAAAAGTCACTTTCCTTTTCCAACTAGTACCTCGAGTATAAATTAAGGCTTGAACTATCTTCCAATTCAGTTTTAAGCAGTGAACTGGTGCTTTCTAAAACAGCTTCAAGTCTCCAGCTGCAGACTGTACCTAATTCAAACCACAGCTAGAAACTGTCCATTCAACTCGGCACTGCCACGGATCTATCACACAGCATGGACTCACGCTTTCACTGGATGATCCAACTGCATATAAACAAAAATGCATGAAGTTTGTTTATACCACGTGCTAGTTTTGGCTGGGATAGAGGTAATTTTCTTATTAGTAGCTGGTATGGGGCTGTGTTTTGGATTTCTGCTGAAAACAGCTGATAACACAGCGATGTTTCAGTTACCACTGTGCAGGGGTTACACAGAGCCAAGGTCTTCTCTGCTCCTCACCCCATCAGTGAGGAGGCCAGGGGTGCACAAGGAGCTGGGACAGGACACAGCCAGGACCCCTGAACAATGGAATATTCTATACTATATGATGTCCTGGCTCAGCATATAAAGCTGGGAAAAGAGGGAATGGGAGGATGTTCACAGTGATGATGTTTTGTCTTCCCAAGTAACTGTTAAACTTGATGGAGCCCTGCTGCCCTGGGGATGGCCAAATACCTCCAAGTCAGTGGGAAGAACTGAATTAATTCTTCACTTTACTTGCGTGCATGGCTTTTCCTTTACCTACTGAACTCTCTTTATTTCAACTCACACATCTTCTCACTTTTACCCTTCTTGGGTTCTCTGTCCCACCCCACTGGGGGAGAGTGAGCAGTGGCTGTGTGGTGCTTAATTGCCAGCTGGGGTTAAAACATGACCTGCCACTGCCCCGTACACTATGAATTAAAAATACCACACCACCACCCACCTTTGCTTTTGTGATCTCTGCATCCATCGGGTGCTTTGCTTTAAAGATATTCTGTACTTCTTGTTTTGGACTGCAAGACAAAGCAGATAAATACCTGTATTATAAACAGCATTTTCAATACCAATTAATTCTACTGGAAGAGCTCATGGCTTACAGGATTGAGTAAGGGATGAAGCACTGCACCAGCTACATTCACAATATACCTTTCTCTTCTCTTGCCCACTACAAGAGCCCCAAGCCCAAGTACAAAGTCTTACTTGCTCAGCTGCTTCCAACGCTGAAAAAAGTCTTGAGAAGACATCTCTGTTGGCTGGAAAAATTTATTCAGTGTGATGGGTAATTTTACTGAAAGATTTTGAAATGTTCCGCCATACCTGCAGATGGAATAGAAAAACCACAGTGCACGTGGCAGCCTCAGCAGTGTCTCAGCAGAAATCAACCAAGCTATTGAGAAACTGTTTATGATCAAAATCCATCAACTGCACATGACATTTCTAACACACAGTTTCAATCCACTGTTAAATAAATTTATTTTCTCTGTTTAGACAGCAAATGAACTGGCAGAACTGCTAATAAGGTTCTCTCAGTTTTAGCATAGGTTTATCCTTCTAGATAGCACCCAAAGGCGCAAAAATATATCCCTGTGAAAACATACCAATAAAAACCAGTTTAGACTAAAATAACAGCATGCAGCCCAGGACTCGGGATTTTGTAAAGCTGAGCTGATGTTGAGTGGACAGAAAAAGATTCTACTTCTGGTTGCATACACTTCCAGGCCAAGTTATTTGCAGAAATGTTCTTGGTTTCCAGAAGGGAGAAGTTACTGCGTATATTCCTGTCAAGATTTCTTAAGCAAACAGGAAGACTGCTGTTTTATATAGATAGCAGAGACAGAAGTCATGGAGACATTTTATCAGTAGCTGCTTCTTGATTGTTTGGTTTGGTTGGGTTTTTTAAACCACATTGTTCCAAGTGGATTCTCCCTAGCAGCTTAAAGCTTAGTTAGATCAATTTTTCAAGTTGTCTACCCAAGAGAGCTTTGTGTGTCCATATTCTACATTTCAGTCACAAGACCATGCCAAATTTAACATCTTTCATCTAATTAATTCACTAACATTTGAATCCTTTGTTTTACCTGAACTGAATGTTCAGGATTGGAGCTTCCATGAAGTCTGAAACACATTCGATGTTCACAACCTGCTGAACCTGTGCACCTCCATCCACTGTGGGGTCAACAGGTTTTGTCTGAAGATTCAGGCATAAAAAAGTAGTTAAGGAAACAGATCAATGAACTGATAACTTAAACAAAATGCAAATCTTCCAATAAGCTATGAGGAATTAGCATCACATTTTCACTCATTCTCTATGTGCTAGTGAACATTTAAAGCTCAATTTTTGTACAAGGAAAGAGTTTGTGGGGATTCATTTTTTTAATTGGTTGTTGGGTTTTTTCATACTGACACATCTACAAGCAGTAACTCCAAAAAATTCTCAGTTACTTAGATATTCTTAAAGAAAGATGCCCTTAAAAAAGTGTGAAGGCAGAGAGACTTCACAATAAAAACCACAGGACTATTTTGAACATTACAGAGATGCCTTGAGTCAAACAACTCTGATTACTTAATCTCCCAGAAATCCTAAATTTGCAATACCAAGCATTAAGGACCAGCCATGAATTAAGACCTTATTTTAAAGTACCATCATCTTGGCATACATGTATTCCATCTCTATGTCAAGTTTTAGGTTATCTGCTAATGCAGTACTTGAAGGACACATCTCTACCTCTGCTACTTACTTCGTGTCAGTGGAGAAAGTTACAGCTCCATTGCATATTTATTCAGCTTAATTTCTCCTTATTTCAGGAGTAACATTTGTGTTTATAACCAGAGCTTTAAGGAGAGAATCTCCCATCTCTGCTCAAGACTTTGTTCTTTCTACAAGAACTTTAAAGAGCTATCAGCAAGTTTCTCATTTCTTCATGTTCAAGGAGACCATGCCTTGATCCAACAGATTTATTATTATTTTGTGCAGCATAAACCACAAAAACCTAATAAGAACAGACACATTCTACTGCATTTAAGGATATTTGACTGAAGGTCATCTGAGCAGATTACTGTTGGAGTAAAATTCAAGAACTGTGTTGATGTCTTATTACCATAGAATATGAACATACGTCCTAGAAAGAGAAGAATGAGACATCAGAATTTTTAGGTGCATGTAATCATATTGAACTACTCATGCTTCAATTCCCTAACACACTGTCTTTCTACCTTTCCTTAAAACCACTTTTAAGAACAAAACATAGTTTACATGGTTTATCTCACCAAGATATCTGCAGTTCAAAATGCAGTGATTTAACCAAGCCATTAGATCTCTCCTACAGTAGCTGTCACACAGACTGCCACTGGTGATTTAACTGCCTTTCAGTTGCTGGAGAATTTTACTTTTTATGTTAAGATGCTACTATGCCACCAAGAGTTTTACAGAAGGGAGAAGCAAGCAATTCTATTGCTGGTCTGTGTTTAAGTCCCATCTCTTGCCTAGATATTTCCAGTATCTCGTGCATTAAATCTGATCTGAATGTATTGTGTCTCATATCATTACAATAAGCTATAATGCAAGATATAAATTCCGAAAACAACGGTCCTTTATAAACCTGGCTGCACGTGCCGGAGTGCTGGAGTGTAACACTATTTCATCTCAGCTACCAAAACAATCAAAAAAATTTAAGGAAACAAGAGCTCACACAAAAGCCAGGGATGCACAACAGTGGGAGCTGTAAAAGAGCTTAGGCCTATAACGCTATTTCCCTCTTCAGTAGCTGAAATATCATGCTGGCATTGTGGTTGATAATGCAGACAGCCAACCACAGCACAAAAGATCTTACCCAGGTTCTGTCGAAATTCAGACTTCAAGCCAATTTGTAGCAACTGATTTTCAAATAAGACTCCATTATTTTTACACACAAACCTAGGGGAAGAGAGGGAAAACATGTTTTAAATTGAGCCACATTAAACAATATTTAGAACCACAAAATTCAGGGTTTACACAGAGGATGAAGACTGTGGTTAACCTAGAATGCATCAATCTGTGAGAGAGGCCTTTGCAGAAAACTGCAGTTAGAAAAGACAATTTTACAACCAGAACCACCACTTGTAGGACACTAAAAGAACTGACATTTTTATTTGATAGAATGTCTGAGAAACTATGAAGGAAACCACATATGCTATATACACACACACTGTCTAATAAAGGACCAGGCAACAGACTAGGATTTTTCTTATTAGTCTTGAGAACTTCTGAAACTCATTAGGTTGGTGCAGAATTGAAAAGTTTGAAGCTTTGACTGTTTAAACCTGAAAGAAAAAAACCTTCCTTGTTTTATCATTTCTGTATCACCTAAGCCAACCGAGAGATACACTTTTTCCATTTTGAGAGAGGAAGCCCATTCTCCAGTGATCTCAGTCCTTTCTATCACCTCTCACTTAAAAGTAGAAGAGGTGGTCAGCAAACATCTGCCTTTTGCATACAAGGCACTTAAAACACACTCCCAAGTACCAGTACTTTTGACAAGTACTCTGTTTTTTCTTTATTTCCAAATAGTTGCAAAACCTTAATATACAACTGGCATTGCCTCATTTTAGAGCAGTGTGTGATAGCACTGACTTGTAAAGGCAACTCTAACCTGTCTATTCATGAGCCTGTCACAAAAGCCACAGCATCCATAGAGGTATTCTAGTCACAAGTCTGACAGTACATGTTTCTCTAGTTTTGCTGGTATTAAGTTAATGAACAATATAGTTTTGCTTTATAACTATATTCTGGAAATTGCCCAGCCTTGCAAGGTTTTAGTATTGCTTACTTGTGAAAAAGCTCATCAGCATCATGCACAGTATCAGCTGGTTCCTCAGAAACTACCTCAGATGAAGCCAGGTCAGGGCTAGTTCAGGCAGCACAAAGGAAGAAAGGCAGTAGCGACAGAGACAGCAGGAGTTAGTAAAGACAGCTTAGAGCTTAGTTACTTCTTTTACCTCCTTCCTCAAAAATGGCACTGCTGAGCTTAATGCACGAGAAATTGATTAGCTGCCCTAGCTCAGTACCCTAAAAAGGTTTTAGGCATTAGGCAATGTTTTCCCCCACTTCTCTCCCCCATCCCACCCCGACTGTTAGAAAACAGCAATCCTTCACGAAGACAGGAGACAGCTGAAGGTGTTCAGTAAATGCAAACCTCTTACAGAACCAAGTCCTTTTAGGTGTTTAACTGTGACAGCAAGAGTGTTTAAGTTCAAAATCAAAAAGGTAGCTGCATATTAACTACTACAAAGGTGTGCTTAAAAGCAGAGGCCTCATCAACCTTAGGGACCCCAGGTGCACAATCAGTTCCTAAAAACACACAAGTATTAAGCATAGGCAAGAGTACACGGGCACACAGAGAATGACTTACCCAAGCAACAGATTTAGAAACAAAAGTGACAACAGCACTAAAAAGAGGCAGGAAACTGTAAAAAGCAACTTCTCAGTATCATTAGAGAAGCATTTCATCATCTACAGACAGACCAAGGAGTTGGGCATTGCTATACTTTCTTCTGCAGAAAGAGAAAACTCTTTTTAGGTAACATTTGCTTATGAAGCTACTCATATTGGTTCCTTTTTTTACCTTCTTAAAAAAAAAAAAAAAAAAGCATGAACAAGCTTGTGTAGCTTCCTAAAGTCCTGGTTTTGTGTTTTATCATCAAGTATCACTTCTGACCTTCCAAGAGAAACACAGGATCAAGTATTAATCACTGCACACCTGCAACAATTACCTGCACTGCATTACCTGTACAAAATTTTGATGAAAGTGTCAATGATCCAGGCAGATCAGTTTCCCTAATTACGTCTTTTATATTAAGATGCATTGAAAATCTGTTGTGCCAACATTCAAAATTTGGTCCTTGACAACAGTAATACGTTCTTGTCCAGTAAGACAACTGATTTTAAAGACATTCCGTGATTTTATGCTGTTTATTCCCAAAATTTTACCCAAATAACATTTGAGAGCAGCCACAGTAGCTTTTAATGCTAATGGGGTTAATAACACATTTTACTTACACTACACTTGCTAATGTAATTGTAGTATCAAATCCCCTTTAAAAGAAAAAGAAAACCACTTGTTCTTTATCCCCCTTTTCACATCCCTTTGTCAGACAGTAGCAGAACAACTGAAGTGTATCTTTCAATTCTGGGAAGCAGTATCTGCATACAATCCATCTCACTGTTTCAGTAGCAGCTTGCCATAAGTGGAGAGACACAAGAATACTTTATGAAAATAAAATAAGAATAAATGTATTCATATCAGGACAGATAACCCCCACTTCAAGATGTATGGAGATGCACAAGCAGCTTAATTTAACAAAGAAGCAAAACCAGCATGAAAACCAGACACTACTGTGTGGCAAATATCCTCAAGCTGAGTACTACAGACTCGGTTTTTTCCATGAGAAGAGATATTCAACAACAACAGCACATCCAGCAGAGTGTCCAAGAACACCTCTCTTGCTGCAAAATTGCCACTCGGGAATGCATTCGATATGCTGGAACAAAACCGAAGTTATGCATGTTTTTCCTTCAATCTTGTTTTAACAGACAAATTCTCCTTCAAATTCCTTTCAGGGTGACTTAATTACCTCGCAAAGTTGTCATCAGAACCAGGAGCAAGAGGTGCAACTGCAGAAGCTGAATCTGAAAATACATCCACGAGCAGGCTACCACTAGAGGAAGGTGGGGGAGCTGAATTGGTGACAGGGGCTGCACCCAGACCCAGCAGATCCGCCGATGGAGAAGGAGTAGACTAAGGAAGACAAGACACTTTGGTGTTACACTGCAACAAAACTACAACAAAGCTGTCTCGTTTGCACAGACAACTAAGCTATGGCAAAGTGCCTCTCCCCACCCCAAATCAAGGTTTGAATGGATGTAAAAGGGTTCACAAATGCAGCAGCTAGCATGCTGAATTTCAACTTATGGTCATTTATAGATGTGGTTTTCTTTTTTCCCTTTGAAGAGAGTTATGTCCATCTAACAGTTAAATAAAACAAAACTGAAATTCATCTGTCTAGAATCTGGTTCTGCAGAAGAAAGATGACAAAGATAACAGTTTCCCCCCCACACACACTTTTCCTGTCAGTTTCAAGGGAAAATAAGTACTGTAGGGAATAAAATTCACGTGTTGCTTTTCTTTCATGAGGAATCCATCACGAAAGGAAGTGGCTTTTACACAAACCTAAATCAAAGGTCATCACAGCATCTTTAAAATTGACTATCAGTTTAATCCTGGGTTTTTGAAGCCTAGCAAATCATAGAAAGAATATAAACCCAACCAGCAAAAAAAGCAGAGCCTGTAGCCAGTTCAAGCTGCAAACACTAGAGGAAGAGACAAAGATGTTTAAACTTATTTTCCTCAAATAGAACAAATCAAGTAGCCAGGACATGGAATCATGCAACAGAGGCTGCATATATGTGCCCAAGTCACATGCAAGAACAAAGCATAGACTGTTAATCAAAATGGTCATGTATTAGACATCAGCAGCTTCCAATATGCCAGATAATCTGAGGATGAGTCATGAAATGCATTTGGAGGAATCTGAAATCTTGTTTTTGTCAGCCAACTTAAAGTTACAATATATTCCATACAATATAATGAAAAAATCCCTGGCAAAAGATTTAAGAAGCCAATCATTAGGAACTACTAAAAACAAACAAAGGTTGGACCTCAAAATTCTAACATTTTTGGTATCTAAACCACATAAAGCCACTGGTGAAGGTAACACTGCAGTTTGTTACATGGCTGCAGGCCAAAAAGTGAAGCTTGTAAAGCATAATGCAGTATTAACAACCAATCACCTCAATATGGCATGCAAAGAAAACTTGGCAAATTTCTGCTAGAAAGAGATTTCTGTCCAGTCAAAACTGTTGCACATGGATCTTACACACTGCAGTGACTAAGTAGTAAAGTATTATGCTTTAACAAACTGGGCAGGGAGCATGTTACAGTATTTCCTGCTCTAGGTAATCTTGTAATTACATATAAGATGTAGTAGAAGTTATTCTAGGCATTAAAACCAGAAGGCAGTATTACATTATGGGAAAAACTGATCCTACCAGCATTAATTGACAATAAAATGAGAATTTCAGCTCAGAAGAAAAAAAACCTGTGGCCTTGTCTAGCATAACTAAACTCAAATAGTACTGTCAAATAAAAAGTAACATTATATTTATTTAAGGATATCCCTGTGAAGTCAAGTGTTGTCCACTTCTATTAAAAACAATAATCCAAATCAAGATGCAAAATAATATGTAAGACAAAGCAGAAAAACAGCTGATACTCTGAAATTCAAATTAACTCCTTTTAAATATGTTAATTTTATAATCTCACCCTCAGTGCAATTTCACCAACAAGGAAATTCACATTTCTAACGTGTACAGCAGTATTCTTCAAACAACAATGTAAAAGGGATTTTTTTAGGCTGCAGACAGTTTGTCCCCATTTACATAAGACTTCCAATTGCATCCAAGCACGCAGCGAGGGGAAAGCAGCTGTACATCCTCCTGCTTTATAGCAAAGACTCATAGCCTTAAGTTTCAGATGAGAGGTTTTAAATCCCCAAAAAGCCACTTTAGGAAGCCGTTCTTTTCTCACTTGCAAACCATCTAAAATTAATGAAATAACAGCTTTTAAACTCACAACAGCACTGGCATTGACAGAGGCAGGTTCAGCACTTCCATTCATATCAGAGCTCCTCTCCTTTTTGATCTCTTCCAGGTCAGTAACTGTGCCTGGGCCTTTCTTCTTCTTCAGTTTAGCCAAAATAGAAGATTCCCTCTCTGGAAAGGGAGGCATTTCTTCCAACACTGTAGCCTTACCACGGGAAAAAAAAGTGTTAACTTCAGAGAAAAAAATCAAACCAGTTTCTGAGTCTTTGAAGAGACACACCCTTATAGATTGCATAAAGCAAAAGCAGAAGTAGTTACCCACACAGAAAATGATTATGCAGTTTATTGTAGTGAGGGATTGATCGCTTTTTTAAAATAAAAAATTCTCTAAAACTTTCTGAAGTCCGTCCAAAGCACTTGGTTAAGAGAACAGGTGCTCATCAATTCTGTGAAACAGTGATATTAAATAAAAAAAAGAAAATTTAAATAATTAGATCATAGCAGACCTAAGGGTCCTTACCTCAGGCAGACCAAGACTTAAACCACAGAGAATACTCAAGTACTCAGACCTGAGCATTTCTTAGATGTCAAAACTAAATGTGCAATGCTCTGCTCAGACCTGAGAGCACCAGGTTAAATCACTGAGCTTCAAGAGAAAAAATTACACTTTTCCTGCCCACCATCAAGTAAGTCCTCAAAAGAAAGCATCAGCCTTTTGATATCCAAATCCCCTAGGACCCTGTTATTATGCCAGCTTTCCCTGGCTTCTCAGGTCCAGATTAACATGTCTTAATGGTCATTTGTCCCACTACAGCAACAACAACTCGGAATTTAGCTCTAAACTGAAGATGACTACAGCACAACTAGGGAGACTAAAAGAACCCGCACCCACATTGTAATCCTTACTCCTACACTGAGATTTCTGAGCAATCAGGTTAAGTTTAGTGGAGTTTAACTTGTTGACAGCAGAGTACTGCATAATAAAGAAAATAAACCTTTATACTTACCAATATATCAGTACTAGCAATAGTACTGAGCCTCAAATACTCAACAGCTCTCTGCTGCAGCTCAACATCAGCATTCTTTAGCTGACTGTCACTGCGCAGCACATCTTGAATTGTAGTTTTGATTTCTGGAAACAGGTTCACAAACTTGATGTAAGTAGACAGAAGCAGAGCTCGGGTAGGAACACTACACAGATGAAACTTGGAATGTAGCAAGTTGAACTGGATGAGGGGACTTAAAAGATGGAAGAAAAATAATTTGTTCAGTTTTTGTAGACATGATAATCCTTATTAATGCATTATTAACAAGAGCTGAATCATTTGTTAACTAGCCTTTAGGAATGTTAGGAATTAAATTCTTTACAGAAAGCACTACTACTTCAACTCAGTATTTTAGAAGATGTTTTACCTTGATCTTGGATCACCTGCTATCAGATTTCCAAATTCTCCCAAGATGTAGCCACCTACTTTTACAAGATTCTCATGGCATGCTGGAGCTTGAAGGGCCTGTAACACATTAACAATCATTGATATGCAACGTATGAAAAAGGATGTTTTCTGTCACTTCCATTCCCAGTTTTCTCATCTACTTTCCTGCAAGTGCAGACCATGGGTCTAGGGACTACAAAGCACTTATAAGAAAAACATGATGGGTAGTATGATTTCACAGAAGACTCTAATATGAGTATTACTTGATTAAGAGCACTCTTAGGCCCATCTAGCAGCACTGTGGACTTTTGAGGACAGACAGAGCTCCTTAAGTTTCCCCTGTTACATCATGTGGTGCTTCCTTAATTCTTAGCTCATTTTGAAAGGGAACTGAAAACAGTTATTCTCACCTCAAAAACAGTCTTTGCTGCATATCCTTGCACATCATCCCTGTTGATGACGATCTGAATAACTCGATACCACACTTCTTCACTGACATAGTCACCAGCAATGCGAATCAGATTCAGGATTGTATCCACATACCAGGTGTAATCCACTGCATACTTCTCAGCTAGAATTGCAACCTTCAGAACCTGAGCACACAAAAGAGAACACAGAAGGTTGGCTGGCTCTGACTACGAGCTGTAAACACCTGGTGATGCCCCACACTGGCCCAGAAGCCTCAGTTTCAGATGCATGAGCTTGTTCACTTGTTCCCACAGCTAAGGTGAAAGGTGAACATTGAAATGCTGTGCCAGAATACAGCTGTTGCCAGGCACAAATTGCTTTCCCCATAACACATTCAAATATGTTTTATCTGTGTGGCTTTTCAGTTGTGTACCTAAGTGATCGAGAGCAATTTATAGAACATTTTTTGTTTGCTATAAAAACACCATCTAAACTACCACTGAGACAGGATCAAATAGGAAATTGGAAACCTCTCAAAAAAGGCAAAAGGTGGAAACAAGATAGCAGAGGCAAAGAAGAGTCACCAAAGCATAGCTGACTTTTTCAGGTCACACTCAGATTCCTGTGTCCTGCATCAGCTTCAGGGGAGACCCCACACAATTTATTAGCAGTTGCATTTACTACTGTTAAAAGAACAGGTCGGTATAAGGGAACAGAATGAAATTCTCATTATCTGCCAAGTCAGGGGACACTATCAAAAGCAACCAGACAGTACAAGAGGTTAATCAACTAACACTGTATTCCACATTCACTTCTCCAACCAAGAAACTTTAGCACCTAACTAAGCTAAATAACTACTGTAAGTACAAGTTTTGTTTACTATCCTAAAAAGGTTTAAGTCGAGTATATCAACTTTTATCCTAGTGGTAGGAAGGAGATAGGTATCAGGCCTCCTAACTGATTATAAAGTATTGTTTTTGGGAACCCTTAGACTGAACATTCTCAGAGCATACGGAATATAAAATTCTACTGACAAATAAGCATTTACCACACTAATTTTTGAAGCTATTGGACAATTGACTAGAGTAGGACCTAACCCTCAGAATGTGGAGAATGTGTTGGCTCAAGCACTGATAGAATTCACTTCGCTTTCTATATGCACTGTCCCGAGACAAAGAACAGCTTTAAAAATTCTTAAGTTTCCAAGGTTCCCCCCTGCCCCCTGGATTACTTTAACCTCAATTCTTTCCTATTAGACTACAAATTTATGGATTTGTTTGTTTTAGTAGTTTTGTCTGGGTTTTTTGTTAAAACACCATGAAAAGCAATCTCTATCACAGCCTATGCAGCATCCCAATCAATAAATGATATGTATGGTACCAAATCCAGCTATGAAACAAATAAGAAAAACACAAATAGCTTACAATTTCTTCTCTAATGGAATAATCAGCAGTCTCCAGGTAATTGAGCATTTCAGCCACAATCTGCTGGGCATTGCTTCGGTCACACATTGCATACAGGAGATCTACAGCTCTTTGTCGTACACTTACATCTCTTTCAGTCTGCAAAAAGACACAGAGTCAAAGGTCAAGATGATTTCATGTTTGTTTGGAAAGTACATGCAACTTAAGAGAAGAAACTGAGTATAATCCACAGTCAAATCAAAAACAAATGCATTTGCATAATTTTTCAGATGCAGAATGAACTCAGATATACCCTTTATATAAGCTATGAGTTTCTTATGCTATTTCTCACTTTCAGTCACCTAGGAAGAGGTCAGTGGAGACTCAAGACAGCTTCCTGCTCTTAAATAATATCACAAAAATTCAAATCATCAGGTTTTGTTTCGGTAGCATACTTATTCAAATCTGTGCAGGTGCTGAAAGAATGTTGGAGTTTGTACAGAACACTTCGGTACTAACCCAAAGTACCGTGAGTGAATCTGTGATCCACTGTGCACTAAGTAACTGGTACCAGTGGCCAGAAATGCACCAGTAACTGGCTGAAATTGTTAAATTGTTACCAGGCCAATGAGCATTTAGCTGCCTGCAGGTTTAGTGTTGGGCATGCCTTGTAACAACTGAAGTCCAGCTAGAACAGATACATACTTTGAACTTAGACAAATGTATAAATATGCTACAGCAGGAACTTGGAAGAAAACAAAAGCATTTCAACATCCAAGTTTGCAAGTAAATTTACATGCAAATCAGTCTTACTCTTTTGACTTCTGTTTTGTCACAAACATGGCCTGGAAATGTGTCTTTCTGGTTTCTGCTCTTTATAATTCTGCAGTGGAAGCTGATCTGCTCTACCACTCCCCGTAAGCTACTACAGTGAAGGAACAGTGCCCAATACCAGCAAGACAGTAATAAAACTGTCTTCCCAGCATTCTCAATTTTGAAATTCCGTATTTTTAAACAATTATTCACCTTCAGTCTACACTTGAGCAGATACCAGTGTTACAAGGGACACAGCTACAGGTACCAGTTTTACCAGCAAGGTGCAGAAATCAACAAAATCTGGCCTCTGTAATTGCCAGCATAGCAAGATTTTGATGGATTGAGGTAAAAAACTAAAGCAGACTTCAAAGAGTAACTCATTTGGTCCCTAAGTATTATTAGCTTAATTGGGGTTGGGGAGCCTGGGGCAGTGGGGGAGAGGGCATTGAGGCAGGGGAGAAGACAACACTCAAAACCAGACCACGCACTTCAATATTTACCTTCAATGCATTGATAACTGTTTCTATGTGTGTTTTCACAGCCTCATGTGAGAATTCAGAGCTGGCAAGCGTGCACATGCTTTCCAGTGCTAGGTAACGCAAATTAGTTTCTCGGTGCTGCAAGAACTGACCTAGCTGGTTACAGGCACGGACTAGTAGGTTTGGCTCACTGCACAGAACAGGAGAGAAAGTGAAAGGGTTAAAAGCAACAGGTTTGAGAACACTCAATACAGAATACTATTTCTGCAGTGGAAATTTCTTAAAATGCCTCAAAGTGTCTGCTAGAATGCTTTGCTAGTGAAATGCAAATCTAGATACTGTGAGCAAATAATCTCTGTTGGATTAGAGCAGTGGGGTCAATATAAAACACCAAATAAAGAAGCAGCAAAAACCAAAGCAACACAGTTCATTAACACTGCTCAATTACATTGCTGTGGTTGTGTTCCAATCTAGCAAGCAACTTCATATTTTTTCCCCTCTACTCCCTCCCCATTAAAATCTGATTAACTGTTCAAGACAAAACTCCAGCTTTTCACTTTAAAAACCCCTCTGATAACAGAAGTGTTGTCCCAGCTCACCTGTCATGGTGTATAATTAAGCTTATTGCCTCAAACAGGACAGCATTCTTCGCATTCGAGTGTTGCACTTTCTTTGACTTTGGTGGCTCCTGTGCTTTGTTGAGGATGGTTTCCAGGCATTCTGTCAGACGGCCACGTACCGCAGGGTCTTCTAGAGAAGAACAAGCCGTTGGACAACTTCGCTTTGCTCCAAAGCCTAAACCCTACCTTAGGTTTTCCCCTGGCTAAATCTAAATAAACTGAGGTACTCTGATACACTAAAAACATTTACACTCCCCAACATATATGTGGGAAAAGAATTCCAAGCCACAGTCCTATTTGGGTGAGAACAAAAGCCAAACACAATCTGCACTACAACGTACTTTGAGAGTTTAATATAGTTGATAATATTAATGGATATTTAAAATGGCAGCTGCCAATAAACTGTAAGATACACACTGGTAAGACATTTTGTTAAAATTAAACACAACATCATTCAAAAGGCCAAATATCTTCGAGCTACAAGAAACACTCAAGAGTACAAACTTCAGTATCTTTGCCTTAAGACAATGTTCTTGCACTCCAAGCTATGGTAACAGTGCATTGCAGTAGCTCTTTGGAGTCAGTGTACTGCAAAAGAGAGAGAACCACTGCTGTGATTTGTGCATTACCTGGAGGTGGATAGCACTGTAACAGCCTCAGAAGTTTCACAGATAGCCAGGGAGCAGGAACAAAGTAGTATGTATAGTCCTGAAGGTCTGTTGATGCAGAAGTTACAATCTGTAAAAAAAACAGCCAGCATGTCAGCTACTGAAGTTAATTGATTCACAATCATGAAAAGGATCCAAAGAACACTGTAGGTCACTTCTGACAGAAGCTTAAAAAACTGTGTCACTACCAATGTCTAGTTCAGTAGATTAATTAGGTGCAAGCTACCATACTCTGAGTACACCACAGTAAATGCTAGTATTAGAATTTCAGTTTTGCAGATACAGTAGTCTAGGCAGTCTCTTCCTAAAAGCCTAGTTGGTTTTTTAAAGAATGAAGACAACCATCTTGTAACATCAAAATGTTTAACCAGAAACTTGACTTTCTTTGTTCCAGCAATTCACAGATTCAGCCAACAGTCTGGCGGCTGCTGATAGGTGAGCCTGGAATTCAAGTACAATATGCTATGATAGACAGACCTAAAGCAGAAGGACCAATTAACACCTTCAGTAATATCCATACAGCAAAGCAAAAAAGAGATAGCATAGCATTCACAGAAGATGTTTATAAGCATAATGAAATCTGTAAGGATTAGATTAGGTTATTCCTCATCATTGATTTCTTTTACCTCTTTTATTCTAGGGTTAACCATGAGTTTGGCACTAGCTTTGCTTAAAATATTCTACCTAATTCTTGCTACTCCATTACAGAACAGCCTTTCATTTCCCTTAGCACTCCCTTGCTTTTAAGTATTAGAAAAAATCTTCATATTTGAAAAGAAACTAAATTTCTGTGAACTACAAGTAATTTGGGTCTAAGACTGCATAAAACTGGCTCTAAAATACATTTGTGAAGTAGCAGCCTCCCTTGTCTTGCACACCTTCCAAAAGGATGGGGGGGGGGATCAAATGAAACAGTGACATCAGTTTTCCAGCACAGAAATGTTAACTTACAGACATGTCCCTCCACTCGTCCCTGCACCCCCTGCCCCTGCTTAACCCCCTACATCCATTTACAGAATATCAAATGCTTGCGGTTTATTAACTTAGCAGCAGCTCAAAAGAAGGAAGAGAAAGGCAATTCATCTTGTAAGAAGCTTAGATAAAGCTACAGTCTGTATTTTTGAGGTGTTTGTGTGAAGTCTGTAGAATCAGTCTTTGATCCAACTATTCTTTGGCATTACAGTTACAAAGTGAGGATTACTACTTGGAGCACAGCAGGGATTAAACCAAGAAAGTTTGGGCAAGCCAATACAGCTTTCTGTCCTGGTAAGCAACAAGCATTAAAAGAGGTTACCTGAAGCACCTACATGAAGTGACACTGAATCATCTTCACATTTAATGGTACAGTAAACTAATCTGACCCTAGAAAGCTGAACAGGAAGCTAACCTGGTCTAGAAAGCTCAGTAAATTAATCAACAGTGAAGTATTATCAGGGTCATCATTGGACTCACTCTGCTTAATCTAGACACTGCCAAGGAGACGGAAGTCTTAAACTCTTCCGGGTTCTTCTGTGCCAAAGTGGTGATCAGACTTGTAGCTGCAGTAACCACACCCTAGAAAAAAAACAAAACACAAAAAACCTCACATTCAGTTTTGTATCAGTTTACTATGCTGCCCAGTAACACCTTTCAATTCAACTGTTTTTTAATATACAAAAAAGATATGTTTATCCCCATTACAAAGCCCTACATTAAAAAGCCTTTTATTTGGCTAGCAACTAGACTAATTACACATCTGCAGAATCCAACAGAATTTTCAACAACATGATATTGCCATGTTTGCAGAGCATTTAATGCTATTTTTTGTATTATCTTTGTCTCATGTTTGGATAGTACATCTAAAATAAGAGAGCTGTATTAAAATTAAGCCTTATTAATAATTATTAATAAGACAAATTGTCTTATTACACAAGAGAAGCATGAGCAGAAGAAATTCAATGCAGCAGATCACCCAGGAAAGAATTCTTACAACCCAACACGAGGAGGGGGCTTTGTATAACACAAGCACTGGATATTACTACTGCAGACTAAAGCACTCTTATTACTGTTGAAGCACAAGTCTTAACAGCATTATTTTCATAAAGTAACTGGACTGGGGGAAAAAAACAGGGTCTCCTTTCTAAAGCAGTAGGGTTTTTTAACCATCAAAGTAAGAATGACATGGACACTACAGGACAAGGAAGCCTAAGCAATGACAAATCAAGTCTTGAATTTTAGTGCAGATCTAATCTTAAAAGGCCTAGGAAAATTAGTATTGCACCTGTGCAATATGACAGTGTAACAAGGCACAAGATTAATTCATTTACAGCCAGAGGAAAAGAGGAACTTGTACATACCATTCTTCTATCTACAGTGAAAAGGTAAACAAAGCGTTATAAAAAATGAATATACACAGCAACTAAAAAAGGACAACTCCTTCCATTTTCTTTCCAAAGCCTGAAGACAACAGCAACCCAATTGCTTGAAAGATTCAAGAAGAACTAAATTGTGTACTTAACAGCAGAAGTCACATCATTCCCTATACACCCTAGGCCCAAGAAGCATAATGAAGCTCATTTACCAAGTGCTGGTCATTGAGGAGATGCACCACTCTAGATGTCCAGTCTCCCATGGGAACAAGGTCAGGAGAAGTTCTGTATAAACGCAGCAAGCATAAAGCAGCACTTTGCTTCACACTATCCATAGTGTCCCTGCAAGACATACATCCAGATTTAAAATACAGTGGTTAAGGCACAGCAATACCTGCAGGATGGCTTTATGCCAGATTTCACACTGACTCAGCATCCCTGGCCAGGCTGCATCTTTTCCACAGAACTTCACTGAAGTCTTCCTATGTTAAAGTATTTCTTCTTCATTTTTCCATTAAGTTTAATTAGTCAAGTTTTCAACTATTACATATGCCTAGTAGCCTCTATAATGATTCTTTACAACTTAGAGTGACATTTCTCATCTTTTTATGAGAATTGAAAGTTCATCTCATCTAATCACAAGAACAAGCTTCTTCCAGGCCGACTGAAATCAAACAGTTCAGACACACTACCTTATGAATGTCACCAAAGCTGGATCTCCTGACAGGCCCTGCGTGTCAGATAGCAATCACGAACTACTCAACAGCTTCAGCACCTACAGCTAGCATGCCAGTTGGTTGCCACCAAGTACATAACCCACAAATCTATTCACCTTGCCATCCCTGCTGCTGGCACAGAAATGGTCTATTTTAAGAGTGGCATGCAACTATTCTAGTTCAGTGAACTCCTTTTCACAAAGTAGTTGATTAAGCATTTTGTGGGATGCACAGACAATCGCTATGAAACATACAGAGCACTACCAGTAGAAGTTTTAAGAGGCAGCTTATAATGTGCAATCTTGGTTAAACGTTCAGAAACTTCTGTATCCCGAGCAGAAGTTCGGTCCAGCTATTCTTCATGAATTTATCAGTTTTCCATGAGATCAAGTTGTACCTCAGTTAAAAAACACAAAACAAAACCATGAACCTATTCCTCCCCTGTCTCTAATTATATTCAAGCCAAGAGAGCTACACTAAAGTTGCAAATGTAACTGACAATGCTCATTCTGCCCAGGTCACTTGGACAGGATGGGTACACAAACATATTTTATATGTATTATCTTAGAAATGCAGAAAGAATGAGACGCTGAAGAGTGATCTCAGAACATAAACACAGCTCCAAGTTTAAACAAGTCTGAACTGAAGGTGCTGTGCTCTGTCTGCGATTAGTGACCCCAAGTGAAATTTTTGGAACTTTTTAAGGTTATCTTATTAAAACCCATGACTCATCACTGCTGTGTTGTCTCCACTATGCTCCATGGAGAACAGCACCTGGCAAGGGCAGTGGCCTGACATTTAAGGTATTAATACAGTTCTTATACCACATGTCACTTTTTGTAATAATGTAAGACATTTATTTGTTATGAAAAGATCCATGTATATTGTAAAACATTTCATATCCGTAAGAGTTTAAATGCACTGTTTGCACTTGGACGTTTTAAGTTCCAAAACAAATTAGTCCTACAATCACAGCTCCAACTTTACATTGACTTAACTATAGTTTCAGACATTTGCCAGGTCTGTTCAGAAACTTTCAGCTAGACAAAAGTAAGAAAGCTGGTGGTGACTATTTGCCATTTACATTAATTGCTGTTTACATGGCTGAGAGAGGAAGCAACAAAGCTCACAAATCAATATTATCATGTTCCTTATGAAGTCAGCACATTTACATAAGAACTTCAGTTTATAACGAAATTTGTAGTATAAAAATATCTATTTAGGTTCATGTGTTTCTTTTTTTTCATCAGGAGAGGCCAGAAAAGTAAAACATACACATTTCAGGGGTGTTCACTACCACACATTTATCCAGAACAAAAATCAGATCACAACAAGGCTGTAAAAGCCTATTCAAGACACCAAAAGTCTTAATTTCCATGTAGTTTTACACTCCTACAAGCAACTCCACACTAAGGCACGGCAAAGCACCTGCAGCTACTGGAACTGTCACTATTTATACTGCAAGGCCAGGGCTGTAGAGCCCAAGCATGGATTAATCTGCTGCAATGGAACCAAGTTACTGAAAAGTTTATTGATGTTGTATTTGAAAGAGGCATGTCATACCTACCCAGCCACAAGAATTTTGGGAATTTCTCCAGCAAACGCTTCCGCCATCTCCCGGCTGCCCACATTGGCAATGCAGTGCAGAGCAAGGCCCATGAAGGTGGGGTTCCGGCTGGCCAGGTCGTTCTTGATGGCATTGTTTATCAGGCGAATGAGCTCGCTGTTAGAGTTCACCAGCACGGAGATGAACAGATAGCCCTGTGAATCACAGCATGGAAAATCTATTTTAGCTGACTTCATTTACTGTGGCATTAACAGGAAACATGATTTCTTTGACACATACACCTCTCTCCAATACCATATGGGCAGAAATGGGTACTTAGATAGAGCAAAGGCTAGAATGATTAAGTGAATTAAACAAAAATGATTAAGCTCAGTGTTACCCTAATTATCTGGTTTTAAGTGTTTTTTCTGTCTATTTTGGCATATACTCAAAAGATTATTTTAGATGAATGGGGGCAAATCAAGATTTTGGCTTATTAGTCCAATACTAATAAGTTACATGCACCTGATAAACACAACCTTACCTAGGAAGATGGAAAGAGATATTCTGAAAATTAAAAGGTTACTTACCTTTTAGTGCAAGACTAGAGGCAGTTTCTTAACAATAGTAATAATTTTATGCAGAGTTCATGTTTTAGCTTTTGCCATTAGTTCAAGACTCTCTGTGCACAGAGGTGTTAAGATTTCAGAATTACTCCTGGAGCCAAAGTAAGGCTTTAAGCCAGGGCAGGGGGAATGAAGCAAAATTCTTTACAGTCTCCACACCTGACTCAGGATATTAGACAGACCAGATTATCTTTTATAAAGCCCAAGTTACTCACAATTTGTTTCTCTGTATATCTATTGGAACTGAGCAGGTTTACAGCCTCCATGTGACCAAAGTCAATGTCATGCCCCAGCAGAAAGATGAAGAGCAGTTTGCAGACGTATTTTTTCTTACTGTAACCATCCAGAGCCTTGTCACCTGAAAAGCAAGGAAACAAACAATTAAGTCTATGTTGAGCTTAATATCTGGTTACATAGTGATAATTCCATCTACCATTATCTATATCCTAAAGGATGATCATGAAAGGATGGTCATGAAATAATGCTATCATCTAGTCCTTGAAGTACTCTGCAGTGTCTTTAGGGTATATTCTTACGAAGAGGCAGTGCGCCCATGTTTGCTCCATTTTGATTTTCCCACTTCTGTTGAGAGCCTTTGTCTTCCATGCACGTTCTTCTCTTAAACCAATTATCAAACCTTTATCTCAATAAAAGTGTTAACATGCTTTTCCAAGTGCACCACTGTAGAGAACTCAGTAGCAATAAAAAATACCCAGCAAGTTGTTTTAGAAAGATCAGGTGACAATGGTATATCCCAAAGACTTGAAAAAACACATGAAATGAGATTACCATGAGAACTTTAAAGTTTTTCTAAAATGAAAGTATTCACAAGTGTTCCAGTTCTAGAAGAAAAATGCACCCTAAATAGGTTGGCCGTATGTTGCAGTATTGCTGATTTTAGAAGCTTGCAAAAGTGACATGGAGCAGCGCAGCTTCCAGTTCATCAGGGACCATTGCTTTTCCTGAAGGGAAGAGCTACATATGAACGTAAAACTTTCTGTGTTTCACTCCCTCCCTACCTAAAATCAGGAAATAAAGGGGTATCCAGTAAATCAGGCAAAACTGAATGCTGGGTAGTTCAGTCAGGGTAGCAAAATACTGATATATCCTGCTGCCTAAAAGGCTACATAAGCTCCTTTGCCTCAGCATTCTGGGCCTGGAATAACTGATCTGTCACATCAAGTGTGTATTCCTTAGTGACAGGCAAGACAGCACTGCATATACTAAAGCTTCAATAAGATATCCCTTACTCACTGCCCTTGCCAATAAAAGCTGTAAGTTGCCTTTTATTTTATATATAGCTGCCTATTACATAAATCTGAAGTTACAAAAGAATCTTAATAGTACAGAAGTTGCTCCTTTTTCCTTCTCATGAACTGATACAGAGGCATGTTAAATTTCCCACACCATATGAATCTACAGCTCCCCTAGATTTCACACTACATTCACAGACTGGAAACCAAGGAAACCTTACCACTCCTAAACTTACAGTTACAGAAGGAATGAAGACTACCATCTACGTGTGAAGCCATGTAACAGTGAACCAACAGAAAGCATACTGGCCCATGGAAGTACTAAAATGCTAAAAGTTTATGTCTACAGGCTGCAACTATGCATTCTGCTCTCTATTTTGACCCTAAAAACTTCTTTTATTTGATCTTATTTCAACTGGGATAAATTTAAGCAAACCACTGCTATTTTAATGCAGACAATGATACCCTTCTAATTTGGGTTTTTAGGCACCCGTTGATTTTTTGTAACTAGCACAGACAGTGCATCAGCTGCCAACAAAAAGCTTCACCTTAAAGCTTTGTTTACGTTGTGCAAAGAGGAGTTGTCTTCAGGTCCGTACTACAGAAGCCAATCTGTGTCACACTTTACTTCAATACAGGAAGCAGCACTACTGAAGATACCCATGACAGTGAAGTCCTGCTATACTGGATCCTGTCAACATCCTCCGACAACAGCCAGCTCTGCAGAAAGCTGCCCAAAGACATGTTTTCTTCAAGCCATTTTTATAGTTTGCTGCCATAAGTTTATTATCCTGCTAAGTCAGCAAACAAATGTAGAGAATTTTGCTTTCCTAGACATGGGAATTACTGTTAGAAGAACCAGAGTGAAACATCCAGTGGGAAATTTTTTTTTTTTTTCCTTCTTTGGAAGCAATATGGCCAGAGGAACGAGAAGATATTCAACATCTGCCCATCTGCTGTGACCTTCAAACTACGGCTTAAGCAGCCAACAGAGTATTCCGCATAAATACTTCCTGTTATACTATTTTCCCGATAAAATGGCACTCAAGAGCAGAAGCTTCTTCCTATCCCCACCATGGCAGGGAGACGCAGATCAAAGATACCTTTCCTTAGAAGAAGCAAGGAAAAAACCCAAAAAACAAAACACAGGAAAAGGCAGAGTGACAGCTTTAGTTTTCTAATATTTTTTCAGCTGCTTAGGAAGAGTTTCTATGAACTCTTCAGATTTGATTTTAATTGGTCATCTACATGAAATTCAGAAGGAAAACAAATAATCAGTGAATAAACCAGTGGGCCTTTACATTACCTAGCAATAAAAACCATTCCAACTCCTGACAAACCACCTATTCCTAGGTGACCGATGAATAGGTGACGCTCAATACCATTAACAGATACTATTATGATTCAAGAAAGGGGCACTAAATAGGCTGAATACATTTTAGTCAGTCATACTCTAGTGGCCAAGCTCTACATAATTGAGGACTTACTAAAGTATTGGACAGCATTAATATCATTAGTTGCTTCTCTGAGATTCAGATACATCAAAAAACATCAGAAAGTAGCTTTCACATGAACTTTACCAGAAGTGAAGACACCCCAACCAGTCTCCAAGACCGAATTCCCAGCAGGCCGAGAAGCTGAACTGCAGCTGTCTGCTAGTATACAATCCACCAGCAAAATACAAAAATTAGAAGTATTAAATCTAATCTCTTATATTGTCAAATGACTGCTGTTGACTCTGTGATACCAGAAGGGAAGAGAGAGTACAGAATGCTGCAACCCAACTGCTTAATGAAGAACATAAGCAAATGAAAATATTTATACTTTGAACCACATCAACTTTCACAACAAACTATTTGTCATGGTTTGGCAATTCCTTTTTTAGGGTTAGGACTCAGCTATTTAAAACATTTTATCCTTCCAAGGTACCAGTATTTTAAGAGCTCAGATTAGCAAGGTCCCTGGATCTCAGGGTATTTGAAGAATGTTTGATAGAAGTTATGCCATTCAATCAAGCACTAAACATATCACCATCTTACTAACAAGCAGCTTCCTTCTCCACCATGCAGTATCAAAGAAAAATATTGTAAAATCAGTACCCGAAACACCTTTTCTGAAGACAAAAAAATGCTACACTGACTGTTTTCAAAACCTCCTGTTCCTTGTATACAGAATTGAAGGCAGTGTGACAGTTCTCAGGCAAGCTTATAAACTCGGCCTATAACTAGGTTAGAGTTACTATAGCTCTTCTTCAAAGTCTTATTAGTGCCCACCAATAACAGAATACTGGCGGGTTTTTTTAATTTTATTATTTAATTACCTGAGCAATTTGAAAAAAGAGCACTTCAGTCAAAGGTCTCACAGTAGTTGTCTAACTCCAGCTGTGTTTTGAAGAAGTCTGTGACTCAGATTCTTACTGAAATTTTACCTATTCCTCTCCCTTCCATGTTGCATTTACGAAGAGTTCTGAAGGTTCTATTTTAAACATTAATAACAAGTCTCATTGCTTAAGTATGTGCTAAAATAGTACAGCTTCCCCCAGTCCCAAGCAAACATCCGAACAAGAGCAGAAGGAAATGTCACATGTTCTGTTATCTTTATTGCAATACACAATTATTTCTTTTAACTCAGCTCATTTTCAAATGCTTTCGGGAACATTTGCAAGTGCTGCAAATCAAGTCAGCAGAAACAGGAAGGATTCACAATAGATGTCAGCAGGTTTTGAGCACAGTGAGCATTTCAAAGGCTACTTGCTTTCCCTGAAAAACTTATTAGTTATTTTGCTAAGAAAGAAATTATTAACAGCTGATCAACAATGAGTACTATTAAGAAATAATTACTACCACATTTCTTTGTATCACCTCCCTAGCATTTCAACACAAGTTTTGGTTTCCATTGCTCATACGTACCTTTCACACAGCCCTCTGAAAAGGAAGAAATAAGGCAAGAAAGTATTGTAAGACCCTTTGCTTCTCAGGCAGCAGCTTCCAGCTCTAGTTTAGAACACTAGTTAAAAAACAGCATCTGCTTTTCAATCTAACTCAGTGTACTTAAAAGCCAGTGTGCTGCACTGTTACTGAGCCTGCTACCAGCCAGAGGGGTCAGGAAAGCAGTTGAGTCTTGGGATATTCACTAGGGGTAGATAAGGAAGCCTGACAAGTCTAATCTCACTAGCTTTCACATGGCTGATTGCTACCTTAAAATCTTAGCTCTTAAAACCACAGTAATAGCTTTTGCAATGGACAACACTGTTTCTTTGCTTCCTTCCTAGGCTGACACTGACCTCTGTTCATGTACCTGGCAGCAGTCCAGGGATATACTGTATCAGAAGGCCACTACTAGCCTGGAAGCTAAGAAAAGTGAATTTGATTTTTATGAACATAGCTACACTACAGACAAGATCTGTATTTCCGTAGGAAATAGTCCAAGCCTTCTACATCAAACACTGAATATTTGTGCCAAACAACCCATACGAATCCATAAACCAGTATTTAGTTACCATACTACTAGGATCAGAACAAAGCATTACAAGATCAGCCCTACTACTCAGGTCTTTGAAGCCTGATTTTACTTCCAACAGTTCAGTCTGTCAGTGAAGACACTTTATGATTTTACTGTCTGATTGCCTTCACACATGATCAGAAGACAGTGTGACTAAGCAGGCCCATCTTAAATATAAAGCCTGTGCTTTCACAGCCTGCCAGGAAAGCAATTTACTGATTTACTGAACTTACTGTTACACAGTTTCATTTTAAAACAGGTATTTAGAGCCTTATCTTAACTCCCTCCAAAGGGTTCCTGTGTATTTTGGGACAATAGAGAAGATCTGCTTGAAGATGGAAAACCAAGACAGCTTAAGAAAAAACAAGTGGAAAAAAAAAGCAGCAATTAACAACTGACATTGGGGTACTTCTGCATGAGCCAAAAAGAAGATATACAAATATGTCTGAAATCTAGCAGTCACTCTTGTAACATAAATCCTACTACGTAATCAGAACAAAACTAAATTCTAATGCCAGAGCAGGAAAAAAAAAAGAACAAGTCTGAATCAAGCAGAGAACCAATCTATAAGCTGGAAACAACTTATAGATTTGTGGGCAGCTTCATTAATACACAAATTCTGGTCTGAGAGACCAAAGTGATACAACAACTTAATAAACCAGATATTTTTTCACTCCCAAAGCAGTTACTGCTCTGACAGTGAGCCTTTCAGTTTGGTTCAAGCATGGGAGCAAAATCAGTTTACAGTCTGAACATGTAAAACAAAAGTAACAGCATGTCTCCACACTTAACTCCTACAACTTCTCCTTTATCACACTGGTGTAGTTTCTCTCTACTACATTCTTCTTATCTCAGTTAATGCAGAAGCACTTAAAGCAACCGTCAAGGACACAGTGACCTCAGCAATGGAGCTTCCTCATGCTCCATGAGGAAGGAACAAGAGACAGGGTCACCGTAAGTACAGAGATCCTAAATTCCTGCTGAGCTTGGTGCACAAAAGCTGGATCAGAACCCAAAGCCATAGCACAAGTTCCATCAGTTCAAGGAAAGTATTGCTTATCCAGAGATGTGAAACCTTATCCCAGGCTGTTAAATACAAGGGTATTATTTTTAACAGGAGGTTACCCAAAAATAAGGCAGGTAACAGGCTTGACAGCTACTTGCACGATAGAACAAAAGCAGAAATACCGAGATTCTGTAACGGTATAAGAATACACCTTGCAAGTTACACGGGATGGGGGTCTGTGTGCATACAAAGGCCCGGAAGTAGACCAGACTCCTACACTGGTGTCAAGCAAGAACTTCTCTGTTAAGAGGTCTTGTTTCTTAGTCAGACCTTTCCCTGGTTACAGACATGCAGCCAGTCCAAAAGCTGCATCTTTGGCCAGGTAGGGCCAGTAACTCAGGGTACCAGAATTCACCATAGTTATTTAGAAAGGGACTTCATCTTAAGTTCACAATCACATATTTGTCTTAATCCAAACTATTTAAAAACATTTTAAGGTCAGAGCTACAGGAAAAGAAACTGGGCTAAACTGAGTAATCTCCACTTAAACCAAGAATAAAATGCATATGAAGGTCTCTTAATTTTTATACAGCCCTTCTGCAAGGAAGAACCACACAGCATGAAGTCTACGTGAGACTCCTGCAGCAGAAAGATAACACAGATATCAGCTCCTCACACTCTCAAGGCCTCAAGCAGTCACACAACAAGTTGTCTAAACTCAGCTCTTTCCAAATTGTGACATTCATGTTTTTGCTCAAGCTTCATCAAGTTATTGTCTTCAGGTAATTAAAATTTTCCACCCAAAATCCAAACAGATTTAGTAATAAAGTAACCATAATGAAGATCAGCTACAAGAAGGTTTAGTTGTCTTCCACTCAAGATACTGAATGAGCATATACTGACCCTTATTCAAGACTATTTAAATAGTGCTTAAAGGATGCTACACAGCGTATGGAAGCTACACTTATGACACTACTTTGCTCAAATGACCTCTATTCTCTGATCATTGCCTGATTTATGGTTCTACACAGCCAGAGATTCTTATAATTTCTCCCCTGCTTCACCAGTAAGCAGAGAAGAATTAACTGTTCATGTACTTTTACCTATTTTTCTAAGAGAAAAATGTAAACACAGACGCATGTGATGGCTTCTAATTCAGAAGAATTTCTTGAGTGTCTTGCACTGTGGTTAACTTTTCCCTTCTAAGCTGTTGATGCACTCAGGTTTTTAAAGGCCTTCATACACCTTTAAAAGACATACCACTAAAAATGTAGCAACAGATCGCAAAGTTCAGGAAAATTATTTGTTAATGCATTGAGTATTCCAAACAGATATGCTAGTCTAAGACAGGATAGCCAGCTAAGGTAAATTAATTTACTACAAATCCACCAGATTCTGAAGGCAGATAAACAACCTCCACATTGCAATGCCTTATCTAACTACACACACAGCCCATAACTACTTAAATAGAACTTGCCACAGCCACTACTGTTACAACTCCATTTAAAAACATCCCATCTACCTCTCAGAATCTTTAAAATTTGACACCACATGCACAACTTGAATACAGCTAACAGCATGAATTTTACCTTGTGTTGTTTAGAAGTTAATCACTACCTCTTGGAATTACTTACTGCATATCCTTTGTATGTATGAAAAACTTGTACTGCTGTTGCTTGTGGTCAAGATGTATAGCTCTTGATGTATACATATAAAGATGTACACCTTTTAATCTTTATTCTGCAAGAAAACAGCCTAATTCATTACTTCCATAAAGGGCTCAGGGTGGAAGAGGCGGGAAGGAAGAAAATTTTAAACAGACTCTGTTTTACTGGAAATAACCATGTCCACCCATGTTTCTTCAAACCATTCACAGCCTCACAGCCTTCTGGAAGCAAACAAGCTGAGCAGTCACGTGGTTAGGAGGCAAAGTATTAGAAACCGTTTGTAGCCCAATTCTTTGATAGAGGAGAGAGTTTGCTTCTGTTATGGCCAAGAATCACAGGACTGTCAGAAGGTTCTGTAGCTAAGAGAACATTTTCAACAGTTATTCTAACAGACTGCTCTAGCATTTTGCTTGAGTCAGCAGTTGACAAAAGAAGCCCAAACACATAAAAACAAAACCCCATAACAGAATGTCATATGGAAATATATATAGTGTAGTATGATCAAGTTACTTACCTTTAAATTTTGACCGAATGTTTGCTAGTTCTTTATTTATCCTCTTTATCTCCGCTTCTTTACTCTTGCCTGAAATAAAAAGCAAATGTATCAGGGGACAGTTCTTTGGATATCCTTCTGCCACCTTAAGCATCTTTTCACTCCAACAGAAACATACATTTGTGAACAAACACACATCAGGAGGAGTTATTACTCTCCATTTCCAGCATTGGAACGAAAGGCAAACAGAGGTAACTTAAGCATCGCTTTATAGGGGAATTTGAGAAGCTCTAAGGACCTCCCTGTTTCAAGAAGCTTTGCAGACTTTAGACAGTGTCACTTGCATATAACCTGAGATGCCACTGCTACTGACTTTCACAAACACTTAAGTTTCTCTGTTCATGAAACCGCCCAGAGAAAAGTGGATTTTACTTCCTATCTGATTATGATTACTAAGTTGACAGTGCTTTAAAGGAGTGAGTCTCCTAAGCACAATCTTATAAAGAAGCAGCTCATATTATTCCTCACCTTAAGGGCAAGCCAATTTATTGTTTCTCTGTTGAACAGTCATTCAGTTCAACAGCTTTAAAAACTTTCTTAATAGATTGAAGAGGAAAACCAGTAAACTCGCAAGGTAAACAACAGTGAACTCATAAGATACAAGTTCAGATTTTCAATGTACTTCATGAAAATAATTTGAAAACCAGAAATATTTAAAATTCACACCTTATTAGATTAGACTTTGCAACCTTATACTTCTCAGCACCATCAGTATTTCATATCAACTTTTGATTCCAAGAATAGATATTGGGATTCCTAGCACCAATTCAAGTTACATAGGGAAATAGCTGCAGTTTAAATTCTGATAATGCAAACTTATTCGAGTAATATTTGCATTGTCCAAAGCAGCTTATTACCCTTTAGCATTTTAGTTTTTGGTGACTGAGATTCTACAGAGGTCTGAGTCCATTGTCTCCTACATGAGTAGGAGTATGGAAGGGTAAAACAGCCAGCTCAGGCATTGTGATCAGCTGCCTGTCATTTGAGGGAAGCAAGTGAAGTGCACTTCAGCAATGCAGAACTGGTTATTTAGTTCTGTTGTTAGTTCAGATATGCACCTACTCAAACTTTCAGGAAGTCTAAAACTTTTGTTCACTTTCCAAAAGTTTCAAGCAGTTCCAAGTGTTCCAAAACATCAACTAACAGCAGAATACGACGGCTTCTTTCCCTCTTCATGACATTTACTTGGTTACAAGGTTACGAGTAAAAGTCTCCTAGCCCTGGGTCAAAATGGTCCAACCTTCTGAGTAGCGGGGATCACATGCCCTGCATTCACACCACACATTTCCCCACACCACTGGGATCACAGCTACAGCCATGAATGTGCAAGCAGGGGATATGACAAGGCTTGAAGAGCAGATCATGACTGGTATTCCAAAGCACCTCCAATCTCACTCCTTTCTCCAACAGAAACATCTCAGGCATTTAAATATCCCACTATATTTGCATGTCCAAAAGACTGTGTAACCCTATGACTGTTAATCCTCCCTTTACGATTCCAAAGGAGATCTTACAGCAGACCCTATGAAAGGTGATTAAGTAACTCAAGGAAACAAGTGCCTCAGGATAGCTTAAGAGCAAAGTATAAAGGAATCCCTTGCCAAATACAAATGAATCCAGATTTTGTAATTTCTTGACTTAGACTCAAAAAACCAAACTGAAATTACGCACTTCTGAAACCAACTCTTGCATAAGATGCAGAGAATGGGTTTGTATTAATCTGCCTCTAACAATGGCCACAAGAGAACAGACATGGAGCAGCCACAGCACACTGTACAAACAGAAGTGTTAGGACCAAAATAGAAGCAACTACTTCAGTTTGCCTTGTCATTTTAACAAAATACCTGCAGACCCCACGTATTTGCTTAAAATGGATTGCTTCCATTCTACAACAGTGTTTTGTAAGGGCCACTGCTCAAAAGACTGAAGTGCAGGGTGCCTTGGCAGGCACTCCACAGGGCAAAAAAACAACCCACAATTTCAATAATTTACGATACCTGTTCTGAAACATAAAGTGTAGTTGCTATCTGTATGTACCTTGATTTCCAGATAAAGCCGAAGATAATGTCCACAGTTATAATTTGACCTAGAAATTCCAGTTAACTTCTAGAATGACAAAGCTAGACAACACGGTATAATTCCCTCAGTTTATAAAGATGCATCTGTTGGAATCACAAAGTTTAACCAGTTTTCACTAATATATCACTAATAATGCAACACATAATGAGTTTTGTTCTAATTTAACTTGTCAACCTAAAGAAAGCTGGTTTTTAAGTAGTAACACTATTTATTGTGTAAATGAGCAGCAAGTCAGACCATCTAAGACCTGAAGTGCCTTCCTTTATAGATTTTAGATTCGTCTTAATTGGATTATTTGTCCTGTGCACACAGCAGAGATACTCAAGTGTTTGCTTCTAGGGCACTTGCCAGCATTAGGAGATCATTACTAGACTGAAGCAAGTCATTTGCTCTGGGGTCCATCCTCTGAGAACAGGGGGCCACAGTAACATACACCAAAAGGGTGCAACTGCTTATGTAAATAAACATTTCAATTTTGTAAGCTATTTCTTTTTAAAGACCTCAAAGCACTTCCTTTATTTTCAGCCACTCATCTGCTCCCAATGAAAATTTTAATTTCCTAAAGCTTTTAATTTATTTTCCCTTTCACCATGGGAAGGGCACATCTCATTAAGACATAACCACTGAGTCTGGAGATTTTGTACTTCATTTACATTAACAGGGCAGAGAATATAGACCTCAGTCTGGGACACTGCTAGCCTGAGTAGGATATTTAGTTATTTAAATTTAGAAACTAGGTCTTTGCTCTGTATCATATAACTTATGTTTGTAAGGAAAGTGAATTGCAATATTTGCTTTGAATTATTAGCAATTGTTTCTCTAACCTCAGCAAGTGTGGTAATAATCACAATTTTAAAATGTTAAAAATGGGGCGAGGAAAGGGAAACAGTAATACATATCAGTCAGCTTTTCTTATCCCAAGATGAAATCAAGGCCATCTTTTACTTTTTTAAAATCAACAAAACCTCTTGGCACATCTTCCAAGCAGCATTATTTACCTGCTATACTCACAGATTACCAGTTACTGCTAGAAATCGGGTTCTTTGTGTCCTAAGCAAGCAACAGAGCATTAAGCAAAGCCTGACTGAAATACTTCAGGAATTTGTGAAGTCAGCACCTTTAGTAGAAATAGTCTGCAGGCTCAGCAACACAAACATGGAAATCCTACCCCCATGCACACAGCTGTAGCAGCGAGATGACAGGAACACCCATAGTCACATCTGAAGGTTTATTCTCTCAAATTTTAAATCTTGCTTAGCATATGAACAAAAGCCTATTTTGAATAATGCCTTCAGGCCGTTCTATTTTGAAGGCAGCATATGATCTCACCCAGACTGAGCCCAAACATAAACAGCATAGCAATTAGCTGGTGATAAAAGTTTAACTTCATATATTGGAAATCACATTGAAACATTAAGTTTTCACCTTATTACTAGTTACAGTCTATGCAAGCCTGCAACTGCAGTTTTAAAGAACAGCACCAGCACAGCAAGTGTTAAATGTCACTGAGGACAATCGCATAACAATGCTGAGGACAACTCACGAGTTAAAACCAGGCTGAAGTATCTAACCCCAAATTTCCTCAACTCCAGCAGTTGCATTGTATGGTAACCTTCTTCAAACATGATTAACTGCTTATATTAGAGGATGACAAAGCAAAACAATATCTCACTGTGGAAGGCAGCTTCCACTGTAAAGGACAAAATAAAATAGAAGTATCATAAACCAAGGACCAACTACTAGCCAGATCTTCTATCTCACTAACTGTGAAAGGGAGGGCACTGTTAAAATGTGTTTGATTAACAGAGAAGTTTTCATCACGTTACTCTGGCTTGCCAACACTCACTGAATAATTTCTACATGCATATTTTATTTTTACCATCACTAGAAACATTCAAGTAGCCTTTAAGACAGTAAAAAGGAAGATGATGATAGCTGAAGGAGTGCTACGCTACAGGAATAGAGGCTTACGTTTCAGAGCTAACAAAGGCAACTGCTCTGCCACACTTTCAGGCTGTTACCCAGCGCCCACTCTCATGAAATTATCAGAGCTGTATACCAACAAAATGTTCTGTAACCTAATTCACGCCATTTAACTTGGAGAGGCTTTAAAAAGGTCATGTCATGTATACAGACTGATGGGTAGGACAGTAGTTAAGCCAGAACACAAGAAGATTATGTTCCATTTGAGTTCAGGCCACATCCTTCTCACTTTGACTTATTCAGACTTCTACCATTTTAACAGACTGATTAAATATCCATAATAAGTTATTAAGAGAGGTGACTGCAAGTCAGTAAGCTTTGGGTTGCTGTTTTGCTGAAAAGACATGTAGTGTTTATAGCCTTACAGCCCTAGTGTACAAGTACTGCTCATCTTCTCCAAGACGAGTACCAAGCACAGAGGTACCCAGCCACAACACAGTCCAAGGCGCTTATGGGTGATTACTTCACATTTGGCAGTTTGTCAGGCTTCAGACTCCATCATGCTGCCTACTGCCTTCATTAGGCAAGGTAAATTTAGTCTGCAGAGCAGTATTATCTTTAATTACCATCTTGTTTAACAAAGATAGAGTAGGGAACATCGTAAGTCACACAGCTCATCAAAGAACCAACTACTATTCTTGTATTTCCTGGTTATCCAGGCTAGAGTCAGCACTTCAGTACTACATAAATCCTCCATACCTCTGGAGCTCTGCATTACAATCTAAAGAATGAGAAAACGTACAGGAAAGGGGTTTGTTGAGTCCATTAATTTGAAAAGAACACCTGACATATCCTAATAGTAACTTGGCAGCAGGGTTGCAAGATTAAGCAAATGATTCAAGGTTAGAATTAGTGAGTTGCTTGCGGCTCACTCAGACAGTGACCTGCTCCATCAGGATTAACTTGTTGCTATACTAACTGCAGACTGCTTATGACAAGTTTGAGGCACACAACCCACTTGTGCTAACTAAAACTGCTACTAGTTCTTCAATTTCATACAAATCACTTGATAAACTTCTGACCAAGCCTACACATTTATTTCCCAAAGGAACAGAGAAGTGTTTTTTCTATCAGCAGCTACACAAATACTGAGCCGAGCAGATTTCTGCAGGCAAGGCCTTGAGACACAGCCATATTGTCAACAATTCAAAGCAATAAATAAATAGATAAATCACTTCACAGAAGTTTAGATGTTCCCAGTACTCATCTGGCTCCAATATGCTTATCAGCAGTCAGTGCAATTGAGCCCAGCAAATAACGCATTTGTTTTGAATGTATGTACAAGTGAGAACTGCTACACTATGTTACCTCTTAGCCTTACCTGCCCTATGGCCATCTGACAATTTATGATTACAGATGTACCACTGCTGGCATGAATTATAAAGCAGAGGGTAGCACGCTCTGTTAGCACAAGAAAAAGCCTGCCACAATTCTGTCATGCTTCTTGAAGGCCAGTAGTAGTGTAAGTGACTATTTGTGGCACAACAGTAAGTCTAACATAGCATGAACTCTGTTCACATTCAATTATCAAACAGGCCTTGAAGAGACAGGACAAGTCTACTTTTCTGTTTAGGAGAGAGAATACAAATACTACGAAGGTTAAGAGCAGGAACTTCTCTGAATTCCTCAATGGCTAGGAACGCTTAATCACAAAGAACACAGTTCTTACACAAAAGATAAATTCTCAGTTTTAGAGGTGATGTTAGACATCTTCCCTGAGAGCTGTGAGTCATTGTTTTCCAAACACAGGAATTTTTCTGTTTGGTTATGTTTTCTTTAGCCTCTACATTAGGAGCATCCAAGCTGACTGGCCACTTTGGTGGGAGATACAGCACAGCCAAACTGCTACCCAGCTTCCCTTCAGCAAAATATTGATAGTTTCAAAGTCAGTTTGATTCAAGGCTATGCTTCTTAAGAGACAGCTACAGACAGTTCCTAAACACTGCTCTCATCCTGGCATACACATTCCTGCTATTACCTTGCATTGCTGCAGGTCAGTTAGGGAGCCAAACAGTCAAAAGCAAGATGGGTTTATCCAAAGGCTAAGTCACACCAGCTTCACTACAAGTGATAGTGCCAGAAGACATGACCAGGTAGAGAGCAAGTTCACCCATTCACTGTCTAAACACACTTTAGTTGGCATAAAGCAATCAAATGACCCACCTGCCTTTCCTATTGCTAAAACAGCCTGCAAGCATGATGTAAAGACTACACTATATTCTTGAACTCTGCTGTCAGGGAGCAGAGAAAGAAACTGGTTGAAAAACAGGGAAAATCAAAACAAATACTAGTGTCTCTACTGCAAAAATGGTAGAAATAGAGGAAAATATGCATGTAGAGGTAATCAGTACCTCCATTCTTGCCTTTGTGAAAGAGCTTTTATAGTACTTTTAACACTTACTCATATCAGTAAGTTGAACCACTACTTTTACCTGCCAGCAGGACAGGTACTAATGTTACAGCTCTAGAGGACAGACTAGCCATTTGCTATGCAGATCATGGTCTTCATGAAGTAAAACACCAAATCCATCCTCCAACTCTCCCTAATCTCTCAACTGGCTCTTTAGCACAGCACAGAAGAGGGCAAAAGAAATGCAAACAGGTTGCACAGCAATACATTAGAGTGGTCTGTTTGCCCATCCTCACATTATCAGTCTGTCTACGTAGATCCCTTCATTTGGTTAAACTATCTAAAGCGCTGCAATAGAGGTTCAAGCTCCAGCTCCACCTGAGTATGTCTGAGGAAGCATGTTGGTGCTACTGTTTACAAACTCACTGCACAACTAATCCAAAGAGACTGCAATAAAATACTGCACACTTTTACAAAATGTTAGTATGGCTTCACTTTTGTTCACAAATCGACCTGTTCAAGGCTGCAGAGCAAGAAGCTTTTTGTTTACTGACGTGCTAACATCCTGTTATGAATGAAAACAGGAGCACATGCGGTCCTTCCACAAGATCTATTTGATCAGAAGAAAGAAGTGCCTGTCTGTCATGTTGAAGATCATGAATGGCACAAAGGCAGCTGGAGATTGTTGTGTCTTGGGACATCCTGCAGTGATTAGATATCTGAAGACAGAGAGCAGTGACCTGCTGATCATACTTAAGAACTTTGTAGAGTACATTTTTTAATATTCTGCACAGTAAGTGAACTACTATCCACAGAACTGACTTCTTCCTCCACTATGCCACTAGAAATTTGCCCCTGTAACAACACTTCTCAGGAAACAGCAGGGAGTCACAGGCTTTACTGTAATCCACTAATCCATTAACTCCTTGTCCTCATAAGAGGAGAGAAATAAGAGCACAAAAGCAGCTTTCCAATCCAGATGTATTAAACTGCAACAATTTAATACAAATTTAATGATTTTAGATGCTTACCATGGCTTGTTTTTTCCAACTAAGCACCACAAGTTAAGAAAAATTTGAGAAGTAACCAGGCAACAGGGTCTACCTTAAGACCAGATTTTTCCCCAAAACAACTGAAAGCTTACTGGAAGTTCATATCCAAGTGACTTTGTGACATACAGAACATCTATCTGGGAGTTTAGTTGGCAAAACAACACTGACTCCTATCAAAAGAGAAGCTTTAAGTCAAGAAGATAAGCGAACAGTAAGTGCAGGGTTAGGTTTCTACGTAAGGCAGCTCTTCCTCCTTCCTTGACTGAGCAGCATCCAAGTAGTCATTTCCTTGACCAGTCTTTTCACACTGTACAGTTATACCCCCTTCAACAAGGTAAGCCTGTATTTGCACTGATTTACCACAAGTCACTGTGGACTCTCTTCTACCTTAGTTCATGTTCAAAGAGCAGAACAGTTTGAGGCCTATTCTAGTTTAGCTATCACTTCTAAACTACTGTTTCAGGGGCCTTAAAAATCCTTTTGAGCTCATCAACTAATTCAGATATGTAACCGTCTCTGCAACAGTCCCTTAATATCCTCTTATCAGTCCTGATGGGCAATCTTTATCCAAAGGATTTCAAATTAAGCAGGTATCATATTTTCCAGTGTATCTAATGGAGAGCTCGGATGTCACATGAAAGATTCCAGCTCTTTACTACCTCTCATCCATTACTCTCCCCTAAGCCAGCCATGCACAAATTAAACAAGCATAAAAAAAACTAAACAAAGGGGGAAAAAAAAAATCCCATCCCCTCAGAGCTCTATGAAATGACCAGAAGCAAGCCAAGACAGAGAAGCCATGAGAATAACAGCAGTTTTGTTTTAGAGATCCTCCTCAGACTAATCTCATGCTAATTGTGTTTTCCTTAAATCACTCTCCTGCAAATAGTAGCAAGTGATGCAAAACTTAGTGCTTATTATAGCTCTAAGCAGCACATTCTTAGGACTGTTTTTTCAGGCCAGAAACTGACCATATTAGATGGGCTGCCATAGCCTTGCAAAAGCAACAGGAGAGCAAACCAAGATGACTTGCTTTCCAATTTCTTCAAAAAGGTAAGTAATCTAAGAATACATGTAAAGAAAAGTCACTGACTGTCTAAAGAAGTATTTCAAGTCCTACTTTAACACTGCACGCACTGCAAACAAAAACCCACACCTCAGAGGAGCAATGCAGTAGCTTTAGCCTACACACTTAGCTTATTACTGACATATAATAATTACTGACAGGTAACTAAACCAAGCTGTGTGTGCTCAACTCACTCTATGTAAAGTTTGTTTCACTGGGTGGCTGTTCTTACAGTGAACAAATAACTCTATCCATACCTAAGCAGTCATTTAATCCATGTATATGCCCCTCCCACCTACCTGTAATGCACTCCATAACCTACTACCCATTCAAACAGATGATCATCATATGATGAATTTAATGAACTATCTTTTTTCAATCCCCACTTGCAGACCTGTAACCTGATGCATCAGTCCCAGTGCAGTGAAGCGAAGATACATTCTGGGAGGCTCAGCTTCAGGACACTATCCCTTGTCCAGTACAATGAAAATTGAATGCATTAAGTTTTATGAGAAGAGATAGAGCTTTGTTTATTATATTTGTTGAATTTTATTTAAGGAAAAAATATAGCCAGAGGAAAAAGAAACAGTAAATTGAAGAAAACGTAAAAAGAAACATTTGGAGAACAAACTAAAGGAATCCTTCCTTCATCTGTCCAACTTCTGGGGCAACACTGAAAAGCTGAGACAGTTATCTAGAGCAGTGAGGGAAACCAAGAACTGTCTTGTCCTCCGAGCCTGTGACAACCGCAGCTTTTGCCTCTGTCTAGACACATTTCATCAACCTAAGAGGAGATGGCTTCCCAATTTTACTGTGGAGCAGGAGGTTACCAGTAGTACACTAAATACTATAATAGAAACTATTTCTACATTACTGCCTGCAAATGAAAGGAGAAAAGCAAACTCTCCTGGTTTTCAGGGTGAATAGTAGATAGCACTGTTGTTGCAGCAGAATACTGAGTGACAAATGACTTAAAAGTATTTAATTGTGAGATAAGCATAAAGCTTACCAAAACTCAAAAAAAAATGAAAACAGACTCCTGATGATGTATGTATCTGTTAGCTAAGACAGCTGGAGAGTTTATAAAGCACCATCTTGTGTAAGTCAAATTGCTTCAGCAGCTCTGCAGTACATACACAAGAGAAGACTTAAAATACTATTTAAGAATAAATATTTCTTGCAGGAGTCCATATGCTTGTAACATATGCAGATCTTGTTAGGTTTTAGTTCATGGGGCACATAATTGATGCAGTGACAGGGACCCCTCCTGACCTGAACTCCTAAGTTGGGATAGCACTTCACCAAACCACAGGGTTCAGAGATGTCAGCTCCACTCCACCACAATCTTTTGGACAGCATAGCCACACCTAACTATTTTCTCAGTCACACCAACCAAACACTAATTAACTGGGCTATCCTAATCAAGTACTGCAGTTTGGCTTTCAACCGATAGTTTTCTTGTCTCTTCTCTGGTGTCTATGAAAGATAAGCTAAAAACCCACTTACTGTAGTAATTCATATATGTCACAAAACAATCCAAATGAGCAAGTCCCTAGAAAAGCCCATATATCTACTGGCAAATTGACAGACATCTAAAAGGGCTATTTTCTAAAAAACATTTTCATCTGCCATCTGCACTAGGACCTCCATATGCAAAACACAGAGCCTACAATAAGAAGTTGCCCTGAAACAAAATTCTGGAAAGCTATGAGGAAGTGAAGGATAATTCATTTTCTTGTATTACCATATTTTGAAAATTCACTTGATCTTTGTATGAATAAAGAACATTTCATTTTGAAAAAAGACATGCAATATGACAGCTTCACAGAGACTAGAGCAAAGTCAAAGTGCTAAGAAGCCTCTCTTAGTCTTGAAACATTTTACAGTTTCTGCTATGAGTAGTATGCCAACTTTCTTTAATGAAAAACATCACAGACTTCTGAGAAATCAGTGTAGTTTAAAATAGTCTGCTTTAAAAATTACATGTAGCATAGAAGCATTAAAGACAAAAATCAAGAAGTTTAATAGATAAACCAAGTGCCAAAAATATGTCTGAACAACACAGAAGTGACAACCAAGCTTTTAAGTGTTAAAGACAGGCTGGTAGTGCGAGCTGCTTGTTCACAATCAACTACAGTTGTAAACACAGAAAATTGTTATCAAGTAAGACTTATGTGAAGCCTGTAACAGACTGGTACAAAGATAGGCATCACTCCCAAATCAGTAATGTATCAAACCTGTAAGAGAATCCTGCATCATTTAGTGCTGCAGACATTATAGATACAAATGTCCAAGAAATAAATCTTGAGGTAAGGAGATCAAGCATTTCCAAAGGTAGACAATCAAAATTTACATAAACCCCAGAAGTTTAGGTTACTTGATTAATTTGAAGTCACATGCTGTGCATCCACCTGAGCACAGTCAGCACACAACTGCATTTTCATTTTTCAGCAAGATCTATGATGTAGAATTCTTATCTGTGCAAAATCTTTCAGAATACCCCCCCATACACACCATGTTTCACCATTACTCGTAATCTGGAAAAATTATTGGCAAACTAGAAGTGCGAGGCCTTTGTGGCAGTATTAAAAATAGATACAAGAGTCCAACAAAGCCACAATTTGGACAGAAATTAAGAATGCCTGCAAGAACTTTGCAGATCACTGCAACTGTCAGATATTTAGTCCACTTTTAAGGCTAGAAATAGAGGAATAGAGGTCAAGAGCTGCCCTGGAGTCTAGCTTCCCTCCCATCTCAGAAAAGGAATGCTTGCTTTCTTTGCTTAGTCAAAAGATGCTGTTCACCTGAACAGCTGCTACTTTTTGTTCTTGACAACATCTAGCTCCTCACTGAAGAGGCAAAGAGGGAGCTTTAGCCAATAGCAGTGCCTGCAAAGCACAGAGTCTCCAGAGAGTACTTTTGTGAATACGCCAGGAAGCATTTTTGTGAATCCTGGTCAGTATATACTAGCCCGTGGTTAGCTGGCAGCACTCAGAGCTCTGCTAAAGGAAAGGCTCAAACGCCATTCACAGCTATTTGGAAGCTTCATAGATCATCTACTAGTGAGAATATCAGCTCTTTCGCAGCTGTTTAGAAGATGCTGTTACTTTTTTCATTATGAAGATAAGAAAGATACACAAGTAATTACAGCTCCCAAACAGCTGTCTGGACAGAGACAAAATATTTGAGATATACCACTATTTGTTTAAACAGTCAAACTGTTAACATTTTATTCGTATCACCAGTAAGTTACATCTTTGTGTCTCCTGGAGAGCATGAAACACTTGTTGTCCCATCTGGACTGAGGCAGCTTCAGCTCTATCCCCTTGTGGGAATATAAGTGCCTTGTGGGGAAATAAGTACCTGATTTGTTATAGCCTACAACCTTAAATTTTGTTATTCCACATCCCTGAACACGAGTTACAAAGCCAAGAGCTTAAATGTTTCCCTTGTGTTTACTTCTAGCAAATTCCACTGAAAACAAGAGTGGACAAATGTGCTAACCAACTGCAAGACACGAGACACTGATGAATCAAGTCATACTTCTTCCAGCTAAATCAATATAAACAATGATTTAAAAAATCATCGTGAATTGTACTGGGTAGATACAACAGCAAGTCTTAAGCGCTATGACACCAAGTGGAACTATGTTACACATGTAGCTTGCACAGAACACCAGGACACTGGAAAATGCTCACTAAATAGCAAGGCCAACCAGACAAAGCACAAGAGCATTCGTGTAACCTTGAACTGCTACACTACACATTTTGTAAGCCATCTTCTACACACACAAGAGTGAAGTCTAAAGTAACCTAAGGACCTGCAACTCTGTTCTGAAAAATAAAAACCAACCCATTCAAATAGTTTCTGCTCTAAGGAAGATTATCAACCTTGAATTTTACATATAAAGCCCCTGTTCACGTATCTGGGAGTCCAAATCACCTAATTTTAAAGACACTGCATTTAAATGGTCTCATTCTACCAGTATAATTCTTCCCCAGGTTTTTTGTATTAGAAGTCATCAATACGAAGTTTCCCAAGCTAGTGGGGTTAAATAATCCCAATACAAGCCCAGTTAGAACAACATAATTTGCATTAAAAAATTCTCCAAATCTATCTATATCTTTAGAGAGAAGACCTTACTGCCACTGCTCCACTGCTTTTAAAATAGCCTCAAGTGATCTACAGAGACACACAGGTGGACAAAATAGAGCTGTTTCATCACACCAACCACAGCGACCTTAGCCCTTCCCCAGGCAATTCCTGCCACATCATACACTTAGATCTCTAACTCTGATTAATATTAAACTATCGTATGCAATTCTCGGACAAAAAGGAAGATTAGGCACTGAGGTGTGCCCCTACACATAACCCTTTCCTCCACACCAAGCAGCATCAGATTTGTACTCCTCTCCTGCTGCACACTCACAGAAACACTCTCCCCACTTCCCTCGGGTGAGCGGGGGGGGGGGGGGGGGGGGCACTTATTCGCACCCCCCTCCATCCCATTTTTAATTACATTGATCCTAAGCCCTGATATCCGTCAAAGCAGAACCTTAAAGCCAATTTAAGCCTAGCCTAGGCATACGCACTGAGGGCCTTGCTCTCAGGCGCCTACAGAGGCCTGTTTTCCATCAGTGACGTGATGAACCGAGAGCCGCTCAGGGATCTGGAAGGAGCCCAGGGACGCCTCTCCCTGCCCCGCCACACACCCACCCGCGCCCCGGCACCGCTCCGGTGCATCGCGAACAACGGCGACACCGACTCCCGGCACCCCCTCCGCCGGGGCGGCCACCGCGACACTCAAGGACGGGGGAGGGGGGTGACAGGGGTGGTGAGGGGGGAGGGAAACACCCCAACCCACCCACCCAAAACGCACAAACCCACGGGCAAATGCCTTATGCTGCCCCCCCCTCCCCGCCGCGCCGCCCCCCCGAGCGCGTCGCCATTTCGTGAGGCAGGAGCGCTCCGAGCTGCCCGCCGCGATGATCAGGGGGAAGAGGGGAACACTGGGGAGGGGATTGAGGGGTGAAGCCCCGGCCCCACGGGGCAACAGCCCATGGCGACGGCCGGCGCGGCCCAGCCCAGGCCCCGACCCCGGTGCCACTCACAGTTGCGGATATCGGAGATGAAGACCGCCAGGCCTCGCATGCCATCGCCTTTCGACACGGCAGGCATCGTGGCGCACGATCACGGTCGCCCTGGGACGCGACACGACGAACCCCCGCAGCCGCCGCCCGCTCTCCCCGCGGGCTCCTCAGGCCGCTCCGCCGCCGCCTCCGCAGCGCGCAGGCGCCGCCGGGGCTCCCGCGCCCCCGCAGCCGCCGGGCGGGCGCTGCTCGGGCGCCACCTGCCGTGCGGAGGCGGGAGCGCCGCGGGTGCACCGGGCCCCTCGCGCCCCTCGCGCCTCCCTGCGCCGCAGCCGCCGCGGGCGCGGTCCCCGCCTGTCCCCCAGGATGTGCCCCGGCTCCTGGGCATTCCCCGTGCGACCCTGCGGCCTGAGAGGGCTAGCTGGCTGGAGGCCAGGCCCCGGAGATCTGCCGTGCCGCTGCTTGGACGCGATTACCAGTCACCGCCCGTGAGGGCAAACGGGCCCGGGCCGAGGTGAGGAGCGGCAGGGCGGCGACAGTCGCTGAGTCCATGGGTGAATTCACTGCACGCTCCCTGCTCGGGAACAGCCTAATCCCTTCCTCTCCTCGTGACCCTAATGGCCGAGGAGTTTGATGATTTTTGAAGGTGAAATACCGGGCTTCGCAGGCGTCTCAGAGGATGTAGCTGCTGAGGGAGAAGGAGAGGGACGGCCGATCAAGATACTGGAAAATTTCACTTAAGCAGATTATTGTTCTGGAATCTTATTTCTAAAACGTGAAGAGCAAGGTACAGACTCTCAGTGGTACAGTTCATAAGAACATGCTTTCCACAGGGTGGACTGCAGGAGGCTGTGCCTTGGTCCTCCTCCTCAAAAGGGACCCCAAAACAGTGCACGGGATCTACTGCACGTACCCTGCACAGTCACTGTGAGCACTGACAAGCCCAGAGGCTACTGTGTGCAGCTCCATCCTTAGGCACATCCCCCTTGTGAGCCTGCCATCGGTTGTGTGAGTGGCGCAGTTGCTCTGTGTTCATGCAGAGATCCCACTCCCCGACTCCCTGGGCATGCAGGTGTGCAACCCCAGGGCCACATGTTCCTCCTGAAGGCTGTGAACACGCGGAGTGGCACAGTCTCACACCACATCTCCCGAGACTGAAAACATTTCAAGGTTAAACTGTCTTAAATATGCCAAAAAAGTGGGAGTGCGCAGAGCATTTAAGATCTTCAGCTGAAAATAGGTTCAAATGGTCTCAAGACTGGCCTAGTCTGCCTAACCAAAAGTATGCTGGGGGCTTCAGTCATGATGCAAGCGATTAGTATGCTTAGTGGAGAACAATGACTTGTAGAATCATGGGGCTTAGGGCTACTGGACATCAATCAGTTATTTCACCTCTTTTTCAGTATACTTCAAGCCATTTCATTTCATCTGGGGTTTTTTTCTCCCAGTGAATTGATCCCAGTATCTAGCTTTTAGCTACAGTCTATCTTCCAGAAAGGCACTCAGTCTTGCTCTGACACAATCAAATTCACTGTTTCCCTGGATAGTTTGCTCCCATGGTTAATCCTCCTTGTTTAAAGGATCTTGTTCAGATTCATCAAGCTCCAGTGCCTTTAATTTAGTGATACATTTCTCTCTCATAAAGATCTACATAATACTTGATACCCTCTGTCTGATAGTGGCTGTACACCTCAGTTAGGTCACCTCTCAAGGGTCTATTTTGGGTGCTTTCAGGATACATTGTTATACATGAGTGCTTTTAAGTTGTGCAAGTATCTATGAGAAAGGCAGGATGACAGCATGTGGTAGTCACGTAATTATCCCTTTATCCCTGGATCCATAATTTAGACCAAGTGCAACTACAGGCAGTCATGCACAACTAGTCTATTATTTAATTCAGATTATTTGTAGGCTTTCATGAAGAACACTCTCCTTTTTCACAGCTTTACAAATAGATTTGATGCTTAATAATAACTTCCATGTACCTTTGAAGATGAAAACTTCCTATGTCACCAAATGAAGCTTTTTCTGTAATCAGAAAAAAAAAATCTTTTTTGAGCTAGCCAAAATGTTGAACTGGTTTCTACTCTTAAGAGCACAGTGACACCTAAAGGCTCAGTCTATCCATCCTGTCTGGCTGTATTCCCATCAGTACTGCAAGTCATGCAGGTATCCAACCGCCTTTTCAGTGGCAGCTTAAATACTGCCAGCACAATAGCTGTGGCAGTACCAAGCTATGCATGAGCTGCAAATTCTTCTTGAGAACTGGGAAAATATCCAAGTGGTTAACACATGTGGATGTCTCTAGTTTTGTAACTGTACAGCTAAATGTTTCATTTGAAAGGGCTCAGTATGCAGTACACATACCCTGATTATTTTATGTCAGCCTCCTTTGACAGACTTTTGAGGCCTCACTTATATTCACCTTGCTCCCTGTCTTTTTGCCTCAACAAAGGCTTGTGCAATCAGGACAAATTGGGCATGTCTATCCTTACTGCCTCATAATTTAGGACTCATGTATTTCAGATAGTCTTGGTAGGGACAAGGTAGAAATTTTATGTGAATAAACAGGTAGCTAGCAGAAAGAGAGTTTGTAATGGGCTTTAGATGCATCCTGGCTGAAAGAAACACTGTAATGTGAACTCAGCTGTTACTCAGCACAGAGCTCATGCCAGGCAGAACCCTTTGCAAACACACTGAGTTGGTAATTGTGGAAAACATTTTGGTTTGAGCCTAACATCTATAAAACACCAGGCTGCCTAAAAACAAACTTAATTGGTTCTATCCATCCCAAGATGTTATGATTATTTAAGATATTTATAATTACTGTAAAATCAGCATTAAAGGGGAAATAGTACCAAGAAATCATTTCCTATTACACAAAATGTTTTGCATCACATTTGTTTGCCAACAAATCCACAGTGTTTGTCCCTTCCTTCCCATTTTATATGGGAATTACTTTAAAATTTTTTCAGGATTTCATTGCACTTTGGTACAAAGGCTTTAATAATTGCACTGACCTTTGTAAAACTATTACCATTCATCTGAATGTTTTCAGCTGGTGAGGATCCAGTTGTGAGAACTACAAAAAGGGAATTGTTCCTTTCCCTTTGTTACTTCTGTCAGATTTGTCTCACCAGTTAGTGTTTTCTTCTGCTCCTTATGATCATTCCAGCCTTTACTGGAAGCAAAAAGAGCTCAGGAGCAAACAGAATTGGTGGCTCCACCATGTGTAAACTCAACCATGTTTCTGTACTTGACATCTAACATTCATTTTCCATTTACAGAGAGCACAGTGTCTTCTGCCATGCCAGAGTATCAAACGTGCTGCTTTCAGCAGTAGAAAACACAAAGTTAGGGTAATATCATTATCACGAAACTCTGAATTTACAGAAATTTGGGATGGATCTAGTCGTAGAAGACCATGCATCTGCTTCACTGACGAGACTTTTGTTCAGAGGAAAAATATTCCTGTTTTTCTTTTCAGTGCTGAATAATGCTCATGAAGATCTTCACTACACAAGAGGGAATGAAAGAAGCGGGCAGTTCAGCAGAATAATGCAACCTTCCAATTCAGCTTCTAGAAGACTGCACCAAACTGTAACCAAGACAGAAAGCAGGTCACAGGAAGGCTTCTGTTGGGAAGCACACTGCTAGGATATGCTGGCCTTGCCACTACATCATGATATAACACATCCTTTTTTTATCAAGTCTTTTGATATGATATTTAGTCCCTGCAAGCAGCCTGTGAAATAACAGGGTAACACCAAAACTTCTGCTGCAGTAAAAATAGCTGTAGCGCAGCCATGCTGCATGCAAAAACACAAACTGTAGAAGGTCAAACCAGAAGAAAATAAAAAACTCAACTTAAAACAAAGCCTGTTAAAAGCCGTCTGAGATTTGACCCCTCCTTTCTGCACACCCTGAGTGAGCAGTATTGCTTGCAGACTCTCTGCAGCCTTGCCTATGTGATCATTTTGCCTCCAGGTCAGTGTGTGCATTTTAGCCCAAGCTTCTGATTTACCTACACTATTTCTCAGAATCACAGAAACAATTAGTTTTGAAAAGACCTTGGAGATCATCGAGTCCAATCTGTGATCGAACATCACCATGTCAACTAGACCATGGCTCTAACTCCCGTCTTTCTTTAGACACCTCCAGGGAGGGTGACTCCACCACCTCCCTGGGCAGCCCATTCCAATGTCTAATCACCTTCTGTGAAGGAATTCCTCCTAATGTCCAACCTGAACCTACCGTGGTGTAGCTTAAGGCCATTTCCTCTTGTCTCTTGTTGCTGGCTGCCTGTGAGAAGAGGCTGATCCCAACCTGGCTACAGTCTTTTTGGACAATTGCACTGAGTGATAAGGTCATCCCTGAGACTCCTCTTCTCCAGGCTAGGCCTGGAGCTCTAAAAATTCGCCACAGTTTGGGCTAAACCAAGAGGCTGTTTACAGGAATTTAGAATCACACCATTATTAGTATTTCCTTTTTTTCAGCTACTGATGAGCCCCAAAGCATCGCGCCCTGGGTCGGGCCGGGCCGGGGCAGCCCAGCGGCGGCTCTGCCCATGGGACTTAGCCGGGATGTGCCGCCGCTGAGCCGGCCCGGAGCGCCGAGGAGCCGCGGCCGCTGCCTCAGCCACCCCGCCATGTTGGCGCAGCCCGGCGCCCTCCCGCCGCCACGGCGCTGCCCGGAGCCGGCGGGGCGGGGCGCTGCCGCCCGCTCGCCCGCACTTCCGCGGCGGCGGCGGGCGGTACGTGGTGTCCGCGGGGCGCCAGGGCTGCCCGAGGGAGGGAAGGCAAGGAGGGAGGGAGGGGTAGAGGCTGGAGGTGAGGCAGCGCCCCGGCGGGGGTGACGCGGCAGCCGGGGGAGGCCGGGGCTGCCCCGCGGGGTCCGAGCTCGGGGGAGGCCGCGGCGCGGCTGGCGCTGAAGCACTGCTGGCATAGCAGGCGTGCGGGCTCCCTGGCAAGCTTTGGTATCTCGAGAGTCGGGCGAGTGTGGGAGGGAATTCTGAACGTCAAAGTGGAGCACCTTGCAAGAGGGAAGGGTTTAATGTTTACACAGGTTAGAAACGGATTTATTCCCACTCTTCACTCCTCAGTATAGCTTTTATTGATTTAATTTAAAAATGTATCACCAGTATGCTTCCTGATCTTCCTTTACTAAGTGATGCAGGCTCTTTCTGTAAATGTAGTTAGAATCTAGTTTTTTCTTTATAAATAAACTATCAACATTAATTTAGTATTGTGCAGCATCCATTTCGTTTCTTTGCTTGCTTATTTTGGACAGCCTAAATCTGTGCTAGCTTTACTCGTTTTTAAAAATTAGTATAAATTTAAAACAGCTGACCAAAAGTATGTTACCTCATGTGGAGGCTGGGGTTAAGCAACGTTTGTGACCTGGCTAAGAGAGGAACCTGGGCTTCAGATCAGTTTGTCAAATGATGTTTTAAGCTTTAAATTGTCCATACTATCAGTTGGACAAGGACACAGACAGAGGCAGTCTTCAATTCTGGTTGCATTTTTTAGTGATAAAGGAATTAAAGAGTGCCAAACTCAGACGGTTCTACTGAGTTCAGCTAATTTGAGAAGAGTTTAAAAATGGCGGAGAGTTCATAGAAGAAAAGCTTGATGAGGATTTAGCTTTGTAAAGCTTGCAAAATGCATGCTTATAGTTTCCATAAAGAGCATTTAAAGTTTGACAATTAATCTTCTATGTTACAATGGTGCCATCTACTTAATTTTCACTGATGTTGTTAAAGAAAAAGCTATTAAAATAAGTTTCCAACCAAGAGTTGTTACTGGACTGTCAGTAGCAGAAAACATTTTGCCACAGGCTCAGTTCTTCCCATAAATCTAGGAGTGGATGTTGACTTAACAATAATTGACAGATGGGTATGATCCTGTCAAGGAAATGAGCACATTTTGATGTCTAGTTAGAGTTCAGTGATTGTTTTTTAAACTTCTGTTCTTCAGCTGTTGGATGTTATCTTCTTTTCAGAGAAGTAGATACTGTTGCTAATTGTTTCTGAAAGTGAAATCAAACACCTCCAAATCAATATATACGAGCTTCTGGGTGAATTGATATCCTGTCCAAATAGTTAAGACTTGTATTGTCTATTCAGGCTCTCAGTTGTTCCTCTCTGCAATAGTTTATAGATCTTGCCAAGCTAGATGGAACATAGGAGATACTATCAAAAGCAACCTGCTTTGTCTCATTTTTTAGAATGTGGAAGACAAAGGGGTTACCAGTGACCTTGAAGTCAAAATAGAAGCATAAGACCTTAATTATTCATAAAAGTGATTTTCAAGCAGTATAGGAATTTAGCTTCTACTACACTTTCTGGATCTAAGAAATATTAGAAGGCTTATTGCTTTTAATTTGCAGTTTATAAAAGACTTGACTAAAATCTTCAAATAATTTTGTACATGAGGTTTTTAATGCTCTATGTTCTTTGGTGATACTGGCATTGTTTTTTTTCAAGCACTTCTGCCATCGTCCTTCTACTTTATTGCCTAATCACATATTCCTCTCTTTTCCTGCAGAATCCCTAAATCCTACAATAAATATCTCTGGTTTTTAAAATCTCACTGCTAAGCCAGACACATCCAAATATGAGCAAGTTTATTGGGTTGTTGATTTCATGTCTGTTTCATTGAGTACACTTCCATTGAAGCTTTAAGATTCCTTCTGCCACAATACTGAGGCTCAGTCTGCTGTTGTGGGATCCCTCACCTGATGTTTTGTACAGAAACAAAGTACTCAAACTTTGAGCAGTGACTTGTTATCAGTGCCAGTAGAACAAGTCTTGTAAATATGACTTGCAGAAATGAGCTTGTAAGTATTTAAAGTGAGTGGTAGAGTAATACAGAAAGCAAGATAATTTTTTAAGTTTAACAAAAATTAAGAATATTGCGGGAAATAACCTATTTTCTTCTCCATCAGGATCTCATATTTATGAGAGGCAGCTTGATACGTATTTAGAGCCCTGGTTCCCCTAATGCCAAATATTTTTTTCTCTGTGTTCTTATTCATTGCTGGGAGCTAGGCTGGGAAACCAGTGCAGCTTTTAAATGGGGAGGGGTTGGAAAACAAACTCTGTCTGTATTTGATTTTTTTTAAAGTCTTCCTGCATATACAAGGTATGATAGATGAACACACAACAGAACTGTTGTCTACTAATTCTCAGCTCCTTTATCTGGAGCTAGGACAAGCTGTCAAAGTCGTTCTTCTAGACAAAAGGGACATGCCTCCCCCTTTTTTTCTTCAATTTCTGTATCAGTGACTTGGCAAGGAATTGAAAGCAAAGGTCTCACCTGTTGCAGTAAAGGCACATAGCTGTAAGCATATAGCTGTAATTCTTTATATCTGTTTATTAATTTATGGCACACTGGCCAGGCTAGGTAGGAGCAGAAACAATGTTATCTCTTGGCTATAGAAAAGGTAAGGTGGTACAATAATTGTTCCATGTAGCAGACATTTATCTCAGCTGCAGCTGTAAACAGTTGTACTTCTTTAGGGGATTCTTTGAAAAGGAAGCTGCAGGGGTCCAACCCACTTCATCTGTGATACAGCTATTAAAACAAGGGACAAAAAAAGATGTTTGAGACTAGGAATAATCTCTTTAAATCCTCTGCTTTTGTTGCCAGAACGAAAGCACTATTAAAACAGTACTGCCTTAATAAGTTTGATTCTAGGTGGGAGATAAGAAAATTGCTTGACTTTTTTTAGACAAGAAAACTGAATGAAACTGTTATATTCCTCTGTTCACAGAGATTTGAACCCTTATGTTTTCAGGAGAAGAGAAACTTGACATGGGGAAAAACACCATGAGGTTTCTCTGTGCTTCACTTTCTCTTACCATGATTTGCTGGCTAGCTGAAGGTACCCTGTCGAAAACAGATGCAAAGAAAGGTGCTACAAAAAAACTGGAGGAAAAGGTAAGGGAAATAACTGAAATTCTTTTCTTATCTAACATGTGCAGTGAATTAATTGAGCTTTGGTAAATGACCTCTACCTCTGTTAAAACACTGTTAATGCATTTCTGCTGAAGCTTATGCTCACAGATAAAACTTGAAACTGTCCTTCAGCTTTTCTATGTGTCACAAATAGTTCACTTCTTGAAACATTTGATGTAGACTTCTGGAACTTTATCCTCCGTGCAAGCTGCAGAAGCACGAATTTTTGTCCCTTCAGGGAGCACACTTCCATCCTTTTGGAAAGCAGGGTGGGGAACAGTAGTTTGGGCCAAGAGCTCTAGGTCATTTACTGGTGGAATGGAGCCTTGCCAATGGGAAGGCTGCATCCTGATGAAAGAGTTTGAAGAGCCTTCTGAGCAGTAGTTCTTTTGCAGGCAGAAATGATTCAGAGTCCCACAATAATCAGAGCAAGCAGAGCCAGCACGCTGAAGTCTCTCTTCACTTGCTGAGCATGTTATTGTTTCCTGTCATTATGAATATACATCTGCCATTGTTTGTATTACTTACTCAACATCTACCAGGAAACAAATCTCATCTGCAGGTAGTGAGAATAATACAAGCTGTTAAGGCAGACCATATCCCTAAATTCCTTACACTGAATCAATAGATGGCTTCTGCATATTCACCATGCACATCTTATTAGGTCTTCTCATTCTGTTTTTATCTGCTGGTTCAGTTAAAGCATCTTCCCTAAAGAAGAGTGTTTAAAATCTTGACCTTCAGTAACCACAATGCAGCATTCTCAGACTAAAATATATCCAGTTTAAAAGTTGTCTTCAAATTCTTGGTTAAGAACTCCTAACCCCTTTTTATTGTTTTGGGGGTAACATGACAGAAGGCATTGATTAGAAAACAGAGCACCATCAGCTGCCATAAATTTCTTTACTCTTGTAATGTCTTGGGTTTTGTTTTTTGTTTATATGCTTTTTACCTTCCAAACAAAGTACGTGTACTGATGATGACAAATCATTTCTGAGTACTTCTGTGTTTCAGTTTTAAATCAAAGTGCTCTGCATCATTTAAAAGGAGTGCTCAGAGTTTAATGAAGTGATTTTTTGTTGTTGTTTTTAAAGTCTGTTGCCATTGAAAGTGGCTGTTTCATATAACTGGTTCTAATAACTGTCTTCTCTCCACAGAAGCTGCATTCTGATAAAAATGTACAAGACCGGGGATTGGTAGTTGTGGATCCAAAAGCAAAGGATATTATATTGGAACATAAAAGTTATTGCTCCAAGAAGATGAAGGAAAGACATTTCTCAGGAGATGTTCTGGGATATATTACTCCTGTAAGTTAATACAATAAATAAGATTTGTGCATTGAATGAATATGCAGCAGACTGCGCTAACCTGCAAGCTTGCATCCCTGCTTTAAAATATTTTAATAGTAATGGGAACTGCTGGTCAAATACAGTCAAATAGCCAGAGAAGTATTTGAGACCTGGCTTGGGGTTCAAGCCCTTGTTCTCCCATCTGTTTCTTGGGGGATGTCTAGGTCATATTGTTTTTCTTCTCCCTGGTGTTAAGCAATACACTGAGAGCAGGTAGTGGGTGTGCAGCTGCAGTGGGAACTGCAGGTTGTGCCCTGGCTGGGGAACATGGTGGGAGCCCCAGGCAAGGGGCCCTGACCTGGTGCTGACCCTTTGCACCACAGAGGGCAGAGGGACCTGTGGCACCGGCCAGGTGACCGGGGACTTGGACACAGCAGGAGCCAAGGACTCAGCAGGGAGACCCCAGACTGTCACAGGCATGGAGGGTACAAAACCCAGGGATTCCTTTGTTGAGGGTCTGTCCCTAAAGGCACCAGCTCCAGCTGTTTCTGCATTACTGTGCCATGATTAAATTATTTTAAGGATCCAGACATCTGCTGTGGGAAACCCAGGCCTGAGCTGGTAAGGAAACCCTGTCTGACTGTGTGAGTGTGGGATGTGCAGGGAGCCAAGAGGGGCACCCATGGGATCACTGGAGCCACCCACTCTGAAGGGGCCTTGGTCCCAGCAGTGAAAGTTTAGGGTGGTGGGAGTGTGACTGCTGGAGTGGCTCCTGGATGGTCAGACAGGGAAGCTTCCTTAACACTGGTTATAAGAGATATGATAGTATTCTCCTGTCAGTGGTGAGCCAGGTGAAGTTGCAGTGAAGTCAGAACAGGAGGGTTGCAATTTAAACCTGATAAATCAACAGTAACAATTGTATGCTGCTGTCAGACTGATGTCTTTTGCTATCCTGTCTCCTTCAAAGCATTCTTTCTTGAATGATAAAGGTTTCATCCTTTTTTTTTAGAGGATACTTTTCACTTGTTTTAGTCTTATACTGCTTAAAAGACAAATAGATGCCCTATAAATTTCCACCTTTCTCAAGTTCTCTTGAACATAAATTCAGAGTCTGTAAATTCAAAACTGTGTTGAAATCTACGAGCAAGTTCCTGTAGTTCAGGTGAATTAGCACTATTTGAAGATTGCCTTTCATATATCTGTCAGAGTTTCCAGAGTACTTTCTTATGTAAATGAAATCAGTATCCCAGAAGGTTTCCTCGAATAAACGAATAGGGATCTAGCAGATGGTTACATTTCTGTTAAAGAGTTTATATTGGTCAAAAGTTAAATGAACTGTATATCTTGCTTCTGAGTATCTCACTTTTTTTCTCTCCTTTGTTTTTCAAGTGGAACAGCCATGGCTATGACATTGCTAAAATATTTGGAAACAAATTTATGCTAATCTCACCAGTTTGGTTACAAGTGAAAAGGAGAGGGAAGGAAAGGTTCCAGTTCACTGGGCTCCACGATGCTGATCAAGGTGTTATTTTCTTTTTCTTTGAATGTGAATTGCAGTATTGTTGCAGACTAGATAGCTTTGGCATACTAGGTGGGTTTTGCTGGCTCTGCCTCATGGTGAAGTACTTTCATCCATTCATTTTTTTTTTGGGTTTTCTTCAAAGTGAACTTCTTTCACATGTGTACATAGTTTATTTGTCAAAAAATGTAGGTAGGAAGATTGGCTTTTCCACCATGCTGTCCACAAGGCCCCTCTTAAAAAAATGGAAGGGCAATGTACAGGGAAAAATAGTCTTTGGTGTTGCACTGTGCAGTTGTTCACCTGTTGTGGGTTTTGGTTTTTTTTTTTTTTTCTTTGCAAAAACCTTTAGGTGAATTTGTTTTGGAAAGGGAAGATAAATTTAATTTGAAGAGAATTTTTTCCCTTCATTGTGAGGAAAGTGGTAGCAAGTTTAAATTTCAGCTAGTATATACTAGTTCATGGTTTTGAAGTTGATTGAATGTGGAATTTCATTTGAAATAGCTATAATTCTTACCATGTTAGTGCCTACTAACAAATTCATCCTAGAGCAATGACTGCCAAGAGGAGTGGATGGGACACTTTAAAGGACCATCTGAAAAAATCAAACATTCTTCCCAGGTGATGCCTGGTGGCTGCAGAAGTGTTGTTCTGAGTAGGCACTAGGGTAGTTTCCACAGGGAGGCAGGACTGAGCAGGGAGGGGCTGGGTGGGGACTATTGTAAGACTGTAGCGAATGCTGTCTATGCTGCGGTGCAGGTTCATGGCTTCAGATTCTGTGCATCGCGGGATGTTCTGTCTGGGTGGATTATGAACTGGTAGTCTGTGGCAGGAAGATATGTATAATGAAACTATGCTACATCATTTGAGGAATGCTTGAAAATATGTTGTCACTGTCAGCATCATTTGTATTTTATCAGCTGTCTTACTTGATACTGTTTGACAGGCTGGATGAAAGATGTCAGAAAAACCTCCAAAACCATCAAAATAGGTGAGCCTCTGGTTTATGTTTGTTTGCTTGTTTTTTATCTTCTTTAGCTGCTAGGAAAGGAAAGGACGGCTTTCTTCCACGTCTGTATGGGAGGAAGGGAGATAACCTTAGAACAGTTGTATGAAGGAAGATGCCTGAGAAGAAAAATTAAAGCAGTTAACTATAGATAGTTAAGTAACTGAAGTGTTTTCCTTCTTGATGCCTTAATGTTTTGCCTCAGCTTCTTGTCTCTGAATAAATCCTGGGTTACAGTGCCCTCCCTGGAGGGATACTAGTATATAACACTGTGTGCCTCCCTGGGGAAGGAACTCTTCAAACTTGTTGCTTGGGTTTCTGTGTAGTTAAAAAGAAAAAAAAAAATACAAATCTGAGTCAGTCAGTCAGACTTTCCTACATGATAGGATTTTTTTTACTTTCTACTATCCTACATGATAGTAGAAAAGTCCTGCTTTGTCTCTTCTCCCCTTGAAGTTGGGAACTCATGGGATGTGCTACAGTGTGTGTCTTTAGGGAAAATGGCAAACATTGCTGTAGAGATTCTATTGTGCCAGACTTCTTACATTTGTCTATAGCAAGAATTCAGTGGAACTGTGAAATGCTTCTTGATTCAGAAGGGAGTATGAAATTTGAAATGCATTAGAAAAATTGAACGCTCAGTCAGATATTTTAACGTACTTCAGCTACCAGAGGATAAAGCCTTTGAAATCTCTCTATACTCTTCTAAAACACTCTTTTACAACCTTGGTAGTTAGAAAAGGCTTAGACATAGCTCCACTTTTCCTGTGGGCATGATGGTCAGCTGCTCCAACAGCAGTTTTCCTGTCTATGTTTTTAATGTTTTGTGTTTTTAGAAAAAGAAATTACACAAGCTCAAGTGCCCATGCTTTCCAAAAGTAAACATTTGTCTTGGGGCCTCGAGTTGAGTAGAAGAGTGAAGTAATATAGGGCTGTGCATGGAGTAAATTAGTTTGAGGTGAACTTTTCTACCTCATTATTGGGGTAGAAGAGATACACAACCTAAAGATTGCTGTCTTGTGTTGTTGCTGTTTTAAGACTACTTGAGGCCCTAAGTGGTAGTTCAATTAAGATTGCTCAGTCGAATGAAGGTATCTTCTCTTAAAACTTGCGTCAGTGCTGACCATTAACTAAAGTTAAAATGAAGAAGAATGTTCTACAGTGCCAATTTATCTATGCTGCTGAAATTGGTGAGAGTGAAAAAGTAATGATCTCAGTGATAGGATATGATTTTTAGTGGCCTATTTGCTTGTATCTGCTGTATTCTGTTTCTGCAGAAACATTCCAGTGTAGATAATAAATTCTTAATTTTCACTACTGATTGACAACTTTGCCTGATAGTGCCTCGAATTTTGTTTGATGGCTGGACTTACCAAGACTTTGAGAGTGTTTTTGGCAGTGAAGATGAGATAGAGGAGCTTTCCAGGAACATGGTTCTTCTAGCCAAGGTAAAAAACCTATTTATGATGCTTATACAATAGTGTGAGATGATACTTGATTCCTTTTGTAATAGATGTTTTCTCATTTCTAGTGATTTTGTATTCTACAAAATAAAATTTGCTCAAAACAATAATGAGGCAGGATTCTTAATAGTGTGTCTTGGTATGTGTCCGATTTCTGTGAATATGAAGTGTAGTAATGCTTTAGTGCAGATGACTGAGTCTAATGTGAAACTACATCAGTCTGATCAACATAACCTTGTTGTCATTGGCAGCTGCACCCGTGACTTTTGCCTGCTTGAAATTTCTTTTACATTTCTGTAAAAAATGTAATTATTGAGCTGTGGCTAAACTGCTTAATGGTATTTTCTGATAGGCAGAAAAAGGGTCATGGGTGCAATGAGTGCTGTTTTCTGTACAGGAATACATTCAAGCTCAGCGTGGTAGAGCAAGGAGTCTCTTTTAATACCAAGAATAACTCACTGGATATGTGTTACTGAACAGTTTTGCGCAGGTCTGATCAACCAGTTTCCTCAAAATGTTAAGAGACTGGGGAGAGGAGAAGAGGAATTTTTCTAAGGTTTCTGGCCAACCTCTTGCCTAATGGCTTTAGAGCTATGCATGTGTGGGACTAGACAAGTTGCACCCAAAAGACATTCAGCATTAGTGGTTGATTCATGGAAGCCTGCTTATTGTCAGAATAAGAGTTCTCACTTACTACATGATGTAAAGAAATCTTACAGTGCTCTAGAGGAAGTTGGATGTAGAGTTAAACTGAGTAATTGCTTAAAATTTGTAACTGATATATCAATTTTAGGTCCTCAGTAACAGTTGACCTCTTAAGGAGGTCAACTCAAATACAACAGGATCTTTGATCATGCTAAGAATAAATTATCAAAAGAGAGACTAATTGTGGGAGATATTTGGGATCATGTCTATGCCGAATTAGCATTTACATCTTTAGACTCAAGAGATAGTCTTTTCCCAATATACAAGTAAAAGTGTGTCCAATTATTTGCTTAACAACCATCTTTCATTAGTGTCTGAATTTTCCTTAGACAATATTGTTTATTCTGTAAGAGTAGACATCGTGGATAAATAATACAGATTTTCAACTTTTGCATGTTTGTTAAATTATTTAAGCTTCTCTTGGACTTCTCCATGAAATGTTGTGTTAAAGATGAAGCTGATATAAGAATACAAAGCGTGTTCAATCTGTAATAGTACAAGAAAAATAACTGCATGGTCATTAACTCCATATTGTTGACAATTCTCTTTATTTAGAATGAAAATTTTGATGGTTTTGTAGTTGAAGTTTGGAGTCAGCTGGGAAACCAAAAGCAAACGTAAGTAGAAATCTCTAGGATGCGATTCCTAAAAATTAGTTCCTTTAAAGCATCCTTTTAATTTGTCCATATTGATTTGGATATGTCTTTATAAATAAATACACTTCATTCTAGAACAACTAAAGGCTGTTCTGCTTGTCTTACAATGAAGTAGAAGGCTTTATCTCACTCTACATGCGATCAATTATTACATAAGAATCTTCACAGTGGGTTTAGCAGGTCACATTAGTCTTTCATACTTGAGTTTTGCATGATGTAACTGTTGTACAAAGATGAAGAGTGTACCTCAGTTGCACACTCACTCACATATTGGCACTGGTCTTTATCATAATGTTGTTTGGTTTGGGTTACTGGGTGAGGCTTGGAACAGTGGGATGCCTTCAAGACCTGAGGCAAACACCAAACTTCTGCTTCACAAGGTAAGGGCAGAATATGGTGGTGAAATTAATGATTCAGTGCAGGAATCTGAAGATTTTGTGTTCGTTTCTAAGGAAATTCAGGCATCCATTTCCCTAAAGCACAGTATTTCTTCCAGATGTCTGTTGCCTAAAGTGTCTGGGGGAAAATAGCTTCAAGAAAGCTGCACAGAATGTAGAGTTCATTATGGAGGGCTTTCACCTTTCAAGAAATGGTTACTTCAGGTTATTCCGTTTAGGGCAAATGCTGCTGACTGATGGCATATACTAGTTACATCTTGAACTGAGTGTACTATTAGAAGTCCTACCTTTTCCCTATAAAATTAACACTTGGGAACAAAAAATTGAAACTGCAGAATCTTTATAGCTTTGTCAAGGGCTCTGTAAATTGCCCTGCAATGAATAATTCTTAAACTATATGCTCTTGCTCATAATTATGTAATTTGCCAGGCTGTTCCTAAGAGCTGATCTGTATCCTGATCGCTGAACCTAGTGCAGTGTCTTATTAAGTCAGCCACGAAGGTGACTGAAACAATTAGTAACTGCCAGTCAGAAGTGGGTGGTAGTGGTCATTTTATTTACTGTGCTTACTGTATTTAAGTAAAGTTGATGTTTTTCCTATTAGTTAACTTAACATGGATGTAAGACAGACTGTGTAACTGTCATTGTAAGACTCACTGAAGATCATTTTAAACACACTGGCATGAAAGTGCTGTGTTGCAAATGAAACTCATGAGCAAAGCATACTTTTCTATTAGCTCCAGGGTGAGTTTATTTGTGGCATGGTAGCAAATATTGCTCTCTGCCAGGAGTAATGTTGGTTTAAAATAGTGCTGTTTCACAGAATCGCAGAATAAACTGAGTTGGAAGGGACCCCCAAGGATCATTGAGTCCATCTCCCGCCCCTGCACAGCACCATCCCCGAGAGTCACACCATGTGTCCAGGTGTGTTGTCCAAACATTTCTTGAACTCTGTCAGGCTGGTACTGTGACCACTTCCCTGGGGAGCCTGTTCCAGCGCCTGACTACCCTATGGGTGAAGAACCTTTTCCTAAGGCTCCAACCTAAACCTCCCCTGACACAACTTCAGGCCATTCCCTCAGGTCCTGTCATTGGTCACCGGAGAGAAGAGATCAGTGCCTGTCCCTCTTCTTCCCCTCAGGAGGAAGTTGGAGACTGCAAAGGCCTCCCCTCAGTCTCCTCCAGGCTGAGCAGACCAAGTGGTCTCAGCTGCTCCTTGTATGGCTTCCCCTCAAGGCCCTTCACCATCCTCATGATCCTCCTTTGGACACTCTCTAACAGCTTTGTATCATTTTCATATTGTGGCACCCAAAACTGCCCCAGCACTCGAGGTGAGGCCGCCCCAGTGCAGAGCAGAGCAGGACAGTCCCCTCCCTTGCCCAGCTGGCCATGCTGTGTCTGATGTACCCCGGGGCACGGGTGGCCCTCCTGGCTGCCAGGGCACTGATGGCTCAGATTCAACTTGCCAGTGAGCAGGACCCCCAGGTTCCTTTCCATGGCATAGTTTATCTAGCCATGTACTGGACATTTTGTCCAGAAGGACACTATGAGAGACTGGTGTGATAAAAACTGTTTTTACTAGAGGAGGTACTGCTGTTTAGTTGCCTTAGCCTTCAGTTACCTGTTATTTAGGTGAAGCACCACTTCCATATTCACTGTCTGTCTGTTATTGATAGAAAGGAATGGGAAGTATTTTCCATAACTTGTGAAAAGGAAACAGTTATTCTCACACAGTATAATGGTAACTGGATCCTTTTCTCTGAGTTGGTAATGTTTGATCATATGTGGCCACCTGCGAACAACACTTTAGGATTATCCTAACTTAAAATGTGAGATTGTTTGTCACAAAAGCATAAATAGAAACAGAAGTTAGGAACTGCAGATTTTCCTCCATTTCAAGACTTGATCTGATTTAAGTGCTTCATTAGAAACTCATCAGTGGTTTTTTCCTCCTTTTACTGCCACTTCCCTAGAAATGGCTAGGGTGTTTAAGTCGCACGATGCCTTGGGTTGGGCTTGCAGCATTCTGAATGATGCCAATTTAGACAGAAAGCTGAAGCTGGGCTCAGTGTGCAGTAACAGCTGTCTTGTAAATGTATGAGACGCACATCATTACATGGAAATTTTGTCTCATGATGCTTCTAAGTTGTAGGACCGGTGTCTTCATTTTGAGATTAAGTGTGTTTGCCTGTCACTTGCGCTGAAACTCGATGGCTTGGCTATCCAGTGCCCCAGGAGTTTTCCCTGATAATGTTTTTTGGTGCGAACAGCTTCTTTGAACAGATCTTAAGGAGCAAAATTAAGTGAATTTATTACCTTGGAAAGTCTGTATTTTTATTGCACTTTGGGTGCTATTACTTTGGGATCAGTTCATTTCACTTCGAGTAGCAGCGCAGAGTTTTTTCTGATGAATGGATAAGCACGGGTGGTCTTCTGCTTCGCTTGTTCCCGTCGAAGAGTTGGAGCAGTGCAATGCCTCCTTTAGCCCACTGCGTGGCAGTATTGTAACGTGAGTCACACCTGATCTTCCTTCAGGTTGTGTCTTTCCTAAGTGACAAACACCGGTGGGAAAGTTCTTAACCTTGCAAGGGTCGGGGTTCACAGGAGATGTCAGCACAGAGATGAACCCTAATCCTCTGGAGAGGTGAAGTGTTTGTAGGACAGTATTTGTGTGTGCTCCAAATAAAGCATCTGTCTTAGCTGTTAGGTGCAGTGTAGCCTTTCCTGGTTCAGATCCTTCAAGGTCCAACACCTGGAAGTAGCTTAATGGGACAAAAGATCAAAATGATACTCCTGGGAACAGACGTTTTGCCTTCAAAGTACTTTCAGAGAGGTCTGACAATACAAGGAGATCTGGCTAGCTAATACAGTGTATTCATGTTATTTAAAGTGAACACATTTTACTTTAAAAATGAATTTTAAAAATCCCTTTTTTTTTCCTGACATACAAGAAATAGTCTCACATAAACAGTTACTAATACATTGTTGAAACTCAACACAGGTGCATAAAAAATATGGGAATATGCTGCAGCTGCCAGCTTGCCTTATGAAATGTTAGAGCAATGGTGTCGATCTAGGGAAAAATATTTTATGGTGAATCATTATGGTTTTCATTTTTCAAAACCTAAATTAAGTGGGTACCTAGCTATTAAATTAACAAATGGCTCTGAATTATTCAATATATTTCATATATCTGTGTTGAGGGGAAAGCTATGGAAATTATTCTTGTCATGTTTTTAACTGTGTTATGGAAAGGATCTGTGATCTCATCCAATGCACTGCCTTAGTGGTGCAGGAACACTTGGTACAGCGCAGGTTTCTTTATGAGCTTAAAATGACTACAGGGGGATTTGCTCATGGAATATTTGTGCCCAATACAATGTTTCAGCTACGAAATCAGTATCCACTCTCTAAAAAAATGTGCAGTGATACTTTCTAGCAGAGTGCACCTAGAAGCAAGTGAGTCTGAGAAAGAGTTTGAAAACCTGCAAATTGGTGTCCTAATTCACCAATAAACTGGGCTATGATTTGAAAACTACTTCATATACCACAAACCTGGATTAATTGCAGCTGAAGGTCTCTTCTCAGATGACCTCAGCTGAGCAAGTGTCCCCTTGAGATACCCTTTTTCAGTAGCTAAACTTGCATATTGGAGGGACATTTTCATAACATATGCTCTCCCTCATGTCTTGATGTTGGGGCTTGAAAAATGCCTAAAAACTTTGTGATTATTAAATTCTGTAAGAATCTTCATGTAACAGGGTAACAATGCTAGCTCTTCTGTAACACATAAATCCTGTGACCAGCATCTTTAAGAACCTGCAATCACTGAGCACTTTTAAAATTAGGTAAACTTAGACACCCCTCTGTCAGCCCTTTGCATGTTTCTAGAAAACCTTTATTTCTTGGGGGTACTCAATTCAACTTAAAAAATGAGTGAAAATTTTCCCATCAAGGCCCAAGGAGTTACCTAAGGAGAGTCTTCAGTTTCCTGTTTATTCTAGCTGGCATCACAGATGAGGTGAAATGTTGCTAAGAAGTTATGTTTCTGGCATCTACTTAAATGTGAAATTCTGTGGTTTCAGGCTCATTATGTATCTTCTGGTTTATGTCTTCTTAGGCAAAACTAACTCAAACTAGTTTGGGCTTTTTCAAGAACAAAAAATTTTCCAATCATTCTGGTTCAGGGTTATAGAATTGTTCTGTAATGCTTAGCAGACTAAGGTCCTAAATCATATAAATCCTTTGTGCTGCTTTATTTTGCATATTCGTTCATTGTGGATTTTATCAACATTATCAATTTTTCTAAGAGAATTATGTGCCAAAATATATTTTCCTGCTTTCATGTTAGATATCCTGAGCAGTCTCTTCTCTGGCTGTTCATGTAGGAGCCTTGGTGCCTCAAGTCTTACACAGTAGTGCTGTATGTATGCTTTGTATACTTTCACATGTATAAAATGGCATTAGGTTCTTCTGTTTGGGTTCTTAATTTTAGAAATAGCACCTGTTCCATCTGAAGAACCTGAATTGTCTTATTACATGTGCGTGGACCTGTTTTGGGGGCTTTATACTGAGCACTTCAGGCTCTTGCAGATGTCTGATACAGGTACTTTGAAGTACCCTCTATAGCACTGGTACCTACTTCTTCCCTGTGTTTTCTGGGAATAGAATTATTAATATACAAATCACAGTGGTATCAAATTTAATGTGAAATGAAGGACTGCATCTAACTGATGCTGCTTCCTTTCATGCTAGCAATCATTGCACAGTGAAAAAGTGTTCAGCTACCCACCTTTTACCCTAACATGTAGGAAAGTAGTTTCCTAATAGAAATCTAAATGCGCTGAGATATCCTGTGCAGATGATACCTCAATTCTAATCTGTTTTGCTGCTTCTCATAGTTTAAACCTACTTCTTAAATAACTGTCTTTTTTTTCCTAAAACTTTCTTGCCTGATTTTGCAATAAAATATTCCAAGTTATTCATCCCATGGCATTTATGTTTAGAAATGTACATGGCAGAAATATTGAGAGACCTGAGCAAGCAGAGGTTCTCCTGCTTATTTAGTTAATGGCTAGACAAGACCATGTCTCACTTACTAATCTCAGCTGTGGGTTTACTGGGTGGGTTTATTTTTCTCCAGAGACCTGGGTATGTTGTGAAAAAGGCATAATATACTCATAAGACTCTCACAGGCTACATAAAAATGCACACAATATTCTGATCAGTCCAGCATTACTTGACAGATGGCACTGCCATCACACAGAATCAATCTGAAAAATGTGGTATTTTTTTTGTCACTCTATGCAGAAGATGACCTTCAGGCATCTTATTAATGTTGGTAGAAGTATAGGAGGAAAAAGCTCTTCCAGCAGTTGTATCCTTCATGTTAGTCCCTGAAAAATTAATCTATTAATCAAAGATTTGCCATAATTCACTCCAGTTTCTTGGTATTAACTAGGCAATGAAATGGCAGAAAAGGGCAATTTCTTCTTCAAGTAGACAGCTTTATTTTGTCCAATTTTCTTGACAAGGCATAAATTTTAGGGAGTAGTGACTCCCAATTTGTGCAAAAAGGTGACTGAAGTTGGAAAGTTGCAGAGCTCTGAAGGGTGATGTAACTGAAAGGAAGGGTATGAGAACCTTTTATGTCTTCTGCAAGGCTTTTCAAATGCATCGACATCCCACTCTTATGCACTGAAGTAAACTGTTCTACAAGGTGTCCAAAACACAGTAGGCCAGAAATGCTGGTGATGCCATGAAGATTTTTTGCCTTTTCTTTTATACCCCTGTTATACCTTTTTTACAACTTCTGTATTCTTAGTGCTTTTTGCCCACATTTTTGGGCTTGTTTGTCAAGCTGAGAGACTAAACATTTTAGAAGCTTCGTAGCTAGGGATCAGTATGCCCCAGACCCCAAGGTCCTCTCCAGGACACATTCTGTAAACTAAGATAGAACCATCCAGGGGAAGGCTCCTTGGGGAGGGGGGCTCACTCGAGCCTCTCATTGGGGAATCTTTGATAGATATGCTAATTAGTAAAACCTATAATGTTATACAAGATCTTTTGGGGATGTATATCATGGTGTCCTGCAGTGGTAGGGAGGAGAAGAGAGATCCAGCAGGCAGGAATTGTGCAGCAAGATTGATTTATTTAATTATTTTACAAACTCTTTTATAGACTTTTTTCTTCATAGTCTAATAGGAAGAAGGATCAGCCACACCTTGGGGTGATTGGCTAAAATCTTAAAACATCCATTGTCAAAATATTTTTCTACTGTACTATAAACAAAGCTTTGCAAGGTCACAGGTGTTCATAGCTCATAGAACTCTACTAATATCTTCTGTGAGGGAGAAAAATATCTCACTGGACTGGAAAGAAGCAAGAGAAATTCTTGCTAGCTGCATATTTGTATCCACAGGTGTATATTGTGGTGTGCATTTCAGTGCATTCGACCTGGACGTGTGCACCTAAAGAGCCTTAAAATAAATATCAAGGTAAAATCCCTTTTCCCCTTCTAACTGTGCTTGACTCTTGATTTTAAGACCAAGAAGGCGGCATCACTGGAAGAAGTGATTTCTGCAAAAATAAGCTTGCCACAAACTTTGGGTGATGAAAATTTGGAGGCCCACATACTTTATAGCGGACAAGGTACTTTGAAGTCATAAACACTTGGAAAATTGACCTATCAAATAGTACTGATAGGAGAAGGCCTGAAATAGTGTGAATGAAGTAGACCTTACTTAGCTCAAGATAGAATCTTAAAGCTGCCAATATTTTAGTAGCTACTCTGAAGTTAAGCTTGACTATAGTGAAGTGTCTGGTAAATATTTAATGAAGCTTCTTTAGAAAGATTGATTCTATTCCTACTTTCCTGTACCTCATTATGATGTTTAAAATGTCAGTAGCTTTTCTTTCAAAATTGCCAATGGTAACATTGGAGAATATTGCATTTAAAACACTGGAAAGCACTGTTGGGACACAGTAAAGTTTTAAATTATAGCACAATAAATGAACATTCTGATATTGCTCTTTAGGGGAGAGGGAAGAGTGCACATTTGATTTACTTAATCTGTCTTGGCCAGCACATGGAAGTGAGCCTAAATTAAGTCTTTAGCTGTTAATCCTGCCTGATCTGCCAGAAAGCGTTCAGGGTCCAGAAACCTGGCTTGACAGGTTAGTGAGTAGATATTAATCTGGGTTTCTTGAGCAAGAATGTGCAGTTTTCCAGCTGTCCCTTTTCTTCTTGACCTCCTTCAAGTTGAAGATAATTATTTTTCAGCCATATCAACACTGATTTAATTTTGTGGGGAGAGGGTAGGAAGTGGCTGTTTAGATGTAGCCTGTTTTAGAGTCCTGAGTGCACCAACAATCCAAACTGCATTCCTGCTCCTTTTTCAGGCCACAAATCTCTGTCCTGTGTTTACAGTTGTAGGTTTTGGTTCTACACTATATATTTCAACATATGACATTTTTTATGCAGTCACTGTTCTTGTGGTTATGTCACTGCCTTTGTGGATCAGTTTTTGCCTCGGCAGAATGGGAGTGAGGGTGTTAATCTTGTTTCTAAATGAAAAAGATGTTACTTTGTTCTGTGCCTTTGATAGGTTCTTTTGTACGATGCTGCCCTTCTTTTTATCCCCTCATCTTCTGAATAGTTAAAGTCAGCAAATGTTTTGCATGGTGCAGAGTTCTCAAAGCTACAGTAGCAAAGGCAGCTAGGCAGAGAAGAGAGATCCCTGCTGTTGAGCACTGTAGAATAATCTCAATTGACTAATTGATTCTTCGGTCAAATTTCTCTTATATGTAGCATCTCTGACATCTAATAAAGGTTGAGTTATGCTGTAGTTTGGGCATATTTAGTTAAAAAGGTCACTAAGCCATGAGATACAAATCAGTGGGAAAGCTTGCTTACCTAGTTTTAATACTGATGATAGTTTTTGATAAGATTATGTCATGTGGGAGTTGTGATAGATGTGTATATTTATGTCAATAAATGCCTGTTTAGATTAGTGTTGTAATTTTTTAATGTGTTCCTATGGAAAAGGATTCTTCTATGCTATAATTGTTTTTTCTGAATAGTGACACTCCTAATGTGGAATGCATGTGGTAAAGTAACAGGAGGGAAAGCTGTTGGTTTCCCAGAGTGGGAATGGTAGAAGTACATGCCACAGACAGACCAAAAGCTGATTCCTGTAATCCCATGTCTTCCTCCAGAAGAGAAATATAGGTGACAGTGTGATAGTTCATTGTTAAGGGCTGTTCAGCACAGCCAGCTCTCAAATTGTAAGCCCAAAATATTGCTGGTATTGGGAAAGTGATAAAACGTGCTTTGTTTGTTTGCCAGGATTTTGAGAGTAATGGCTTTTGTAGGCCCTAGGAAGTTTTCATCAGGCAGCGAACCATTTCAGGGGAAATGAAAACACTTGGTTACCTTCGGATAGTGTCTACATTGTGCAAATCAAGCATAAGCACTGTGATGGATAATCATATTGGAAGAGCAATATTTTCAGAAGAACATCTCTAGGATTATGCTGCCTTGAAAGGCATGACAGTAGCAAGGTGTTGTTTCTGAGAGTTCAGGTCTAATCCTGTTTAAGTGGAGCAAACAGCTTGGATGATGGCTTTTGTCTATTCTGCCTTTCCTGCTTAAGCACTTTTAGCCTCCTGGAATGGGTGGTAAAGTTGCTTTTCATTTGGTTCTGGTTGAAGCGTAGTCCTAAACAGATCTAGAGTTCTGTACTAATATCATCTGACTGTGTTTGTGGATCCTCCTGGCCAGCTGAAAAATAGGAAAGTTAACTTTGTTCTGAAAAATCAAATGACTTAAGAAAGGCACTCAGAAGGGCCATGTTTGTAGTGCAAATTTAAGGTAATATTGAATTCCTCTTAAGATGACATTAAACTTTGGTTCTGCAGACTGAAGGGTTTTCTGTTAACATCGCCCTTCCAGTCAGGAGTGCTAAAAAGAGTTTGCATAAGAATTTTTAAGTTTATTTTCCTATTGAAATACCTAGAATATGGATATGAAAATCAGCTTTTGTGGAAGTCTTTATTTAAATGATGCATACAGAGATGCTATTTCCAGATATGACATTGTCAAACATGTATTTTGTAGGTATTGAGAAACAAAAGGATTATTTATACAGGGAAAAAAACAGCAGAAAAAATGTTTCTAAACACAGGCCTCAGAACTATCCCTTGAAGATTGCATGTTTTGCTGTGAAATCATCTTCACAAATTCTTGTGTGTAGCAACACTGTGACAACTTTAATCTCTTGAGCAGCTGCCTCTTCAGAACAGCTTTTGGTTCTTCTATTGATCTAATTCTTTTCACCAAAAATGACCTCAAGAGGTGACCTGCTCTGATAAGATATACTGGCTTGTTTTATGTGCTAACAATGCATAGTTAGATTAAAATAAAACTAAGAAAAACTTAAACCCCAAGGTGATCACAAGTTCCAATAAAACTAAGACTGTCCCGAGCAGTGCAGTGTTCATAATCCTTAAAGAAGAATTCCTAATTGTTGTTTTCTGCTAGGATCATTTGCAGCAAATTGTGTTTGTCTCTCTTGCCAGCTGCATCTTTTAAATTATTACTACTGTTACTAGTTCTTGTCAATATATAGCAGCAGTTTTCCTGCCTTTCCCTCTAACAGTATATTTATATTTCAGGGAGTTGATTCACTTGCTCACTCACCTTTCTGAAGCTCTGCATGAAGCACAACTTAAACTCATACTGGTCATCCCTCCTGCAGTTGCAGCAGGGTGAGTATTCCTATTTAGAGGGCAGGTTCCAGATGAGAAAGGCTTTCTTGTCTGATAAACAGTAAGTTCAAAGCTTTGTTTAAAGCTGTGCAGTTGAAAAGAATAAGAAATTATTTGAGTTTGATTGGTAGTCCTTTCTCCATGCATGTTGTGCTGAATTGTCTTGGTAACTATGTGCATTCAGATATACCTCTTAATTTTTGATGTGATAGAGGAGCAACAAGGAATGCTGGACCTTGTTCTCCCCCACACTCCAGGTGGGGTGTCATGAGAGCAGAGTGGAGGGGCAGAATCCCCTCCCTTGACCTGCTGGCCACACTTCCCTTGCTGCAGCCCACGATGTGGGTGGCTTTCCTGGCTGCAAGTGCACAGTTGGCTGCCAATTGCATAGTTGACAATGCAAGATTATTTTTCCCCCCCCCCCAAGTTTCCTTTTTTCCTTTAAGCTGTTCAGCAACCTTATGCCTGCATATGAAAATTCAGTAATGTAAGTCAAACAGAGAAGCACTGTTAGGTGTTGGAGTGAAAGCTTCTCTGGACTCAGGCCCAGAGGAAAGCCAAAGCACAGGGGTTGAATTAAAACCTTTGGATAAGCTGAGATACATGAAGTCACACCAAAGTGAAATAGAAATATAGATTTTTAACTTTTAGTAGGTATATATGCTAAGTGCCTTAAACATTAAAAAGCTGCATCAGAGACCTTAAAACACAGTTCTTACTGCAGCAGTGTTACCTTTTCACAGAATTTTTTACTATAGACAAAATATAGCTAGAACTATACTGTTCACATTTTTTAGAGTGTTCACATAAACAATAAGAGCTGATAGAAACTGTATACACAAATCTGTGTAATACTTATGTAATACTTGTGTAAGACTTACGACTGTTAGAATTAGACCAGGATAGGTTAAGAAAAGGAAAACTAGAATATTGTGTTAGTCTTATTGGTCAATTAACAAATATAATCCACACTTCTGTAAGAAAAAATAATTAGAAGAAACTAGAATTAGAAGAAGAAGCTGTTTTCTGCCTGCTGTTTGCTGTTGCTGCTTGGCTTTATCATGTAACCCCCTTGAGCTCTGCCTTCAAGAAAGCTATGAGACTATGAAATAAAGAACTTAGCAGAACAGCAGCCTCCTCTGCTCTTTTACCCTGGTCCGAGAAGGAAGAGTATCCCATCAAAAGCTCAACAGTTAGGTACTTTTTCAAATGAGAGTCAGTAGACAGCTAAAGAAAAGTATGACAGTTTCTTATTTTTCTCACCTTGGGCTGTATCGCAGTATGGATAGGCTCACAGCCAATACAGATTATGACAGTTTAACAGCACAGTTTCAGGATAGCGTTGTACAGCCTCCTAAATTTCTTGTAGGCTGTCACATCTTTCAGTGTACATTCATTTTCAAAGTGCCAAAAAGGCTAAGAAAATTGAATGCCTGAGCAGTCTGGTAAATGTTGGTTCTGTGTCTGGACTTTCCTCTGCAATGACCTCAAGTTTTTGTTGAGTTTTATGAGGAGGTCCTATAGCATGTGAGTGGAAATAAAGCATTTCTGCCTACAGCTATCTGTGCAGACTTAAATGCATCTGGCTGAAAAGATTCAGGGATCCTGTAGTAGGTGACTAAAAGGGTGTCTGTGTGCTGAGATCAGTTAGCATCTGCCTCATAACGGTGGTGTCACCTCTTCTGTAGGTTGGTAATGTAACCCCATCCAAACCAATTCCAGAATATACATACTTCTTACCACCTTAAGACTGTAAGCCTGGAACAATATCTACCTAATTTTGTTCTTCAATAGCTGCCTGAAATCTGATTTCAGTTTATTTTTTGTAAAACTATGTACTTGAGGATATTTATTGTCTCTTTATATTTTCCTCTGTTGCATGCTGTAACTGATTTATATCCTTATAAGAAGTAGCTAGTTTAATGCAAAACTCACTTTGCTTCTGTGTGGGGCTGGCCATCAAATTTTGATAGGCGGAGAGAGAGAAACAATGTGTTGAAGACTGTGGCAAAAAATCCCAATGAATTCCATGTAAATTGGTAAAGTAGAGAGTTTTGTAAAATAATAGCTGTGCAGAGCCCTTTACTTAAAGGACTGAAGGCCTAGCTGCATTTTGAGGAGATTCCTTCCTATTCCTCAAGCACCTTTGCTTTTACCTTGGTTCTGGATCATTATTCCTCTAATTTCTTGCAGATTTCTCTGGGAAATTGTGGGCCTTTGCATCACATGAATTTTCAGCAGTGTTAACAAGTACTTTGAGTTTCTTCTGATTTGGTTAAATCAAAAATAATGAGAAGTTATTATGTCTTATCTCCTCTCTGTCATTTATTCCAATCTTTCATGCTGCCCTCTTATGTCCTACATTTCATCCCAACTGATAGTTACTTTTAAAAGTAATTTTCTGTTGCTATTAATTTTAGTCTATTACAGGTAAAGCAAAGGAGAACATTTTAAAACATATTTCTAAAATGCCTTATCAGTCACTGCATCGCACAGGTGCTTTTTAAAATGCTAATGCATGCTCTGGTAGAATTTGAGTGGTTGCTATAAACAGGGTTCGCATTTGAAGTCCATTTGCACTTTTGGTGGTAGGGAGAAAGTGGAGAATAGTGCAAACCTCAGCATTCCTGTTCCTTGTGATACCTACTGATGTTACCAAGGCCAGCCAGAGGGACCTAAATCTGTTTTGTTTCTGTAAGTCACATGGGACTCTACAGTCTATTTTTTCTAAATCCCTAAACATGAGTTGGAGCCGCTTTAAAACCTCTGGATTCTTAAACATGTTTTGCCTGGATGAGAATTTGCATTTTTAAGGTAACTATCGATCAGGGCTGTTTCTTGAACACCACACTGAGGTTTGGATCTTGTGTTGTCACTGCTGCCTCCTGCTGTCCTGCATATTGACACAATAGTGAGGTCACAGTTCTGAAACTTTTCTGATCTGGGATTTAGGGATGCCCTATTGGAGCTGGGAAGAGATGCCTATCTAAAGTGCAGTTTTTAACCTGAAATAAGTTTTACATGCCTGTCCCTAAGTGGCCTGTTTGTAGAGGAGCTGTGAGAAATAACAACTGTAGTTTATATAAAAATCTCAAAGTCTCACTCCTCTAAACCAATTATATATATCTTTATGCTTTCCTAAAGTTTTTGGGATATATCCGTAAAACTTCATTGCCCCAGAGAATTCATGAGTCATGTTCTTTTCAATCAGTAATCTTACATAAGCCACCTGTCTGTGTCTTCCATGTATGTATTCTTATTGCATTAACTAGAGAAAACACTTTAAGTTTTTGAGTAAACGGGTTGTTGCAAATACATTCATAACTTACAGAAACATTTTAAAATATCCACAATGTCAATGCATACTTTAAAACTTAGAAATACATTGGATTCAATGATATCAATAATCAGAATCCTGAAACTTTCTACCTTACTTGACTTTTTGGATAGCAGTTGTACTTGAAAATATTTGATCTATAGGATGCCAGGCTTGAACTGAAAAGTGCCTCCTACTGTGTATTAAATATCTTGTGTCTTGAAATTCACTTTGGGTTTTAACACTTATGCGTGGTTGAAAGTGTGCTTTAACGCATCTTACATTCTTAAGTTTTTGGAATCACTGTAGATTGTTAATCAAAAATACAGCAAAAGGCATGGAAAAAAGGCTAGGAGTTGAAACACTGTCCCTTCTGTGTTTTACCCTGATTAAAATTTAAAGAGAGAATAGTCAAATGTAAGCAGTTTATTTAGGAATTTGTAATTTAGACTCTTTTGATATGCATTAAGATCAAAGTGGTCTGTCAGCAAATGCTATCTGAAAGGAGACGCTTAAGAGCTAAAAATACTAGTTTGCTGAGGGAAAATCTGTCTGGAAAATGCAGCACTGCACATGACATCGAGTGTGGGATGCAGGAAGAAAGCATGTTGGGTCATCTGTTTAACTTCGCAAGTTCAACTTTTGCAACAAAAACTAAGTGAGACTGATCCTCTACTAAACCTTGATTTGGTAACTAAAGGTTCCAGTGGCGCCTTTGGATTTTGGCTTGCTTGTAAAATGTTTTGGACTAAAAGAAAACTTCACTCTCTTTGTTTTGTATTGTTTTTTAATTCAGACATTTTATAGCTTTTCACTACATTAACCAGAGGCAGTTGTGCTGGCATAATCAAGAGTAATCAAGGGTTGGGAATGTGTTTGGATGCTGATTAGGAGGCAGGAATCTCTCTAGAAAGCTTTACTGTCACAGAGAATGCATGTAGAGCTCCCATGGTGGAAAACAGAGATTGAAATAGTGTTTTCATCCACCTGATGTCCAGAAATTGCATGATTTTCCTGCAAATATAAGTGATTTACAAGAGAGAGGAACAGCAGGAGTCAAAGCTATTCTTTACAAAGTGTGTGTGTAATTCTCCCTTGTGATTGGAGTCTTGCAGTTGCAGATGTCTGAAGAGACGTGCAAGGATTGCAGTGGTTGCTAGAGCAGGTGGTTTGTTGGAGACTTCCACCCTGTCTTCCAACAGATTGTCTCAAAAAGTTAGAATTTTACTGCTTTTGACATGCATAGACATTGATGCATATGTAAACTGTGAGTACCATTTCTAAAAGGTCAGTGGGTAGCCAGGCATATTCTGTCCATTGCTGATGGTGAGTAACTCCATTGGTCCTACTAATCCCAGGCTTGATTAAATTCCTGCCTTAAATATATGCACTTCAGTGTTTTATTGTGCTGCAGAAATTACACTAGGGAAAGCTATGTGGATGTTTTTATACTGATTTCACAAGCCTCTTTCCAAAAAGGATAGCTGTGCTGGAGTGAACTATCTCTATGCCTAAATATGCACGTGCATAGCTATGTTAGGGGGAAAAGAATAAATATGGCAGATGGATTTTGAAATTTGGTTGCACCTGTTCTCTTAAATCATAGGCATTGGGTTGGTTATTTTGTTTCTCTGTACTTAAATGCTTTATAATATGGGGGATACATTTTCAAAGCAAAAAATGAGACTTTGTATAGTAACTCTTTTCTATCTGCAAGTAAATTGAATTTCATCTGACTAGATTATCGCATGTTTTGTCCAGGTTCAGCAACCATTTTATCCATTGTATGTCCCAGTTACTCTAAATAAAGCAACAAGTAGAGAAAATTAAGTTTATTTGCATAAGCTATCATGGAAAGGAGCACCAGTAATGTTCCTGTTTCTTGCTGCCCTGAGAAAGAGCAAAGACAAAAAGTTCTTGGAAGCTGTAGGTATGATGTTGTCTTCACAGGGGTTCTCAATCTATCTGTGGTTGCACAACCATTGCCTTCCTGGCATTTGTAGTTTATTACAGGCTTTAGACATATGATATAAATATGTTAAGTCTCAGTATACACTCGTTAAAAGCTGTTAGTTTTGTTAAACAGAGCATTAAATAACTCTGTATTTAGGCTGCTAGTGGTCACTTTCCTTGGACTTTTATTGTCCCCTGAAGTATAATTCTTTGGACAAAGTAGAAATAAAAATGGCATTGGCTGTGTCATTTCATAATATGATACTCTACTCTTTATTAACGTTTTGATGGTTAGGATATACACCAGGCAATTTGTCCTGTGTGATGGATATCCTTTTAACACACCAGTCTTCAGGCTACAAGGCAGTAGCCGCTCCTTGAATAACAGATGATTCTTTATCTCTTGATGTTGTGCAGAATCCATAAATGAGAGAAAGTAAACTGTGAAGTAAATAAGTAAACTCAGATGCTGAGGTGAGAGGCTGCACTGTCAGCATGATCTGTGGTGGAGCACTCTAGCATGCTGCCCAGGGAGTTTCCTGGACTGGAAAGACCTCATGGAACTCCACGAGGAGGTGACTAGGTTGAGGAGTATCCAGGAGTCCAAGAGAGAAACAGATTACAGGAATCGCACCCTACTTTCCCTGGGAGAGGCCTGTTAGGCAAACAGGGCACATGACACAGAAGACTCCCTGTCATCTTTCCACCTGACTGAACGTGTGACTTAAGGGATAGGGGGCGATGGTGACAAGTTCCTGCCTGTTGCAGCAGTTGCATCTCCTCTGTCATGTCCCCTTTATTTTGTCACTATTAAGAGTTTTAGAATTACAGATGTAGCTACTGCTGCATTTCTGAGAAAAAATATCAAAAATCTGCTGAAAAATCTCTAAAACTTTGGAGCTTTGTATGTATCCCTCATAATTAAAATGCACGGAAGACAGTGTTAGAGAAAGATTGTTTCAGTCGTGTAAGAAGCCTCAGGTAGCACAAAGTAGCTTTATACTTCAGCAATTTTATCAAGTCTAGCATAATAATAACTAGATGTGTTAAGCCTTGATCCTTGATTTGAGTAAATGTATGCAAAATAGCTGCCGTTCTTTGCTGTGTTTTAATAGCATGCCTGCCAGCACAAAGCAGAGGTCAGTGAGAAGGATGGTTTCATTTAACCTTGTGGGACATGGTGGTTGGGATTAATGCTAAGAGTGAAACACATTGTAAACAAACCATTGGAGCTATCGCTGTCCTCCTGACATTCTCAAGAAGTGCTACTATTGGTAAATTGCATACAGTTTAGCTAGAGTAATTTGTTATCTCCTGGCTAGTTTCAGATAGCATATATCAAAGCAGTATTTAAATTAAAACCAAACATGTTTCTCCCTGATAAAAGGCACACTTAACCTCACAGCTTCTAGAAAAATTTGTCTGTCTTTATTGACTTCTTGAGATGCACAGCTGTAGTGCAGCTGCTTTCATTTTAAGCTGCAGGAACCCAAACCACTTTCTTCAAGTATTTGAACATAATGTATGTTCTTGTCCCATCAAAATACAGCAAGCAATCCCTAGCTTTGGATTTCATATTTGCATATGTGAGGGAAAAAAAATATACAGCTTCTCTTCCTGTTACTTAAAACTTCTCTAGGTATGTATTGTCAGTATTTTCCACCACTAAACTGCCACTTCTTCAAAATTAACATTTTAGCTACTCAGTTCATTCTTTATTCTTGCTGCAAAAACATTGTGGATGTGAAGTACTGTCCTAATTATCTTCAGCTTTTTCTTTCTAGAGCTGCTGTGCAATGAAAATTACCAGAATCTATGCAATCTTCATTACTGCTATCCAGTAGCAGTCAATATCAGCTTAGTTTTGCTACTCTGCCTCTTGAGAAAGACTGGCAGGAGGGTTGACATCTCGTCCCTCCTCTTACTTTGTGCTGTCGTGCTCTTTTCTGCCTTTTGTGTAAATATACATCCATATTTGACTGAAAAGTAGGAAGAGTACACAATGAATAACTGCTCATTGACCTCACACTTGCTCAGCCTAATGGATGCCACAATTGACCAGTGTTTTGTAAATGTGATAATGGAAATAGGTGTTTTGGTCTTTTAGAAATTGATTATGAACAGATACTTGTAATTATATTTTTTTTTTAATATCAGTAATCTATCATCTTTAGAAGTTGCTGCAGATTCAATTGCCTTGCCATAACTTTGTGTATACAGAATGATATGTTTGTTAGTTTACTATTCCAGTGTATATATACACACAGTTTTTCTTAGAAATATTTGTAGCAAGTAGAAATTCTGATGTAGAATATGCAAGTAAACAGCAGGGTAATTTTTATGATAATGTATGGTAAATAAATTCAATGAAATTATACGTGGCTTCTAACATGTGTCTGTTTTGGAGTGAAATGGAAACCGTCACTTACTTTTAGCATCATTCTCAGGCAGGACTATGTAGGGCAGAACGTAGAGCCTCAAAATTTTGGTAAGTAAATAATAACAGGGATCAAACCAGCAGGAAACCTATTGCTTGTTTCAGATGAAGTTTCCAATTATCAGATTATGTCAAATAATGGTATATTAGGAAACCGACTTTGTAGACAACTGTTTATTAAGTAGGATTCTGCTTTACAGATATATACACCTAAAATTATGAAGCATTAAAATATTCATGAGAAACTTGCTCATAATAATCTTATTTTGTTGGAATCACTAATACTGTTGCTGAATTTTTCTGGGCTTTCCACATGTATAATCTTTCTTGCTTTTCCTTCCAATTTGACAAATGAGGTCACAGAAAAGCATTTTGAAAATGATAAGTGTTTATTTACTGTAGAGTTAGTAAGTATATACCAAATATGCTCTGCATGCTCACTGTTGCTGATAAGGATATTTGATGCTGGAAGACAATCTCTTTGGACAATCAATATACAGAAAATGGGACTTGGGAGTGAAAATCTGAAAGCTACCTATGTACAGTTTCATATTTGTTGTGCCTAGTTGGTAATAACACTTTGTCCCCCATTGTTTCCATAATTGTCAATCTCCCTGTGAGTATCCTAAAAGAAAAGGGACTGTCAGGAACATGGAAAGTAATTTGTAATTGGGCCCTGTGCATAAAATTCAGCACTCAAGAAAACATAGAAATGACTCTTAAGAAGGCTGTCTAGGCTAACTGACTGGCATAATCATTTTTATTGCATGTTAGAGAACTTGTATAATATGTTTGATTTGGATCACAAGATATAGCTTGATATATCAGTTTATACTGAAGGGAACAGAAAACTCAGTAGGAAATTATTACTGACTACTTCTGAGTAGCAGTTACTGGAGAAAGTTTAATAATGTCTTCAAATTACAGTAATACTATTAAATCATACTCAGAGTCAGGCTACTGGGCTCATGTTTTTTCCCTGTATAAAGGCCCAAAGTATAGGTCTGTCAGTCACATCTCTTTTTGAAGTGAATTGTGTTAGCTAAAGTAAATCTGGATGCTTGTTAATGACTCTAAACTACATCTGTTTCCCTTGCTGGTGACTTCCCTGGTTTTGCTGCTGTTTGGTGGGCTGCCAGGTAAGTACCGCATAGCTCTGCCTGCAGCCATGAGAGGTTCCATGCATTTTGCATAGATTCAGAAAGGACTCAAGAGGAACAAATTTATTTTTAGAATTGGCTCTTTTAAAGACTATACCTTACTGTATAAAATCAATGCAACAAAGGTCTGACTGTACTGACACATTCTGAAGCAAGTGTACGCATTTTGAATTCCCACTAGGGAGGATCATTAAAATTATGTGCAGGTTAGCTAACAGCAGTCAAAGAGAAGGATTTGACTTGTATCAATGTAATCCTCCACATATCTATCATTTGTAGCTCTGCCAATTCTGAGCCAACTGGTGTAGAGCATAAGTTTCAGTATTAAGTTGGAAAACTTTCCAAAAACAAAGAGAAGAAAAATGGTGAGCATTTTATGCAAGGAGGAATTAAGGCTACATTTGGTGTGTTAGAGTTTTTAAATTAGGCTCGTATGCTCCGGAGTACAAGTTTGTTTTGCATGATGTTCTGCTATTGGAGCATGGCTTGCCTGGGCACTAAGCCCTGGCATGAAAGGCACTGAAATAGTTTGGAAATTAGGAGAAGCAAATGGTGACACAGTGGATGTTCATTTGTGCATAGTCCTTCTTAAATGGCTCCTATGAAGAGGCTGAAGCAACATAACAGAAACAGCATTAAAGGAGAACAGTTGACCTTCCCAAAAATGGAACTTGTAAATACAATAAGTATCAAAATGAATTTTTTCTTCTTTGGTAGTCATATTGTCTGGTTTTGTCATGCACATAAGAAACGTGTATTTCTTATGTTGACTTAAGAGTTTCAGATACAAGGTATTTTTCAAGTAACTTAAGAATTTGTGAGTGGCTGGTCTGCCATCATGCCTCAGCTCTGAGGACAGAGCAGTTTTCAGGCTGAGTTGTCCCTAGCCGTCTGCTGAGATTTCATGCTTTCTTTTCAGGACATATATTGGTTGGCATGTTTCCCCTTCTTGACTTCTGTTACTGGTTTAAACCAGATGGGCCACAGGTAATTAGTTTGGCTTCATGAAAACTGTGTAGGCTACTCCATGGCAAGAACAGATCTCGTGCTTCTCCCTCTTTAGAGAGCAAGGACTGCAAAGGCAACAGCTGGGATGGGATATGTGTATTAAAGAAGAGTGCCAGCCCCTAATGTTCTGCTAAAAATTCATTAGGTACAGATATACCATTCTGCTTCCTGATAAAAATATAGCAAGTTTTCACTTGTCAGTCTGTTATAATTCACAGTCCCCTAGTGATATGAAGCACTTGGAGTGTATGAAGGAACCACTCCCAGGGCTTTAGTGTTGTGAATCTGTAGCTCTCAGTTACAATTTTCTTGCTTGTCAAGCTGTCTAGGTTTTGTTGGTTTTAAAATACCTATCTTAATCTTTCCTACATGAGAATTTGGTAAAGAGATTTTTGCTATTGAGAAAATTTGAAAACAGTCAGTAATGTGGCTTGTGTTTTTCAGCAGAGGTGTTTGTTTATTTTAAATTGTGATCTTTTCTGTGGACAAGGGACAGATAGCCCTTATGCTCTGAAGGCATCTGAGTGTCACCATTCCTATCATGAAATAAGTGCACCAAAGACAGTGCACAAGTGGGGTTGCAGGTTTTTACTTCTGAATTTAAGCTACTATTCAGAATAGCATAGTACTGGAAGGTGAAAATAAAAAAAAAAGTCAAAAAATCCTATAACTACATTACTTTTAGCAGAAGTTTATCTAACAAGCCCTTAAAATCTACAAATTAATGGATGTCAGAAGTGTGCTCCCAGACTACCTACAGCTTTAGAAAGTTCTCCCTAACGTCCAGCCCAGGTTTGCTAAAGCAGTTATCTTGGAATATTCAGACTGTTCCAATCTCCTTTTTCATTTGCTCATTCTTTTATAATTTGTATCTCTTGGGATGATGATTCTCTGACATATTAACAATAAGGTATTCTTTTGTGTTATGTAAGCACAATGGGATTTGGAGATGTTAAGAAGATGGGCTTTAGTTGAGAAAGGAAGGAACCTCTTGCTTTTGTCTCTGTGTTCATCAGTTCCAGCACTTTAGTGTGTGAAATTGGGAGAGTGTTCTCTGAGTAGAACCAGACAAAAAACCATGACTGGAAGAGTGTATGTGACAAGAGGTGATTGCACTCGTTTTATGGAAGTACCTTTTAGTTTGATTTTTCATTCTGTTTTAAGAGGAATAAGACTTTTGTACAGAGACTGTTAGTTGGGAGGAGAAATTTATACTAAATTGGATTTTGTTTTGTTTGTTTCTCCTGAAATGGACTGACCTTAACACTGCAGTTCAATGGACATTTTTGGTTTTGAAATGTACGATCCCTGATTTGTCATATTGATCTGGGTTTGTAGGCCACAAGATCAGATACTGTGTTTGGATCATGCTTCACCTCTTGCAACATTTTTTTCTTAGGAAGGAATTAGAGAAAAAGAAATCAGTATTTTGAAGGCTGGTCAAGATACTTGAATTTACAGTAAGCATGTGCATTTTCTGAAATGCCTGAGTAACATGCGTTTCTGCAAAACCTTGATCTGTTGTCTGTGAATATGTAAATATGTAAATTACAAGAAGCGTTTGGTCTAAAAGTCTGTCCATCAACTCAGGTTCAACCCACTACATGTGCTTTTTACAATCTCCATCCAACTGCATGGAATTCACCCCCCCACTATGTAGTAAATCTGTTTTTGTCTACCTGAGGATCTCTCTTTCGTTGGTTAAACATTCAGTATGGTCATGTTCTTTTGACAGCAGGGATTAGATCTGTAATTATTGTTCATGATTTTGAACAGCAGTATTGTTTCAAGGTCCTGTTGTTGACTTGACTGCTTCATAAAATGCTGTTGTAGACAGACCTTAATTCTGTTTTTTAGCCTGATTTCTGAGGTAACAAGGTGTCTGTAAGCTTTCTCTCTTACATTTTTCATCTCTCTGCTGAAGCTTCTTTGGCGTTTGACCAGTTTCAAGCCAAATTGACATAGGCATAGAATTTGAATAGTCAGGTCCCTGTTACTTCATGAAAATACACAGCTGGACAGATAACATATCTTTTTTTTCCCCCTAAGACCCAGCTGTAAGAGGGCATTGTAAATGAAAAATCTAGTCGCAAAACATCCATGGAAACCAGGATCCATGTAGAATTGTTCTCTTAAGTACTGATAGTGGAAAATTACTTCAGTGGCTGTCATTCTGAGAGTTTTGGGAAACCTAAAATGAGAAAGGGTAGTTACAAAACTGTCAAGAGGATTTTTTCTGAAAAAGGAAATGGTTTCAGATTGATCTTGTTTACACATTTGACTATTTCATTATCAATGCCTATAATTGTGTGATGAGCAGGGTAGACATGTAGCTCTTTCTTCCATTTTCTATAGAACAGACTTCATGCAGGAAGAAACAGTGAATTTTTATTCAGCATTTGTGTTAGCTGAATTCAGTGGTCTGTGTTCATAAAATGCAGTAGCATTATACTGTAATGCTCCTATCTGCAACGAGCTATGAAAACCAATAATATCTTGTGGTGAAGAAAGATCTGCAAACAGTTGCTTTACAGAAAATTATACATGACAAGAAAGTTAAGTCATTACTGAGAGTCTGACTTCTGAAATAGAATTATAGTGGAAACAGAAAATCAATCAGTTTTCCATTATGAAGGCTATTCAAAGATGTGAGGATACAGGAAAATTCTGTTTTATAAAGGAGGGTGAAGGTGAGGTAACCTGCCGAGAATGCAGTTTGAACTCACAGGGAAGAGCAGTCAGTTAAAAGACCTTTTTTCTCCTTATTTCATTTTGAGAGTAATTGTAGTGAGACAAGAAGTAATCGAGAGTGTAGATTCATTTGAAAGTAAATGAAAGCAGCTTGCATTGTTGAAGTTTTTTTTTCAATCTTTCAGTATGAAAGACTACAAACTCAAAACCTTACAGAAATACTTACCAGTAAAGCATTAATGGGAATTTTGATACATATGACTGTATGTAATTTGAAAGATTTGGGTAATAAACCTTCTAGGCTGTGAAACAAACACCCCCGCAGTTATTTTAGACATGTAAAGATAAAATAGTATAAAGAGACTGTGGAATTCTAAGCTGTGTATATGGAAATACCAAGGAAAACAGGTGGTTTCTTCTGAGTCTGTGATGTTGTCCCAGTAATAGGGGTTTTTTTTTATATACATGTGGCAGTGTGCCATTGGGAAATGTTGACAAATTCTCAGGAATATGTGCAAATAAGACTATGCTCTCAGGGGAATCATTGTTCTGTGAGTTCTGTCAGGTTGCCATTGCTCTCTTACTTGAAGAGGAGAACTTGTAAAGATTATGTTGTATTCCTGAGGCTTTTTACAAGAAGGATTTCCGTGGATGTTGTGTAAGGCAGCTTCTTCACTGGTTTTTAGGAGGAAAATATGTCACAGAATAAAAAATGTCCACTTTAGGTAAAAAAGCAATGAACTGGAAAGTAAAACTCTCATTTTCTCTCTGCAGTGTGTTTTTATTCTTCCACCCCCTTTCTGCACACCCAGCACTCCCATGCCCTGTTTTCTATCCTTAGTGTTAATCATTCCCCTGCACTGATAAATTCTACTTGCTTTTGTAGAAAGCCACCTCTCTGAATTGCTGTTGTATGGTGCCTTATTCCTTAAATGTTAAACAGGAGTGAAAGACAGTTTTTGTATTAATTCCAGATAATGTATTTTTACAGGGCTAAGTCCATATTTCTTACACATTTTAATAAATACTTAAAAATACTATAAAGAATAGATACTGTATCCATTAGAAAGGCTTGTTGGTCCAAGGAATTTAAGTGTTTACATTTGGCTGGTATTTTAGAAATATAATCCTACAGATTTTTCTAGAAAACAGAAAATTGAAAAATATGGGATAAATATCATTCCAGGTTAACAGTCATTTCAAACCAGAAAGAAGAAAAAATAAAGCTTCATTTCTTTGAGCGATTCTTTTCCTTTTCAATAATATGTAACACACATTCACCACAGAGTGTTAATTTAAAATATTAATGATATAAGATAGAGGATACAATTTGATTTTCTGTTTACTGTGGAATTTTTTATCATCCTCATTGCCAGTGCCAGAGCATTTTCAAGTCACTCTTGAAGTGACAGAACTTATACCTGTCACACATTTGATGTCTCATTTTATGGAGATTTGTTTATGCATTTCATACTGTGCATTGGTATAGTCTTGCTTAGGTAATTTCCCTCCCTGAAATGTGCTTGCCAGGCAGATAAACCACATACCCTGTACTGAAAGTAGACCGTGAAGTGTAAGACAAATTTTTGGATCCTAAATTGTCAATCAGAGTAGTAGGTTGAGTGATGACTCAAGTCTGAACACTTACTGGCTTTGCATCTTCTTTTCACCAGAGTATTTTTCAATGCCAGAGAAGCTCTTTCATGGAAACAGGGAAAGCAAGTTGGGTAAAGAAGACATAAAAATACAATATAGTGCCTGGTTGCATAGGTTGAGACATAATATTGCACTGCCACATTGAAGCTGCCTTGAAAGGAGCTAAAAACCCCAGTGCTTTCTCAATAATAGTGCAAACCAAACCTGTAACTATGAGAAGTTGCCTGAACAAGTTTAAGGCCTATTTAATAGTAAAAAACCCTCAAGTATCTCAGATTAAAAAAAAAAAATGGTTCTTGTTAATAGTGTATGTCAATGGTTTTCAGCAATCCCAGAAAAATCAGTCTTCCTTTTCCCTTCCCTATCTTCCAAATGTTTGTTTCATTCGGGGATGCGCCGAGGAGCAGGCTTGGTTGTAGATTCAATTTATACAGTTCAGTTTTTCAGTTGATTATAATTCACATTAATGTGTTTTGTTCAATCCAAGTTACTGAAAACACCCATGGATGCTGAATAGGAATAGTTGATACTAGCAGGAATGCCTGGGAATTTTAACTCTTTGAGAATATCCATGAGCTGTAACTGGTTCCATCCTGGTGCCCTGCATTCCAATCGGGTCAGGGCGGTATCACCAGGCGCATTGCTGATGTGGCCTCCCCATTCCCCCTGCACCGTGGAACAGTGCTGCCCCAGGGAGCAAGTCCTGGCATGGGACAGTCCCAGGGGGCTGGAGCTCCGGGGCTGGGGCCAGGGGCACCAGCTGTGCCACCCAGGACATCCTTTTTCCATTCCATCTTCATTCCTTCTCCACCCCTCCTGCATCATCATCCTTCTCTCAGCTCTGGGAGAGTTTCAGGATCTTAGGAGAAGAGTTTGGGTCTGGTTTTGCGAAGGGGCTGAGAAGAGCCCAGGCTTGCTCAAGACCAGTGGAAGTTTTAAGAGCAGATTTTCAGAGAAAACTCAATTGTTACTCTTGCCTCTCCTTCTGCAGTGTCTCTTAATGTTCTTCATAAAGTTTTATAATGAAACAAGCCATGTTAAAAAAATAAGACCAAGTGAGAGCGGAGTCTGTCCCAGTTTAGAAGACTGAAAATATTCAGCAAACTGGTTAAGTTATGCCAAATTCTCTACAAAGCCAGTAGGACTTAGGCTTGAGTGTTTTAGCAAACTAGGGTAACTCTAAATACAGGCTCTTTTTATGGTCTTTATGGAGGTTTAGGTTGGACCTTAGGAAAAAGTTTTTCACCCAGAAGGTGGCTGAGCACTGGAACAGGCCCGCCAGGGAAGTGGTCACAGCACCAGCCTGACAGAGTTCAAGACCCGTTTGGACAACGCTCTCAGGTATATGGGAAGATTGTCATGGCTGTCTTGTGCAGGGCCAGGAGTTGAACTTGATGATCCTTGTGGGTCCCTTCCAACTTAGCATATTTGATGATTCTTTGATTCTATATCTGTCTGTCCGTATATATTTCCTTTCCACGGGACTCCTGGTTTGATATATGCGTGTTGCAGGATCCCCACTGCAACACTTCCAACTTAGCATATTTGATGATTCTTTGATTCTATATATATTTTACAGAGCTAATAAATGGTGATGAAGCTTCTGCCACTTCACTGACTGTTTTGGAAACGGTATTCAAAGTTTAGAAGAATGACAAGTTTTTGACTTAGACTTCGAAAATATTCCTTTCATGGACTTTGCATATCTTGTGCCAAGTCTCCTGACTTTCTGTGCTGAGTTTCTCAACAAAGTAGTCAGTAGAACATACCTGCCTTTGAGTTAAGTTTACATAAATATCGGAATGATTGGAAAACCTCAAATTTTAAGTATAGTAGCTGTTGAAATGTTTAGGTTTTATCCTTGAGTGCCAGTTTTCTTGACTCGGAACAATTCTAAAGACATGAATCAAATAGTCCTGGTTTTGTTCCAGTGGACATTTTCCCAAAGTGCTTGACTGGAGCAGAGTTGACTGGTGGTACTTATTGAAATGGTGAATGGTGCTTGTTTTTTTGAAGAGTGCTGCCATTTTAACACTGTACATTAATGGACAAAGTATATTCATTGCTGCTGGTTTTGTTCCAAGTTGGAAATTTATGCCATTGCCACTCGGATGGCATTCCTTTGTAACAGAAATAGTTGAGTTACAAAATTGCTTTGGAGAAAATTATGACAATATCCGTTTTAACCTGTGGGTTTCTTCTTAAGTTACACATGCAAATTTCATTAAAGTTACTACCTGGCTTAATCTATAAAGCAATCCAACTTGCCCTAATATCTAATACACATTATAATTACTTTTTATGGTTTTCCCTTCAGGAGTAATCACAATCAATTTACTGAAAATGTGTTTTGCTGGAGTTTGCATCGGGAAATTGCTTTGCCTACAGACATCCAAGTTGCCATGACATTGTCTCAAAAATGTATTTATTATTTTAATTCTTGTAGAACAACTGTAGTTTGCAATTGCAGTACATGACAAGCAGATAACTATAAAAAACCTGAGGTCTACCAGTAGGTTCCAGAAGTGAGGATTTGTTTTAATTTGTTACAACCCTTGAAGGAAAGGAATGGAATTTCTCCTTCCTATGACCAGTGTATCACTGGTTCTGAAAATCTGAGACTACTGCAACACCACTATGCTTCATACAGATTACATTCTTGCACATCTCACTCATGCTTTGCTGTCTTATAACATGACAGGCATGTTACGTGATTTAATCTGCCCCACTTTGTAACTTGCATTTTGTTCACCTCTTTCCTTATGCAGTGGAACACTAAGTGTCCTTCTGAATGGATAAATGAACACTGTTATGCTCTGGTGATCCACACAGCACATATTGTTGGATGTAGAATTTGCACACTGATCCAAAAGGGATAAAGGTCAAAATATGTAATTTTTCTGTTTATTACTTGCATCTGTCACTGAGCACCTTTTTGGTTTTTACATTTAAGATGGAATGTGAGTGGTTTTAAAAGCATACCTTGCCTAGACAATGGTTGGCTTCCAATTTGTAGATCAAGTAGCAGTTTCTGGTATTACTGTGAAGGTCTGGATTCTCCAGTCTCTCTCCTCTGCTCTCTAGAGGAATCTTGTACAATCCTGTAAGTCTGCCTCTTAAATGGGAGAGATGCACCTCCGAGTTTGTAGCTGTTAAATTACTTTTTTTTCCCTTTTCTCTTCTTTTGCAATGTCCCCCTATAAAAACTGCTGTCCCAGATTATTTGGGACAATATCCTGCTTTTGTACCTGTTTGCCTCATGTTAACATGCTTCAGAACCCTCTGGCTGAGGACAGGGTTCTTCTGGCCTCTGTTTTAGTTCAGTCTCATCTTTGCAATGTGATTAAGTTTGTCTTATGTTGCCTGCTGTGCTATTTGTGCTGCTATTTTGAAATTACAAATTCTCTTTGAAACAGATTCAGTGTTTTCAGGCAACTTGTGTGAATTAGTTGTTTCCATCTTGAATGACTGAGGGAAGTCAATAGCCTCTCTGAGTCCAAAACAAACAAAATATACACCCCCTCACCCATGAAGATAAGGTAGATATTAATACAGTTCTATATTTTGTAAATCAAGAGTAAACAAAAAAAAGAGGGAAGTAAGAATGGTGTTCCATATTTCATACCAAGATATGCTGAAGGCATAATTAGACTTATGTCTAGAGAAGGTCATAGAATGGATTTCTTCTTTCCTCTCCCCTGCCCAAAGAAAGAAATGGATCTGTTTTTGTCTAAAGAAAACAGATTTTCTTTCTTTAGTCTTTCTTAAGTACAGTATAAACTGAAATTGTTCTTTTGGAGGTTAATAAAAAAATTACCTTTGGTGTATATTTTTCTATTAAAGCTGCACCCATCCATTTATTTAAGTATACCTCAGAGAACTTAGTTTTGTAAGTGGCAAAACCAGTTTAACAGCCCAAGCAATTAAAGATTTCGTAAAAGCTTTTAGAGTTCAACTGATTGCTACCTAGGGCAATTTGATTAGTCCACAGCCCTTATAATAACTATTGTAGCCGTGCTGGAAAAGCTTATTTGGTAAGTATGCTGTGGAAGTATGATTCTTCCCACTGGCAACCTACATAGCATTGAATTTATTTTTTTTTCTTAGATGTTTATTACAAAAATGGCAGTGAAAAAAAAAAAAAAAAAATATATATATATATATATATTTTTTTTTTTTTTTTTTTTTTTTTTTTTTTTTTTTGCCACCTCAGAATGAAAGATTTTTCCTATGTGATGAAATGGTATGAAACCCAAAGGAGAGAATAAGCCTGGTTATTGTAGTAATTTATCTCTTCCTGTTTCTGTTTTGCTTTGTTTTGAAAGGACAAACCAGCCAGGAATGTTCACAAAGAAAGAATTTGATCAGTTGGCCTCAGTAATAGACAGCTTCAGTCTCATGACGTACGACTATTCAGCACCACATCGGTAAGACTCCATCTGACATCAGAAATATCATTGAAGGAGCTGATTCCTACTTAAGTCTGTTAAATCTACAGTACAAGATCTTTTTTTTTTCTAGTTTAGTGGATAGTGTATTGTAAGTTTATCAGATACTAAAGTCCTGGATTAGTAATTAAAATAGATGATTTTTTAACAAGCTGCTAACTCAGTACATTTTTAACAGCAATGTATGTCTGGGGTTTGGATATTATGGAAGACTTTGTACTCAAGCTGAAAAGGCATCCTTTTGAAAGGTTAACCTGGTACTTACTCTTTTCCAGGCCAGGTTCTTTTGCTTTGAGTTATTTAGCACAGTTCTGCAGGATGGGTACGCTAATAATCTACTGATAATAACATTGTGGAACGAATTAGCTTTAAACAGTTGATACTTGATTTGCCTTTAAATATGAGCACAGTTCCCAGCAACACTGCTCTGCTATATTAGCATGTTGAGTTTTAATGACACAGGTATCATGTAGGCTTTGAGGCAGGTAATTACTAGGGAGTAGCAGATGTTGATATTTGTAAGACTAGGATATACTTCTCCTGTTACCATGCTAGTGAATGCCTTCTGTCATGTTAGTGTTTGAGGGAAAGCCTGCTCTCCTCTCCAGTGAGGTAGGAATGGAATGAGTGCAATATCCTGATGTTACATACATGACAATTTAATTACTCTGTGTATTAATGCTACACTCTCTTTCTTTACGTACATTTTTGTTAGGTAGTTTTTAGGTTTTTTCCCATAAATAAGTGTCACACAATCTGAAACTTGCTTACCAGTTACTAATTTTATGGTTCCTTCTGTAAGTAAATGGTGGATTTTGTCCCAGTGTATTTTGCCATCTTGCAGTAAAAACATTGAGGATGGTATTGGAAAGTAACTGAAGTCATACAGGGTTTTGAATTATAGGGTAGGCATTGTGCAAGGCCCAGTGAAAATGTACTAGGGGGAAACTTTTTCTTACCCCTAGGAAGGAGTTTTATGTCCCTTCACCTTAGAATTGAATCAAAAAGTCAAGAGTGGGGCAAGCATGTTTTGCGTATCAGCGCTTCAAGCTACTGAAGAATGTGCATTTAACCTTGATGGAATTGTAGGTTCATCCTCACTGATTTTTGTGTCCCATAATTTGCTCTTTACAATTACACTGGTCAAAAAGAGAAGGATGAGTATGAACATGTACTTTTTCTGACAACCTGTTTAATTTTTGCTGACTTGACAGACCTGGTCCAAACTCCCCCCTTCCCTGGGTACGAGCTTGTGTTGAAGTACTGGATCCTGATTCAAAATGGAGGAATAAAATACTTTTAGGACTGAATTTCTATGGCATGGACTATTCTGCTTTGGGAGCCTCTGGGGAGCCAATCCTTGGTAGCAGGTATGACTTTTCTGGATAATAAATACTTCTATATTATATATTCTCACAAAAAATTAGAAATTCACAAGTATTCTTGTTTAGAAATATGGATGTATTAGCAACACAGAAATGGCAAAAGTGATAAATCTGCACATGAAATAGTAGCACACCTACTATTGTAAGGTCTACTGTAGTTAGAGTAAGACCTGTAACTTCTCTGCCCTGTACAGAAATGCAGATAGATGGCACAGTTATCCTGTTAGAACTCTTATGCAAAAATGGTTTGTGTAGTTTTCCCTCTTTCCTCTATCCATGTTTGTACATGCAGGTTGCCATCTTTGTGTTAAAAATGTTCTGCAGTATTCTCTTACACTCTGTATCATTTTGGGGGTTCCTGTAGTTGCCCTAATGATTCTTTCCCTCACCTCCTGAAGTTGTTACCTGTTACTTTGAAATTTGATACTGGTTTCCAGCAGCAATATGCCACCAAATTTCTTTTTGGTAGACAAAGCTGCAATAAGCTCACCTGGAGACAAAAATCTATAACAAGATAAAGGAAATATTCCAAAGCCAGCTTGAAATTTTATATTGATTCTCAGAGGAAAATGGTTGTTTTAGTTTGGGGTAATAACCACCAATCCTAACAGTGAGCTTAGCAGAAATACAGTCAGGGTATGGTACATCAAACCAGAAAAAAACCAAGAAAACCACTGTGAATTTGACAGGAAAATCAGGCTTGTTCAGAAATTTGTTATTGAATTATAAAATAGAATGAAGCCAAGTAGAAACAAACCAAAAGCACACAAGTGACTGTTCTCACTTTCACAGGTTACTAAGTTCATTGCCCCATGATATTTGAATGTAATAATAAATTGCTTTTTAGACAGTGAAATACTATCTGAGGTGAACTGTGTAAGGTAAGCCTGAATTTTTTTGTGTCTATGCCTACAGTTACACAAACACTGTTATCATTGCGCCTGCTTCTGCTCTCTTCCCGCTTCTCCTTTGCTCTTTGCAGGGGTATAATACTGTAGACACAGTTTTTTTCCAGTGCTGATTTGTGTTTGAATCTGACTGAATAACAGAAAAGGGGAAAATAAAGCCATTGTTTACAGTGACAGGTATTTAGCAAGTATTTCAGAATGACTTCTGTAAAGTTAGTTGTGGTCCTTAAGCAGGAAGAATACTCTAGAGTATTCTCTATAGAGTATACTCTATAGTCAGATTTACAGACCTAATTATACAAGCTCAGAAAAATTATTAGCTTCACTGTAATATTTACAGCTCCTTTTGCAAGTGGAGTGTAGCACTACCTAGCAGAATAGAAAGTTCTTGCTTTTTTCTGAACTGAAATTTCTGAAATTGAGTTTCCACTTGAAAAAGCATTGTGCACTAGGATGGCATGAACTTTACTTTTCATAGATTATTCTGGACTATATTGTAGTATTAATTCATGTTGCTTTTTAATTAATGGCAAAAATATCCTAGCCAAGAGTCATGTATGATTACTGTAACTTTTACTGAAAGTGGTTATATTTATCTGTATGTAGGACAGTGGTGCACAGTATGGGACAGTATGTTTTATACAGAGAATAGTTCTGTTAACATAAACTTCACTGGCAGATCATGCAATAGTAGTTTTCCAGATATTTACCAGATATTTACTGGACTAAGTCTTTAAGAGACTTTGAATTTATGCATAAAACACATCAATTTTCCCTTTGCTGTGTTACCTGTTGGTCAATGGTTATGTTTATTTTTCCAGAAATACAGCTCTGAGCATCCACAGTTGTGTATGTCATGTAGTAATGTAAAAGGAGAATAGATTCAAGGTAAAGTAGCTGTAAAATAGGCCAAACTTCTGCCATAAAGAGAACAGGAAAAAAAACCCCAAAAAGCGTTTAGTGTAAAATAAGCTTTCTGCCACTTGAGTGGTATCAGGCCATTTGCAAGGAAGTCCTTTGACCTTCAAAAAGGGCTGGAGGATTGATTCATGGCTCTTTTAAGGCAGTGTCCATACGTTGTAGTGATAGTGAAGTTGAGCCAAGGTACTGGTATAAAAATTAATGCAAAGTCTATTCAGTTAAGTGCAGTCTGGTGTGTGTCAACTTCTTTGTTGTAGATTTCTGCTCAAGTTTTTGCATATGAAATTTATTGCAAGTACAAGTCTCCAGCATGTCAGTGCTCCTTGGCACACAGTAAGGCACACAATTTCTTGTTGAAGCATATTCATTGGAATCTGATCCTCTTTAAGAAGAGGGATGGAGAATTGCAAGTTTCAGTGGCAAACTGTGTTTTCTCAAATTGTTTGATGTCAGTGTATTATGAACTTCAATTGATTATTAGTAAAGTGTATGCATAGAATGCATGCAGAATGCAGAAATCTATGCTGGTCTCATGTTTATGTTTTTGTTTAGGATAGGAATTATGTGATGGAAAGAGATGCTGAACATAGGTGGATTTCATTCACTGCATATTTTTTTCAGTCCAGAAATTCATAAAATAACTTACAGTAGAACTCCTATTTGCATAAAATATTATTTGGCATTGTTTTTTTTATTGCAGAATGTAATCTAAAGGTAGAAGTACTTGCAAAGATATATAAGCTTTCCATGTAATATCCTGTTTTCTTCATACACACCATAAGAAGTAATAGGTATATACGTATATGCTTGCATGTAGATACATATATATCTCAGGATTAAATGAAATGAAAACAATTTTTCTCTTACAGCAGCACGGTGTAGTTTGTCCTTGGGTGTTGTTACAATAGGAACTACAATTTATATTTGCAGCAACAATTTGTTTCTTAAAGCTCAGTCACCGCTATTAGTTATTAATACAATGAGTCAATCATAGAGATTATAGCAGTTTCTTGTGCTTTAATCAACCAAGTACTGTTGAATTAGCTGCAGGGAAGCTGCATTCCTGAGTATATTTCACTGTGACATAATTTTTATGAAATCGTAAGCTGGAAATAAAGGTGTTCTGTTTGTGATTCCCCAAATCACCTGTAGTGCTTATGGCAATGTTTTCTGCCCTTTGGCTGTCAAGAATCAGGTGTCTGAGTTGTTAAGATGCAGTGATTCTCACTTCCCATTGAATTAAAATCCTGTCAGATCATAACCATCTGGTGCTGCTGACTTGCTGCTCTAGTGATCACCTTGTTCCAGCATGTCCTCTATTGATACTGTGACTTGACAGTGTTTCCTTTTTACCTCACAAGTGTATGTCTTGGGTAGATGATTCTTCAGTATACCCTGAAGCTTAAGAAATTGGATGGTCTTAGAGATCTTTACCTTTGAGTCCTTTTTGAGACCTGCAGTAGGTCAGCAAGCCCCTCAATCTCACGAGCTTCTTACCTCCAATATACTTTTTCTGCCTTTAGCTATCTGTTCTACAGGATCTCCCTTAATCACTGGAACATTACATTTCAGTTGCAGTTTTGTTTTGTCTTCTCATGTGAGGTTACACAGTAGTGTAGTGGTGTTTTTCATTCCATGCCATCTAAAATCTGTGTCCGTAATGACCTGGGCCAAAAAGGAACTGATAAACTTCATTGCTAGCTGTGAATTAAAAGCAATATAAATCAAACACTGTCATGTGGCAACAGTGTCGCTTATGTTTAATAAGTCAAAATTCTTTACTGAGTATCTCCCTGCTAAGTTCCACGTGATAATGTCATTTTGTCCTTTTTTTTTGTATAGTGTTGAAAGGGGAAAGATACATCTCTAATGTTCCACCTGGCTCTGTGTAACTTTTGAATATATTCTGCATTCAAGATGCTTTTGTTCCAAATGTAGTGATAAAAATAGATATATGAATAACTCCATTATTTTGAAACAATGCTGCGTGTGCTTACCTTTCATTTAAAGTAATCTGAATAAGGACTTTTATGTTGATTTTAAACATTTAAGAAGATTGACATAATAAATTGCCAGTTGAAGCAAGGGAGAAACTAATTTTACAATGCATTTTGCTGTTCAAAGATAGAAAATAAGATGACTTGCAAGCTATGTGAGAATGTAGAGGTCTACTGAGAATTTCACTGGCTGCCTGCCATTCTGTAAATAGCAGGTCATAAAATGTGGTACTTAGAAATGGTTAGAGGTGAACTTTTTCTCTGAATTATCATGGCATTGTCTTTATAAGCAGCAGTTTGACATTTGGGCCAAATGTGACTCATGATTTTGTCTTATAGAAGTTAGGAAAAAGCTTGTGCCAGGAACTCTTATACTCTTCAAGCTGCAAAGCTTTTACAACATTTCTCTTCATGCTGTAATTCTCTCAGGATTTCTGTTACTTCCCTGTATGCCAGGATTCTGTATCCTGATTTAATAGATTTTGTTCATAGTTTGTGGGATTTTGGGGAGATACTAATATTTCAAATAAACCAATGCACCCATTAGCTTTGTGTGTACCCATTAGCTTTGTGGAACCGAACAACTTGACCTGTTGTCCACCTCTCCTCTTTACTGAAGAAACTGCTAAGCCATTTCTTCTTAAATTGCACTGCAGGGTCAGATGGTAAAATCATGGCAGTGATAAGAGGCAGTTACAATTGGGCCTGGAATCAGAAATTATTTCTATATTACAGATGTCTAAATATTTCAGGAGTGTTTCAAGAGTTTTATTCTATTAAATTCCCTCTGGAATATTCTGGTATGTGTCTCTTCCATGGTATATCTGTCCCTCCCTCCCTTTAGGGATGGAAAGAGAGTTTGAGCTGTTAGCTGAAAGTGTAAGATTAGTTAATTTGTGTAAGGTAGACAGAACATTTTACAAAGTAAAATTATGGGTCATATTTCAGCTTATCCACATTTACCTTATGATGATAAATAAAAAAGCTGTTATAATTGGTTTTTATGTAAAACACATTCTTAATTTCTTTTGAAATGAGAGAAAGGTGGCTTTTGTTTAGTAGGCAAATGATTGGTTCTGAAGTTCAGTTGTACAATGGCATTGGCTGTGGGTGAATGTGTGTATCTCAGTGAATCTGCTTTAAAAACTGGTCAGTTGTGATGTACATTTTAAATGGTGGGCATATTACTGTGAAATGTGTTCTTCTCTGTCTCCCCTGGTGCTTTTTAATAGTAAATTTGCTACAAGCAATATTTAGGCAGTTAAATATTGACAAAATAATAAGGCTATAGTTCTTTACTGTCTTGTTGCACTCCAACCATTAGAAGATAGCATGATGAAATAGGAAAAATACTTCTGTGGTTTAAAACCAAGACCCAGAAACCTTTCCTGTAAGCTAAATTTACTTATGTCCCTAGATTTGCATCTGGGTGTTTGTGCCCAGTGTAAAGTGAAAGAAACTCATTGCTTTGGTAGCCTTCTTTGGGCTTCTGAGATCACTAATGGTGACTTAAAGCTCTGATTGAATCTCTTCAGATACATGATGATTAACAAAGAACATAGAACAGATAACACCATGTTTGTATCCAGATCACTCCACCATGAATCCCTTTGCTCCCATTGCCCCATTCTCTCTCATGCTCAGTGCAGAAAGGATAATGATTAATTTTGCCTGGTGTTTGCTGTGCCTCACAATATACTCCTTGTGTCCAGTTCCATTGCAGGTCAGTTGGGGATGAGTATGAAAAGGGCCTCCTGAAAATGCTTAGTGACTTTATACAAAGTTAGCCTAGAGCTGGCTAAGTGCACTGTGCTCACTTGTTGGATTGTGTGCAGTGTAGATTCCTCTGGGAAGCTTTTGATTCTGAAGGTGTGGCATCCTCTCTTGGAGCCGAGGACAGCAGCCTGGGTGAAGCTCATCAGCTACACTGGGACCTACCCACCGCTGACAGGGATGCATGGGCTAAGGTGTTGGCTCCAGACAGCTGGATATACTTCCTTCTTATTTCTAAACAGGGAAAGTTTTTGACCTTTTCCTGAAGGAAAAAAAATAAATATAGATCCTGGAGTTTTAGATTGATTGTCTATTCTCTTTACTAGAAAACTGACAGTAGTGAGATCATCTGTATTTTTTTCACAGAGGGGCATTGTTTGATATGTAGTGTTTGCTTGGGGTTTTTTAGCAGACAAGTTTTTCTTTTAAAAGCAAGTAGCTTGGAGTTTCTCTAATCTTAAACTGATTTTTCAATCCTCATTATCTAATTTTAACATTAATCTGTTCAGTGAATTGAATTGCTATGATTGTTGGGGAAGCAGTCAGAATTAAAATCAATATATGAGTTTCTGTAGGCCTGCTGAAACTGATCTGAATATCATCAGCATAGATTTGAAAGTTGAAATGAACCTTCTTGGTAACTCAAATGTAATTTCAGTTGGTTGAATTTATAGGAAGATAGCTATATACGCCTTCATTTGCTAAAGAGCACCACTTTCAAAGCTTTATTTAGCAGGCTCTGAAACATAAAGTAATTCCTGATAAAACACAGCTCTTTCCTTTTTTTCTTTTTTTCTGAGGTTATGTCTTTATTTCTTGGCTATGAGTATGCTGTCAAGCTGACTGCCACAAAAGTGGTGCTGGGGACCCAGTGCTTACATGATGAGTCTTTGGGGCTTTTTCCTTTGAGGTGACTCTGGTCTGGTCCTATGAGCTGGAACTCATTAGCAGTTCGAGTGCCGCTCCAGTTGTTTAATCCAAAAAAAGCATCCGTTTTATGCACTCTGAGATTGCTCCACAGTGCAGACTAAAGTATGGTGCTAGTTTTTATTGTAAAAGTTCCATCCTGATGTGAACTGTAAGTTTGATATAGGCAGAATCTTATAACCTAAATTCTTCCTTTCATTTTGACACAATGTTTTTAAACACTACAATGAAAAAAGAAAAGAAGGAAAAGTTACAAAACATTATTCTTTGCATATGGCAGTGAAAAAATTTCTCTAAAAGCATTATTACATTTCTCAAGACTTTTTTTTTTGTGCAAAATTCTTTCAGAGGGCAAGAACAAATGTGCATGTTTATTGCAATTCCAGAGAAAAGCAGCAGTCACAGCAGTAAAGTGTTCAGAGTGATCAAATTACCAATGGAAGGACTCAATAACCGAGTGAAGAGCCAGTGTGGAAATATATAAGATTTAGGAATAGGTTTGAAGCCTTGAAGTAATACTTACAGGAAATAGTAATGGAGCATATAGCTATACAGTCTTTGAAGTAATAGGAGTGCAAGTGTGTTCCACAACATTAACAGCTTTTGATTTGTGCAAACAGCTTGTTTATACTTGGAATTATACAGCAGGTGATTGAATAAGGTTTCTGGTGATAACATTCAGTAGTGGTACAATGTCCAATACATTTTTTCTTTATGATTTTATGAGCTATTTCAGTATATTAGTAATGCCAGCAAACAGAGTGGGGTTTTTCTACCCTAAATTAATTCATGCCCACATTAGGAAAATGGATCTGAAAATGTTGAGTAGTAAATTTTACCTAAAGTAAGTTTTTGGATTTTGGGCTCTAAAAATAGGAGAGTTGCATTTCAGAATGATGCTGAAATGCAGTACTATTCATGGCTAAAATGGAAATCAAGGCAGACTTCGATACTTCCTCTACTTTTAGGAAAAAACCACAGTATTATGAAAATTATTACAAATCAGTTATTTGGAAATTCAATAAAATATACAAGATTATGTCCAAAATATACCTATATATCCTAAATGTATACCTTAGTTACCATATATACTTATATAGTTAACTATTTCTTGTTCACAGTCTGTGAAGTTCTGTGACCCAGTTTGTGTGAGACTGGGGATAGTCATACTGCCAGCCTCTACTACAGGATGTGGGTGTAGATGGCATATGCTGCTTGCAATTTTGAGTATAAAATCATTTACTACAGTGGTTAAAACCTAAAGGAAGTTGTCTTATCTTTAGGGTTTCCTTGTATTTACCAAATTTAGACATTAGTAATGTGCAAGATTTTTTTCCCCCTGTGAGTGAAAGCAAATGTCCCTGAGTCCTGGGATTTGAGCCCCAGTAACTTAAGAAAATAAGGTATTTCCACCTGAGAAGTAGTTGTACACTGTTCACTTGGAGCCATAAATCCAGAAAGGTAAAAGTCAATGAAGCTGTTGCTTTCCATATTCATGCACCACTTTGAATGCGCTTTAATGGATAAATGTGTAGTTACACTTCACTGGATTCTACATTTTATAGTAAAGAGACACTGGACAGTTTGAGCAAACTCAATATAGAAGTGGAATATATTTTAGTATTGACAGCAGAAGTGAAGATGCCTATTGATAAAAATAATTTATTGAATCGTTCTTAGGTTTTAGCATTTGTGGATTGTAAGCACATGGAGAGAAATCAATGAGTCATGCATCTTCAGGAAGAGCTTTATGTACCAAACCTGGAAACCAATATGATCATTGCAAACTGCCATTGCTGAGCCCTCATTACTGAGTGAATACACAAGGAAAGCATTATGGGGAGCATGGTGTCTCTGCTGTCACCACTGTAATTTTGAGTTATAAATATGATGTGAGGGTCTCATATCACCTTGACTGCTGCTTACTTACGAATTAAATATCCTAGTTTCCTCAGAATTTTAACCTTTTTTTTTGTGGACACTAAGTCTTATCTGAGTCCAGGTGTTCTTGTTTAGTTTATCCTGGCTTTGTTTCTGTATTTGAGTTTGCATATTGAAGGACTCCTGAACAATTCTCTTTTTGTTGATGTATTCATCCTTGGGAACATGAATTAGGAGACAGGAGAATGGGTAGAATAGCTAGAGATGAATGGTAAATTGTTTGTCATGTGTAATTTCTCTTACAGTTTACCCTGAAAACCAATACTATAAGCATCTGTATGTGTAAGGTGGGTATCATGTTGCAAAGGCTTGAATCTTAAGGGTCAGTCTCTCTGTAAGCCTTGCTTGAAGATGCCATTTATAGGATTTTTAGAACTATGAGTTGATAAGGGCAGCAGACACAGTGCTTCCATTTAAAGGCATAGCCAGTATGGCAATATCTGTGGGACACTTTTTCTGATTTATATTCAGGAGTATTTTAGCTGGTTTTTTTTATTTTTCCTTACAAATGTCATCATGAAAGAAAACTGATGAATGTGGTGATGGAAACTCTCCATCAATAGCAGCATAGTCTTAAGAAAACTGACTTAAATTTAAGTCAGGAGAAACTAAGGTGCTTGCTAACTACAGCGTGCATTTAGTCTCTCCCCAGATTAAAAAAAAATAAAGCCCTGTACCACTGATGGTAATATGCCAAGCTTACAGGGAACTCCACCAATACATTTCAATCAGATCTGAAAACCTCTTTCCGAAAATGAAGACTTTTCATCTCGCTTCTTGCCCCTAGAGTATTCCTTGAGAAAATCCATAAAGGGAATATTAAGAATAAGATGTGCCCGGAACTCTGTAGCTGACTGGCAGCATTTATTTAGCAGATGTATTAAGAATAGTTGAAAATCTGTGGGTTTTTAAAGCAAAATCTGATACTGAATCATGAGCTTGCCTAAAGTAAACCACTCTTAATTTGCGAAGAAACCATTTGCCATTAGTCTTTTGTGAAATGGTTGTTATCAACCTGCATAATAAAGGACTGATGGCATCCATTACTATGTACAGGAGTGTCTTCCAGGATAAATAGTATTTTACTAGAATCTGTTTTATAGTACTGTGAGAAAGAGATTTTTAAATAGGAGTGGATTAGGAACATAAAATCTTCGAGTGCATTAGTAGGTAGATTTAAGCAGTAGGGAGTCTGTGGCAACAGGTGAAACAATTTGTTCTGAAGAACTCAGTAATCTTGTACTTGAGCAGGAAAAGATGTGGTTTTTTAGTTGCAGTAAGGAAGAATAAATGTCATCAGAAATAGTTGTAGTTTTAGGGTATGGAAGAAATTGACATGGAGAAAATTACCTGGAGCCATTTGTTTCAAATGACATTAATGTGCATATCTTCACATGTGCTGCTCAGATTTACATGCTAAATAATTTCCATTCTCCTTCTCTAAGTTCACTGCACTTAGTTACTAGAATTCCCTTCTTTGCACTGGACAAAATTTACAATCACCTCTTCTGGTCTGCCACATGTTGACAGCTTATCATTTGAAATTAGAGTGTTTCTGTTCACATGGATGGGAAATTATCCTTAGAAATGTGGCGCTGTTATTTATGCACATTCTGTGTAGAAAAACTACAGGAGCAGCCCAGTGTAATTCACTCTGATACTTATAGAGGGTTTAAAATTTTAGGAATGAGTTATTTCCAAAATTGGTTTTTTCTGTCTCCTTAGTGTCTAAACTCCAGAATGTGCTCACAGACCACTAGAGTGGTATTAGCTAATCTAGGGCATATTTGTTGCTTGGTTGTTTATATTTTGGCCATTGTTATGAGTATTTTTTGGATTCTGATGTTAAATTATCTGCTGTTTAAATGTTTCTTTTCCTCCCTCCATGAGTTTGGAAATCTCTGCAATTAAAGTATTTTGGCAGCTTTAATTTCTTCAGTACTTGAATTTTAGTATTAGAATGTTTCTTGAGCTGAATTTTTTTTAAAAGATGCTGATTTATACAATGAAACTCTTTGTTCACAGGATAATGAATTTATTCCAGAGCTTATTTTCACATTAAATTTTCAACTTGGAATCTTTTTTTTTGCTTGTTATTGGGAATGAGAAACACATTTTGACATTTACCTATTTTAGCATATTTTACACATAAAACCTGCATCCGATGAAAAGCTACTTGTTCACGAAAATGAGTCCTCAGCTGGCACAAAATCACACATAATGGCAAGAAGAGTGAGTGATCAGGCTAGAGAAGGCTTTTGAAGTTAACCTTCCCTCTTTTACATAAATGCATAATTTGAAAAATGCTGGTATATTTATTTATTCAGTACTATTATGTGAGTTTTAAAGCTGATTTTATTTCCACAGCCTAATTGTGTTTTCTGGTAGCCAGTTATGGCTAAGTTGAACTAGCAGTATTTGTAGAAATATGGGGAAAAAATCCTTATAGAAATAAGTCTGAGTCATATTTGATAAAAAAAGAGGTTGACTGTTTGTACACAGGTGCTGGGCCATGAAGAAAGAAATAAAACCCATAAAACTGTGGTATAAGCGATAGAATTATATACTTATTTACTGCAAAATGCTTAAATTCTGAATTTAGCTTCTTTTTAAAGCTGCTTATTCCAGAATGTGGCGCAGTGATTCTCTGCACGTAATCTTTCATAGCTGTTAGAGTTTGGAGCATCTTGCCATTTAATACAATTATCTTTTTAAGGATGCCTGAAACCCAGGTGGTTGTAGTATTAGGGTACTGGGTGTAAGGTACCTTGTGGATGACTAGGTTAGAATGCTCTAGTGCAATCGCGCTAAATGTCCTCATTTTCCCTTCTTCTGTTTCTTTCCGTTTTTTGCCACTTTAATAGTTGTAATGTAGTGACTACTTTTCTGTAGTCGTGTCTCCAAGTCTAATAGAATAATAAAACAATCATTTATCAATGGAATCCTTATCTGGAATTACTGTTCCACTATTTTAACAAAAAGGATTGGCACCAGATACTCAGTTTGTCCTGAAGTAGCCGTCAAATTAAAGGGGTGGATTGGAGACCTTTGACCAGAACTTCTGAATCTCATTGCCTGGAGCTATGCTTTTAATGAAATGATCTGCCTTGCCTTTTCCACCTCCTTCGAGCAGTGTCTATTTATGATTAAATACAGCTTTAATTATTCCAAGTTGAGGCTGTCCTTTAAACAACCTGACCTTGGGACATGGGACTTTGCACCTTCAAACTGTTTTTTGCTGGGACAGTCAGATTGAGGCCCGCAGTCTTTCATTACTGGCTACTGCCAACATGGTATCTGAATACAGTGGTGCTGTGCAAATGTTTCCCTTTCCTTTTTTAGTATTTTTATTAAATCTCTATTTCCACTCAATATGCCTGATAACTAATGGTGCTGTGCCGGGGGCAGCAAAGCCTCCCATCACCTCCAAAGCAAAATGTTGTATGAGACCAGAACTCTTCTCAAGTTTGGAAAGCAAATGATAGGAAAACTTACTCAAAAGAGGCATCCCTGGAGAGAGACCCCTGTTCTTTTAGCTAGCAAGATAAAAGAACCAAGCTTATGTTTTTAAAGGGAAAGGAATATAATGGTGAAAAGGCAGAATTTTTAACAGATCTACACCTGTTCTTTTTCATTTCCTTAGTGCTGTTGACTTCACTGTGAAACCTTAGCAGTTAATTTAACCTCTCCCTCTTTATCTTTATTTGAACTTTATTTGTATGTATTTTACTTCCAGGAGTATTACTGGTGAAAGATCTACACTTGAACTTTGGCAACTATTGAGATTTTTAATACAGATGGAACAGCTTGGCATTAGTTTCAATATGCAGCTTGTGTTTTTGTAGTGATTCTGTATCTAATATTAAAAAGATACCACTTAAAATCAAAAAAACTGTGTTGCATTTTTATGAGCTATGGCGAATATAGGTAATGCAAAATTCAAGAACACTCTGCAGTAATAGGATAATAAATATTTGGCTGTCAGCTGGAGACCTGAGCTGGGCTATGCTTTTGTTTATTTTGCTGGTTTTGAGGAAGGAATATCTGATCTTTCCACTGAAGGAAAAAATGAGTTTCACCTTACCCAATAATAGCCTTTAATAATTCCCAGTTTCTTGAATTCCTTCAATCATATACATTTAGTTCAGTTATTTAATGAGTTCTAGCCATTTTCTCTCATTCTTCTTGATTCCTGATTCCTCCGATTTCTTTTAAAGGTTTTCTCTATTAACCTCGCTCCCTGCCTTGTATCATGCAGCTTCAAATTCTTACTAATTGTTGATATTTAGCCATTAAATAAGACGGTCTTCATGAATGGAGTCACTTTGTCTTTTCTCTCCAGACAATTTGTATGGAGGATAGATTTTTGACAGGGAGAAAAAATGGGAAATGTGAAGCCTGTTAAACAAGCAAAACCTCCACCAGGATTGCTGCAGAAAAAAATAATTCACTCTCATGGGAAGTAAACTGAACTTTTGCTTCCTAAACATGTTCCATACTAACAGTGGTTCAGGTAAATAATTTTTATCATGCAAGTGACAATGCAAGAATCATCTCATGAAATGAGCCAGAGAACTCAGCCTTTCTCCAGCCTTCCAGTGGATAGCAATTCTGTCCCCTTCTCTTTATGTTGCCAGAGTTACTGGCAGAGAATAAATGAAGGGAAATCAGAATATTCTGCCTTACTTGATAGCTTACTGAAAGGGAGATTTTATGACCATTTTTAGAGCCTTTAAAAGAATGAAATAAATTTAGCATTTGTCAAGTAAGTCGCTTTATTGTAGGGGGTTTTTGTGGCTTTTATTAAGAACAATCCTGGAATTTTGTGCAACAAGGGATCTTGGTTTGGATTTGGAAAATGTGTTTCTGAAAATGTTGGCATTTGATATTTTATCTTCCTTCACAGTATTAGTTGGCAGCATTTTCCTCCATTGTAACTGAAGTAATTTTACAGTGTTCTCTTTGTAGTAGAAAGAGCAGGTTGTCTCAAAACTATGTGTTCAAGGATAACCTGAGATGTTATAATATTTTCACCTACTTTGGAGTTAATTTGAGAAGATTCCAAGTTATTTGTCTTTTTTTTCCTCTTTTCTATTTTACTTTACAGAGTAAAAGTTTTGAATGTTGTCCATCCAAGAAAGAATAATCTTTGTCAGAGAAGGATACATGATACTGTCTTGTACCAGTACTGGAGATCCATTTTAGTGGGTTTCTTCTATTCTGGAAACAAATAACAGTCCAGTATCATTACCAGCGTACCATTACCAGTGCTGTAAATCTCATTACAAGTTGTTCTATCTAGACTTGCTATTTGATGTGTCATTTTTTCAGCTATTTATTCAAAATCTCTAATACTTCTACTACATATTTTAATTTGTATATTCACCTCATGGAAAGTTTGCCATACTCATGCAACGTCTCTTATCCTACTTTGTGCTAAAGCATAGTTTAAAAAAGTGATTCTGTTTATAATTCCAATTTCTATGTATCTTAACTCTGAAATATTGAAATAGATAGTTCTCAAGTAAGAACACTTCAAGCAGGTAGTGAGTATGTTGCCTTCAGAGCCACTTAGACCTTCTCCCACTGTTGCAGCATCAAAAAGGAATGTTCCTGATGCTACAGTTGGAATTTACCTAATCCAAGTAAGGAAATAGAGTTCCCAAAGAAAGTGAGTTAGATTAATGTCCAATATTGAATCCAAGATCTGGTCGAGGAGAAGATGAGCATGTTAATCTTAAAATAAATTGGAAATATAAATAAAATATTGGGACTATTACAGGACCTTTGATCATCCTGATCTGCTTGTATTGAAAGATCTGTATTGTAGGCAGGAACAAACATAAAAGGGAGCTAAACAGGGATGACGTAGGGATGCTGGTCGTTCACAGTTGCGTAGAAATATTGCAATATCTGAAAAGCAGTTAGTATGGCTGAAGAAATTGCATAAAATGTATTTATTATTTACCTATGTTATGGCACCGGTAAAGTGCAGAATTGCGCTTTGAATTGCGCTTTAACTTGCTAGGAAATGTAAAATGTATGAAGACAAAATCCAAGTATTCATTAGAGTAGTCTAAAAAAAAAAAAAAGGCTGTTCTGAGGACAGAGTTTAAGTACATTATGTATTGAGATGCTAAGGAGTGATTTTTGAACTACCAGGAAAAATAGTAGCTCTTTATGAAGTGCTTGAAGTTTCACCGAGTTCTATTTGCTTTTGAGAAGCTTATGCATGTTTCATATATGTTAGTGTTCAAATACATGGCTTGGTTTTACTTTGATAAATTTCATATCCTGAATATTCTACACTTGGCCATCCAGATTATTATTATTTTTCTAAATTGCTTAAGAAAATAAATTTTCTACTGGGAAAAAGCTCTGTTGGTCAGCTTGTTCAGGCAATTCTTCTCTACAACCTTTTGGTACCTTTTGCGTATATAAACTACTTTAAACCACATTTGATGAAGCTCTCAAAGATATAAAAACAACTGTGTTGAATACAGCAGAGCTAAGTCAGGGCTGTGAAGAGAGTAAGCCTCCCTACCATAAACTGGTTGCTGGTTGCCAGAGAATCTGTGAAAAGCTCAACGTGTAGGAAACTTCATTGTTTTCAGAACTGAGGGTCTCCTCCTGTCTGCTGTGAGCTGTGTACTTATTTGGTCTAGAGTAACTTATGCCTGTGCATTTCTCACTGTGATTCTTTGGATGTGGATTGCAGGGAATGTTTCAATAGCTTTTTGATGGGCAGGCTTAGCTAGTGGGATGCTTTCTCCTTGACCATACGTAAATTTGGGACTGAAAAAGGTATTCTTGTCGCATTCAAATATCAGGTATTTAAAGGAGTTGACAGTGAAGAATGGTACTTAGCTATGTTACATCATTTCTATTTATCAGAGATACTGTTCTCAGAGAACTAAGGTTATTTATGTAATAGGCAGTTTTCTGGTAAACAGGTAGAAAGTAGTAATTTTTTTTCTCTCAGACTACTGTATTCACCCTTCTTTTTTCTTCTTTCATTCTTCCTTTCAAAACTCTTTGACAGGTGCTAAGGTTAATGAATTTTAATTTTAATTTGGCCTTTTCCTTGGGTTGTTGACAGTTCCCTCTACACCACAGAGACCTTTCTTTTCCACCTCACTTCATGTTTCAGTAAGAAGTAGAGTATCTGATGGAAGCTTCTTCATGAATAAGTGAACCCAACTGGAACACAGCCAAACACTGTCAGAACTGGCTCCCTGATCACTAGTCTTGTGTTTTACCATGGTTTGAGAGATTAGATTCATTAACCTCTAATTAGAAACATGTCAATGCTAAAATCCCACAGTATGCTAGACTCAGCTTATTAGAAATCCCAAAAGGCCAGTTAACGTTGAAGAATTAACATTTCGTATTCTAGAAGTTAATAGTAGATTCCTCATTTGGCTCCATTCCATTTCATTGATGTGGTAACTTCTTAGGTGCTTTTCCCTTTAGAATTAGCAAAAATGTTATTTATCCAAAAAGAATTGTTTAATAAAAAAGCTTTTATCATCATAGAAATAGAAGCACTTGCAGTATAAAAATGCTTACTTTATTGTAGCATTTTCTACATATGTGTGTGGAGAGCACTGCATGTATAGAATATGGTCTACTTTTTGGCTATAAATATAATACTTTCAAGAGTTATCTCTGTATTAATGATAACTTATACAGAGTTTGCTATTTATAGAAGAATATTAAATCCTATTTGAGCAGGTCTAAATGCATCCAGGTATTAAAGCACTGTGTTTAGTTCCAGAGTTTGTAGTCTAAGGTAAAATGAAATATTATTTCCATTGTCTTTTGACCTCAGGAGCTTTCTTCTCTAATGAGAATAAGGACTGCAAAATAACTTGAATAAGATGGAATTCATTCTACATCAGTCATATTACATGGCTTCTGCTCAAGCTTCATGGGAATACTGGTTAAAATCCATAAAACAAGAAGTAAATGACCCTTTATTGGTAATACATTTTTGTGTGTATTCATCTGCTACTGTGAGCAAAAAAAGAAATTTCCATTTTGTGTGGCTATTATAAGAAGCATGAAATAATGCTTTTGAATTGCTTAATGTCGTTGCTTGAAATGGAAAACAGTATTTTCAAAGACATTTCACTTTGTTATTCAGAGCTACGCGTATCAGCCACCATTATTAGGACATTTGGCTGCTATTTCAAAGTATAAGTGTGGAACACTGGGTCATTAGTAGGGAAATGAGAAAGAATTAGACTGGCAAACCTGTGCTCTGCTCTGCCTGAGACAGTAACAAGAACAACCACCAGAAAAAACATAAGACTGGGGGGATCCTATTTTCTTCCCCTGCCATACAGAAGGCAGTAACTTAAACAAAAAGAGTGAACAAGGACAAGTCCCTGCTTGGAGCAGCAGGCAACCCCCCCCTTTGCCTACCTCGCCTTCCCACATGCTTGTGCACAATAATGATGAGGCTCTGGATGTGAAAGGTAGGTCAAAGGATGATGTGGGTGATGGCCCATGTACACCAGAGATACTGCTGAATAGAAAGGACTGGCCCCTGTATGATGACCACCTCCACAAGGAAGAAAGATGGGCTGTGGTGGTAGGTGACTCCCTGGTGAGGGGAACAGTGGGTCCGCTGTGCTGGACAGACCCTCCTCTTAGGGAAGGCTGCTGCCTCCCTGCAACCTGGGTTAAGGATGTCACTAGGAAAGTTCTCAGGCTAGTGCAGCCCTCAGACTATTACCCATTACTGTTCCATGTGGGTGATGATGAAGCTGCAACGTTGTCAAAGGGCAATCAAAAGAGATGTCATGGTTTGTAAGGGAATTCAGAGCCCACTTGTGGGCAGTGATATTGGAAGCCAACAAAAGGGAATGATGTGAGATTATGTCAGTACTTTGGTATCCATTAGGAAGAGCTCATGGAATGCTGTTTACCAAGCATCGCTACAACCCATGACACACTTGGCACTTTGTAGTGTGCTGCATCTATGTTACTTACTGTATGGCAGTAAGTCTTCTGGCCACTGGCACCTGGTTCCAGAGGTTGTATTGGTCTCCTTCTGAATGTCAGTCCTGCAATTTTGTGTGTTTTAGTCATGTCAGAACAAGACCACTGCAGACGTCCCTGAGGAAGTTTTATCTTCATCCACTGGAACAGTCTAGAATATATATATTTTAGTGAGATTACTGAGTAGGGTGTCTTTGGAAGGGCAAGCCTGAATCAACTATCTGAATGAAAAACATAGAAGTAATGGATTTACAGAGGTGTTTTCCACAGGAATTAAATGTATCACATCACTAGAAAAAATAGTTTTTTAAAATACAGAAAGATAGCCACCATAGTTTCTGTAAGAGTAAACTGTGACCTTTTGCTTCTGGGATTTGTTTGGATGAGCTATGTTACAGGTAATAATTTCATTTAGATTTGGATTTTTTTCTTCTTTTAGAAAGCATCTGAAAAATTGCCTCAAAAGATCAATAAAGAAACACAGCTGTAGAGAAGTTAAACAGTCCTTGTTACGTATAATGGTAGTCACTGAGGAAATAAGAACAAAACTATCACTGCACAGAATAAGTAGTTAACAACAGCGTGATTTCTTTAAAGTGCTTTTTCAAAAACATGCTTGAGTGATTCCAGAATCACACTCAGTAGAGAAGAAATACTCTCTCTAGATATTTTCCAGTTACACACTATTGTCAGAATAATTTCAGGGCTTTGGTATCAATTTAAATTAATGTTTTATTTTGAAGAAGTGGATGTTAGAATATTAGAGGTTTGGGCTATGTTTAGAGTTAAGGTACTAGAGTAGCATTCTTCAAAGAAAATTCCAGCCAGGAATTCAGTTTGTTTTACAGATTTAGTGAAGTAACACAAGGTTGATTTCTGCAACAGAAAGTTGTACCTGTCTTGACAAAGCAAGTATGAAAATACCTCTCAGTTGCCTTGGTTGTTGAGACACATTTGGGTTCTATAGTGCACAAACCAGAGAACTTTTTGTTCAGTGGTTTGGTATTTGTAGTGAGGGTCTTTTTCAGGTTTGTTATGGTTTGGTTTTTTTCTTATGGGTAGCTTTGCTATTATTCTTTACAAAAAGACAAGAAACTTTTCCCTAGAATATTAAACTGAAGAGCAGCTGTTCAGTAGAGTAACTATAAGGGAACAGATCACTTCTGTCAGCTGGTTCTTAGTTGCATTTATGCTTTTCAGTATGTGGAATTCCTGATCTGCACAATTTGAAAGTCACCTATGAGATGTGCCTTTGTACAACCAATTGGAACTGCCATAAGATTTGTGATAAATTTTATTTCAAGAGGTTTTTGCTTTCTCCGGTGCTAAGTACTGGAGGTAATATAGCATATTGCTTAAAAATAATGGCATATAAAATCATACTTGTTCACACTTATATTAATGATAATCACACAATAATTCTTGTCTACTGTTATGTACAAACAGAAACTTGGGTTCACTTTGGAAGTTTCTAGAGAATGTGGTTTATCAGGCGCTTCCATCAAACCTGAAAAGCAAAGCCACTTTCCACTCACACATATTATCTTGGGGCATTATGTGAGCAGGGATTTTTTCCCAGGGTTGGCATGATTATGTATTATTTTGAATGTGTTCTTTTGCACACATGTGCTGCATTTCAGAGTGATATTTTTGTAAAGCTCCTTGAGATTCAATATTGAATGATATTTTTGCTAATGTGGTTTTAAGGACCTTAAGTCTCAAAGGTCTTTAACTGTAAACACCTGCTGGTGCTCTTCTTCTGTATTTTTGGAACTGAGGAATGCTTTGGAAGTTGATTGGGTTCTGTGTTGTGTTTTAGAGGTTTAGAGTTTTTTCCTGTTTCAAATGAAACAAACCAGTGCATCAGTGATTATTAAATAATTTTTCTGAAATTGCAGTGAGTATTCTCACAAAGGTCAGTGTCTACTACTGATACACTTACAAAGATATTGTAAAAAGGGTTCCTTAATGTATGTTGTAAAAAAAAAAATTGAGTTTTCTAGTGCGTCATCTTCAGGGGCTAAGGTCACCGTTGCACACAGTATATTTGGTTAAGAGGCCAGCTGAAAATGAAGGGAGGTTGTTTCCAATCTCTCTGTTCAGTCACAGTTTAGCTTTCATTTTATATTCTTTTCTCTCCAGATAGATTGAATCCTGGGATATAGCACTGTTGGCAACACTTGCTGATTAAATTTGCCATGACCTCTGAATATCACAGGGCCACACAATTTTCTTTCTCCTTCTAGCTCCTCATTATTTTAGTGGCACTTTTTTGCAGTTAGGGAGTTCTTTAACTGATTAGTTAGTGAAAGAACAAGCACTGTAATTTGGTGAAAATATGGGTTGTTGATCATACATTGTGACTGCTGTTCTCATTCTTATGAGAGCTATGTCTGCTTTATGTACATGTGAGTGGGCACCATGACTATATCACAAGTATTTGGGAAGATTGGAGAAAGAGTTTTCCTTTGAAATGCCTTTTTAGTTTAAGTAATTGTTAGACCAATGTTTTCTTTACACACATATTCTTGTAGGTATTGGGCAAGCGTAGAACCTATTGATGTTAGCAGGCATGGTGTTTAAGCTAGTTACAAAGAAAACTTTAAGTCCCTGTATGACCAATCCATACTAATGAATCCATATGAAATACTGAACATTGAAAATGCTTAGTGCTAGAGAATGGTAGAGGTTTCCTAAGACAAGTTTTAGCACACTTGACGTTCTACCTGAAATAAGCATTTCCTTAAAGATATCTTTCTCAGGACTTGTGTTTTAGCTGGTTTTTTGTTGCCATTTCTGGTCTTACTGAGTGATCCTTCCAAACATAATCTTCCTGTAGGAGAACTTGCTTTTAAAAGATGTGCTGGGTGATCTGCTTGTGTATAAACTGTGATTGCATAGCAGGCCCCTGCAATGTGTTTTGCCTAGGTGAAAGTTGGAAATTACTTCCTAGCTGTTTACTGTCTTTTAGATCTGCAACTTTGGCAAAATAATTGTTGCTTCTTTGAGCTTTAAGACCTCCAGTATTTCCATCAGTGATGTTTTCTAGTTGAATCATTCATAACCAAATTTTTGCTAATCCAGTGATTGTGTACAATTTCTGAACAGCTCTTTTACTAAACCAAATTCATATTTGCATACAGTAATTACTCAGTAAGCACATCACATGCAGTGTTTATAAATGGATACGGATCAGCTGTATGTCCTTTACATTATTGTGTGTTTTTAGAGCTAGGCAAGTCTAGCCTTCCAGTGTCTGCCTGCAATCTCCTTTTCCATTCAGTAGTCATTATTCATAATAGAAGCTTATGTAAGCTTTCTATTTTTGTCTCATTCTAGCTGTGGTATATGAATAACTTTTAATACTCTTTAATAGCAGTGAAATTGCAAGTACATACTTCAGGGCATTTCTTACTGAGATTTGCTAATGTATGCAAGTCATAAAGACCTCAGTGGTCAAGCTGACTGTTCGCCTCCTGTCATTCAGCTCTGTGTGGTGAATTGACATTCAGAAGCTTGTAGCTAATTACACTGAATAATAAGTGTATTTCCTTTAACAGTGGTTATTAGTAGAGGGTATGCTTCATATTTTATGTATTCTTTCAAGCTGATGTAACTTTGAAAGTGATATCCAGGGGAAGGTGGTTCAGCATTTCTTAAATGATGTTAAGTAGATGTACCTGGAGTGATGTCAAAGATCCAGTACTTGACAGAAAGGCATAAGTCTTGTGGTGGACCAACAGAAGCATAACTGTCTTACATCAAGGCAGTATTTCAAGATCCAAAAGATATTATTAAGGCACAATATTTTGACTTCTGTAAAATGAGAGTTAGGTTGCTTTCAGGTAATAAGTGGTTTACCAGAGAGAGCAAGTTACAGTGTCTGAATCACTCTCTTAAATAACACTGGCCACAAATTGTATGTAAACATTGTATGTGCTAGGACATTTTGACTTTGTTCATGTGTCTGGGATGCTCGTTCCATGTATTCTAAGTGCTTTACACAGTCATGCAGTGTTTTTTGTAGAGTTAACCTTTGTAGCTTAATGTGTTCATAAAAAGATTCAGAAGAAAATTTCCCCTTGCTTTATGATCCAAAGGTGATGCTTACAACCAACAAAGAATTCCCATATGCTCCAGCTCTATAGTTGTTGCTGTCTATCTGTATTCTCTCAGTGCCCTCTTGGCTGCCTTGACAATGCTTGTGCAATGTGCTGATGCTTGACTACTTTTCACTCCTTCACTTTTCACAGCCTCCTCATCTCTTCTGGTTAAATCATGGACTTTTTTTCCTCCCTCATTTTGTGTTCAAATTTCATAGATTCAGTGCAACATGTAACAGTCATCTTGGGGCTGAGGAAAAGTAGTAGAACAAGTATGCCTAGAATTTAAAATACTCTTAAGCACCCTTCCTCTCTGAGGAAACATAGGCTGGGTATGGGGGTGCTGGATGACGGAAGGGTATGGATTCTATCGGCCATGCATGAGCCTGCTGTACTGATGATGTTGACACATAATGTTGAAGGGCTGAAAAAACATCATCATTTACAGCCATTCTTAAAATTGGACTGTTTTACACTTAATTTGAGCTGTTTCAGTGTTCCATTGCAGTATCAGGTCAGGGTAAGAGCACACAGCTTCTTTCTTTTTTTAATACTTCTGTTGCAGTGCTGTGGTGTTGCTGTACTTCAGCTTTGTGCAGAGCTTTTTGTAATCTTAGGTCAAGTTAGTGTTGCACTGTCTGGTTCTGTGAGCTGTTGCAAGAGACTGACACAGTCCTGTTTACCAAGCAGAAAACTGTAGTTAAATTCTTGACATCTCTTCAGCAAATTTGTGTTTTTCCATTATACAGGTTTCCTGTACAATACCTCTCTTGTTCATCATCCTTTATTTCAAACACTGGCATAACCAGTGAGTCTCAACAAACAAAGAATATGGAGAAGGAGACCTCACATCCAGTAAGACATGAAATGCAAGCTCAGGGAGGGAGTGTTTAATGACAAACCCCAGTTGTGTTATACATCATATGCTTGCCAACATGGGGAAGAGGATTTTAAAATAAGGTTGCTGGGGAAGGGGAACCTGGGTTCATTCCACTCCCACCAGTTTGAAGCCAGTGCCACTAATAGAAGCCCTGAGCCTGGAGACGGATTGCAGGTCGCCAGAAGAGCACCTGAAGGGCAGCACAAAGTAATTCCAGACACTCCAGCCAGTAAGTCAGCTGCCTTGGGGGCCCAGCTTAAATGCCTCTGTGCAAATACACACACATCGTAAGAGGAGTTAGAGAGGTGTGCATGCATGCAGGGCTATGATCTTCTTGCCATCATGATGACTGGAGTGTGGGAATGGAAGGATAGGGGCTCTTTAGGAAGCATAGGCAGATGAGGAGTGGATGTCACCCTCTGTGTTCTGAGTAGCTGGAGTGCATGGAGCTGGAGCTCTGCCTGGGGATGAATGAGAAGCAGAGAGCTTATGGGTCAGGATTAAAGGAAGAGTGATGTTTAGGGAGGTAGTACAGTACAAGTTTTTAAACAATTCTTTGATATTTCAGTGTGCTTATTTTAGTATTCATGTGAGTGCCCTCATTCTCATGTCACTTAAAAACACTTAATGAAATGCACCATCTTGTACTGATTAGATACTATTGTATGGAAAATCTACTTGGATAGCAGTCTGCTAGATTATAAATACATAATCATTAACTTGCAAATTTATTGGCAAAAGAATCTTCTAGATTTCAGTGTTATACATCAACCTTTTGCTTTTGAGCTAGAGAAATAACAGTTTACTGTCTCATTCTCCACACAGAGCCAAAAAATAAGAGGATGGGCAGGAGTAACTTAATTGCTTTTCTCCTTAGTTGCTTTTGAAAAAGGCTGTACAAAGTTATGGATAAAACACACTTTATTAATTTTTTAAGATTAATAAATTTTTCACTTTTAAGATGTTCATTATTCTGAGATGGTTTAATGAAGCTGGGCAGGTTAGACCTTCCAATACATTAGACTTCACGCTCAGGAGTCTGTCTTACTGCTTTACGTAATTGGCTGCACTTACCCTTGTGTGCCAAAAGGATCATATTCATAGAAAGATGTATCCATTTCACTGGGAACCTATGGACTGAGCTGGGACACTCAGCTGGCCTGGTGGAGCCAGTACCATCCTTTCTACTGTTTTGTGACAGCTGTAAAATTTTCCCTGAAGTGTGTGCATCTAGATGGAGATTTTTTGTTATTCCTGTGTATGCAAATGAATGGTCAAAAAAAGGAAAGGTTGTCTGGCAAGTAGAATAATTCCAAGGTAGTAGGGTATTTATTAAGAATGCACACTAATACCTAAGTTCATCTGCTGTCTGGGGTTTAGATGATAGGATCCTATAATCCATAAAGCAATGATCTCGAGCACACTCTTAAGCAGAACAGGTGACTGTGCAGTGTCTTTGAGTAGAAAATAGTATAATGATGCTTCTACTTTTACAGATTTTGATGTCTGCTTTTTCAAGAAGCTTAAGGGACTGCAGTACTATCACACTGAGTGTGTGCACATATTTATATATATTCTGTCATCATAATTTCTGTGCTTCTATGAGGGATATGTGTTGCTTGCCCTGACTTTAAGGACTTTACTGATGAGCAGTTTAATTTCAGAATTCAGCCAGGAACTGCAGTCTGCTCATAATTCTCTTATTGACTTGTGTCACCTTTGGCAAATTGCCTATTATTTGCATTTCTAGTATTTGAAAAATACTGGTACTTATTTTTGTACACTGCTTCTGGGGGAAGCTAGCTTTAGAGTGAAAAATTGCTGAATAAATTAATGTTTGTTTCTATATATTAAGCCCATCACTCTAGGATTTCTTCCATATTTAGTTCCTCAGGCAGATATTCAACTCAATAATATTTTTTTTCTGGTACAGTTCCCAAAATTATTTTCAGGGAACCAATTGTGGTGTTGAAAGTACAGAGGATGAAGAAGGGATGAGAGAAAAAATGGATGAAATATGTCTGAAGCACTCAGGTTTTTTCATGCTTTCTGAACACTAAATACATGGATAAATTATGTATTTCTATATCATGAAAATTAGTAGTAGCAATAATGCTACTACTTCAGTGTTTTCGCCATAGTGTTTTGAATTTGGTTTCACTGAAGGTATACAGGACAGTAAAAAACAGTCTTACTTGAGAATATTTTCCTTAGCTATTTCATTTTAAAAAAGGAAGCATAACGTACATAAATTAAGATGAGGGTGTAAATGAGAGATCAGAGAAGTTCCCAGTGCAGCACCATGCCAATTATATTTTAATGTTATGGACTATAGATAGATGCATATGTGTGAGATACACATGCATAAAATCTACTAAATGTGATGTCTCTTTGAGAGCCTTTCCTTTCAAATTTCCTGATGCTTGTCTATTTAAAATCTATTTAAAATATCATGCCTATTGAGAAACTGTGACACCCGTTCAATTTAATTTTTGGAAAGAAACATAATACTAATTCTTGTGTGTGTGTGATCTTGTAGAAGAAAAACGATGAAATTCTATCCAGTATATGATGAAAGGAGGGAACAGGTTTATTGTAGCTTAATCAGAATTATCAAAATAGAAGTATTTTGTATAGAAAGTTATTTATAATCAAGTAAGGTAACACTTACATAGGTTACACTAGGTTGAAGGAAGACTTAACTGGGTACAATGAGAATAATGTCCTACAAATTTGAGTCTACAGCAAAAAGTGAGGGACAACAGTTCTTTTCTACAAATTCCACACGTGTTATGAGAAGCTGTCTGAAGGCTTGCCAGGCTCTGTGTTCTCATGGGGGCTTGTGAAGACAGGCTGATATAGCTAAGTATTTACAGAAATACAAACACAAAGCGTGGTGCAGCTCAGGATTCAGACTTGAGTGTTTGTGTGCGCTTGTAAATGCCCACACAGGACCTGCCTGCTGGATGTGCCATTTTAGTAAGGGAAGCCTAGGTGTGCACAGCCACTGCAGGACTTCTACTGACATCGGTACACCTCTGGCTGCCTTCCTTCTCCTGCAGGCTGTCCTGGGATAGACATGGTGCCAGCATGCAAGGATGTTTGGCTCTCCATCTCTCCAAAGCCACCTTCTGCCCATGAACCAAATTCCTTCCAAATGTTCTATGACAATCGATTAATTACCATATGTTAGCAAAAACTAACGAACCAGTTATAACTAGTTTATTAGTGAAGCAAAGCAGTAACGCTCAATGAAACATAGATCAAATAGTAGGAGAGACTCAAACATACGTCACTCATACATGACTAATTACAGATATGTGCTGGGTTAACCCATGCTGTGGCTACACCAGAGAAGTTGTATTCCCATTACCTTCCATTACAGCTGACTGCAGGAGGGCACCCATCTTAGCTGAGAGAGCTGATGAGAATGGGGTTGTTCTGACCATTCTGCATAAATTGTTATAAAACAATCAGTAATTGTAAAATTACTTCAACCTAGGTCCAGCAACAAGGGTGAGATTTCAGTGCTTTTTTCATTTGGATTTTGGTGCTGCCTCCTTTGAGGTTTTGTTTCTGCACATAAGTTGTGCCTGGTGGCTGTTCCTCTAGGGTTTTTTTGAAGGATCTTGGCCAAAGAAATACAAAAATTTTACTGAGATTAAGCAATTTATCTGTCCATATTTCATTCAGGTTTTTGTTACTGCATATTTTGATGCCCTTTGATAAGAAGGCATTTTTTAGCTTTCTGCTAAAAATAAAACAGTACATGGCAGATATAGATAGGAGCTGTCACCGCAGCTAGCAGCAAAATGAATTTTCAAATTTCTCTCAATCAGCTGTTTCCATCAAAACCAGCAAATGTTTCTAAAAAAAGATAGCATTCTCCAGGTTTTGGTTTGTTATTTTGTGGTTGTTTTTTTTAATATACAAATCGGATTGCATTCAGATAATTAAAATGCCGTAACAGTTTTCACATTTCATTGCCTAATTAACAGCAATAAAGGCCACAGTAAATCAGGATGAATCTGTAATTTTATCACTAATCGCACAAGTGCGAGTGTCAGAATCATAATGAGATGCACAAATCTGGAAGTAATGAGGCTGGGGCTGTCTAGGAAATTAGAGCAAGTGCTGGCACAATTTGTACAGTAAGGTTTATTCCCATTTTATTAATTATATGTTTGCACAGGGAATTGTAACCAACTCAAATTACTTTAATTTGTGAAATTCATGCTCTAGCTGTGAACCTGTCATCTGAGCATGAAGTTGGATTCCCCATCCCTCCCTCAGTGCAAAAATTGTGAAACGTTTCAGTGCCCTGAAATGTTTGTTTAGATGTGAAGACTGTGACATTCTAACATGGAAGGATATTGCAGCACTGATGGCAGCACAGTTGCATAGTGACCATTCAGTGCTGGTGGGACCATCCTACTATCTTGGACATCAGGCTTTCTAAGGTAGAAAGGAGTTTCAGTAATACCAAAATCAAGAATATGGCAAATAAAGATATTTGGGGCACAGATTATGGCTGGTATAATTTAATTTCATCTCTTAAGCAGTGTAATACTTCTTTGATAAACTGAAAAATACCAGCTTGACTGTTTCAGTCAAGTGAAAGTATAGTTTTGCATTCTAACAAAATCCTGTTGTAGTGCTACAGGCTAATAAATACTGATTGAAACTTGTTGATTCCTGTGAGGTTGGTTGATTTTATGAACAGATCATGCAAGTTAATCTGTGTTTTCAACCAAGATGATTAAATGATTTGTGCTGATTCTGTCCCGAGGCTGTACGATAAACTGCCAAGTAATTTGGACGTTTGTACATCCAAATTGACTTTTTTGGAGCACATACACGTTTTATGTTGATAGCCAAGGATGACAGTGATCTTTCTCACACTGAAGTATAGTTTAGTAATACTTAGCACCCAAATTTCATACCTTAAGCTTTTGTTCTAAATGCTGCTAGACTGCGACATAGAAAATTTTCTGTAACATGTTCATAAAATCACTATTCATTCTATCTATATTCAGTTTTTATGTTGTAGTAATGTTTCTAATCAAACAGTTAATATCATACCTGCTATCATTGCCAAAAGGGTTGTTCAGAAGGGGTTGAATGAATTCTATTTCCTGTGTTCTCTTTGTTAGGATGTTGGAAAGTTGTAAAGGTGCCAGTGAGTTTAGTGATTATCTTCAGTAATATGATAAACATTTTAGAAGAAGAACATTGGCACTCCCAGAGTGGGAAAGCTTGATTTATTCTCTTTCCCTAGATAAAGGCTGTTACTAGCAGGGTAACTCCTTGTATTAGGAGTTAATAGCTAAAAAAAGTTCATTCCAAAACCCTTCTCTAGTCATGCTGAATGCAGCATTTGCTTTTATAGCTGCCAACAGTGCTATATTCATTAAATCTGAGAGAGAGATACTATTTCTGGTTTCTGGTAGTCACCAGGAAGAGCTGGTGCATATTACCATATAATGGATCAAGTTCCTGGTAGAAGATTGTATGAACAGCCATCTTGTGTGTGAAACGTGTTGCTTGTGATGAGAACTATCTTTCAGTCAATCAAAACAAAACCTTGATGCATTTTCATTGCATCTTTGCTCCAAACTGGCGTGTGGTTTTGCTCACATTTTCAATCTTGTTAGGTCTTTTCATTAAAGGAAAACAGTAGTAGCCTTGTAAAACCTACAGTGGCACAAAAAGTTTTTCTCCATTTAGATTTTCTTAATCAGCCCAGTTGGACTTACTCAGTGCTCTGCAGATAGTCTGTGTCGTTAACCAGCATATAGGGTTTACCAAGGTACAGATGAAGCCATACTAATGACTGCCAGCATAAACCCAGTACTCACATCTTCATCTTTTATTAACAGATGGTATTAAAAGAGGTTCACTGTGGTTTTTCATAGGACTTGCTGATTGCTACTTCAGGAGAAAAATTTATCTGTGTCCTTTCCTATTTGGCACCACTTGCTCTTAAGTAATTTGATTTAAAAGTTGAAGTTTGACAGAACTGTGGTTCTGACACCTCCCATAAGGCTGGTGGTTCCATCTCAAGATGCCATCTGTCAGGATCCATGTTTTTAGATTCCTGTTCCCTGGTAAAAGATTTTGGAAATCACAAAGCTCTAGGAGTTTTTGCCCTAAGAAGACAGGTGACAGACTGCAGTGTAACCCACACAGTGAGTGGTTGTGTGCTCTGCTCTGAGCTTATCCACAGTCTTTGATGCATAGCAGGCATGTTCTCTCGATTCTGTCTTAGAAGAAAAACTTTCAATGGAAATTACATCTTTTTTTCTCAATTTTTGTTCTTCAGAGTTCCCCACAAAGCAATTAGATATTTTTTTTAATTCAGCCTTGTCATGTAGCTGTACATGTTCTGGGACCTTTTATTTGACATTAAGAAAATTATGTTGTCCATCATATTGCTTCAGAATTTATTATTTGCATCCCAGTACTGATGTGCTATAATCAGGTGCTAACACTCACTTTTTTTTTTTTTTAGAGCTTTTGCTTATCTGTGAATATCAAGAAGACTATGATGTTTGGGAACAAGGAATAAGGGGAAAGGAAACTATATGTTTTCTCTTAGTATTTATTTTCTAGACTAGTTTAAAATTTTTTATACAACATACCTTTTCCAGTTATTTTGGTTGGATAGAACAGAGGATGCTGTTTGGCATCCCAAAAATCCCAAAAGCTGCCCCGTGACGTTGGTCATGCACAGGATGAATTCCATCTAGCCACCATCACAGCTTCTTGGAGCTTCCAGTTTCTATTTATCTCAAACATGGAATGGAGATGCAGGAAAGTGAATTTTCTCAAACTGTAGAGGCAGAACTGTAGACAGTATTCTCTTCCCAGGTTCTCATACTGTCTCTGTGTAGATTTAGTATTGTAAGGATCTGTGTGAATTTATACACTGAACTGGTGGAATTCTAGGAAATTATCAGAAAGCAATTGAGAGTGTAAGAGAATCTGGAGTAGAAGCAGCAGCTCAGCACTGAGAAATTAATGGGTTTTTATCTACAACTTACAGGTGGCAGTGCTAATCAGATATCTAGTGTAATCTAATGATTACATCTTTTCTTCATCTTCTCTTGCTTTTCTATGTAAGTCAGTTTAACAGATGCCTTTTTGAAGGGTAAGAAATACTTAAACATGATTAAAAATTGAATACCTAAGTTTATTGGTAGTGATGATCTAAAATAATATGTGTAAAACTCTAAAGCAGCCATATGAATTGCAGTTGACCTAGTTTTTTGTGACTTGATGAGCTCATACTGGCTTTGAAGGTACTCAGGCTTTCGTAGCATCAACTATTATTCTGAAATGTGATTATCCTGTTGAACTGTGGTTAGAACTCATTGTAACTTCATTCATTATTCAGAAGACTGTAGCCTTAATAGTAGCTTAAGATACATGCCATGTATTTGTAATGAATTAATTCACTTTCAGCATTGATCAATGCTTAATGTATAATTAGCGAGCAAACTTAACAATCTGCTAGGATGATACTCTCTGCTGCATAACCACTGTACTCATATCTCCCAAAATCCAGGGCAGAGAGAGGCCGCTAGAGGAAGGTTTTTTTCACAACACCACTGTTGTTGTTCAACAAGCAAAGATAATAGGTTGTGTGTTGTTAGATTTCAGAGTGTAATATTTGTGTGTTGTATTAACACTGAGTTGGTACTGGAAGGCAAAATAAGTTGGAATATGCTGTGTCTAACACTGGCTTTAGACTTTGAATGGCAGGAATGCATAGCTGTGCTGCCTGAGGTTGTAGTGAGGTGGAGTTGGTCTCTTCTCCCAGGTAACAAGCAACAGAACAAGAAGAAATGGTCTCAAGTTGCACCAGGGAGGTTTACGTTGGATATCAGGAAAAATTTCTTCACTGAAAGGGTGGTCATGTATTGGAACAAGCTGCCCAGAGAAGGGGTGCAATCACCATCCTTATGATGATTCCAGAAAACATCTACACATGGTGCTTGGGGGGCAGGGTTGAGGATGGGGGTGAGGATGGCAGCTTTAGGTTAACTGTTGGACTTGAATATCTTAAAGGTCTTTTTGAATCTTAAAAATTCTATGATAAGGCACATACAGTTTTCAAATAAACCTAGGATGATCTATAGCAATAGCTGAAATTAGATCCCTCTTTTCTGTGTATGTTTTGCTATCTTACATTACCCTTAGGCAGCAGGGTAATTGGAAGGTCTAGAGGGACTTGTTGCTATAAACACCCTCCCTCCCTTCACTGAGCTTGCACAGTTGAAAGTAAAGAAATTCACAGGCGTAACAAGCTGTTCTCAGCTGTTATACTTCTGCTCTTCACTCTGAACTTTTACAGAGGTGTCCTGTAGAAATACTTTAGAGCAGTGTTTGAGGGCTTCTATCCATATATTCAGGCATAGAGTGTTTTGAGTATCTACAGAAGGAATTTATGAATGAATGAATAAATAAATAAACACTGTATGCATTTTCTTCTTAGCAATTTCTGCAAGTATAACGCCATTTCAGAAGAACACTTGGCCTGTGCTCTTCACTGGTGAAAGCCTGGGCACAGTTGCCCTGAACACATATTGATAAAGTAGCTGTTCTTAGTATAGGTCTTAAACCCTGAAATACATGCAGCATTCAACAGGTTCTAACAAGCAAAATTCAGCTGATATTCCTTGTGTTGCACTGACTTTCTGGGTTGCTCTGAGAACATTGGAAGAGCTGGTAATGTCATATAGAGAGCTGTAATACAGCATGGCAGTCAGCTGTTCACAGGCAACAGCTAAGAGCTGTTTTAGTGAGCACTCATGATGTATTTAAACACAATTTTCATATTACAAGCAATTAGAGTAAGTGGTTTATGGAGAAAATGAAAAGTTTCAGCACATTAAATATGGTAATTTTATCTCTTGAAATAGAATTCATATAAAGTTACACTGTATCTAATAATAATTATGAAATAGAGTAATTCTTCTAATTCCAGCTGGCCAAGTGTTTGGTTGCTGAATGTTTTTCAGTGTAAATACTTGCTGAGCCATGTGAGATTGTAAAATGGCTTGAACAAAATAGTAATCCCTAGTCAGCCCATCAAAGCACTGATTTTCTGAGGTTACTACTTATCAAACCAAGACACTTGAAAGGCTTTAAATGTGTTGATTTTCCACACATTTTAGAAAGATTCTTCTGACTGCAGCTGTAACTTAATCTAGTGCTGCTCACAGGAACTGTTAAGACGTAAAAACTGTGTTATCACGTGTGTTACCACTGGGTACAAAAATGCAGTAAGAGTCTCCTGTAAAAGGAATATCAGACAGGCAGAGTTTGGGGGAACATGCTGCTCTGTACATGGGAACAATCACAAGCATTGCTCACTGCAGCAGCTGTTGCAATTAGCCAATTAAACATGTTTTATTGATGATCTGCAATAGCTAATAAACTTTTAACGAGCTATAAAACACTCCATGGGTCAATCTTGCTATTAACAGGCTGGATCATAACCAGTACTTGTTAATTCTAATAGCCTTATTGTTGGGATATGGAAGGAGTAAGTGGACTATATGCCAAATGTAAAAGTGGAGCCATCATTCCAAATAAATTCTGATAGTTTAGGGAATATTTATAATTTCCTTCAGCAGATAAAAGAACCATTTTGAAAAGGAGGGTCTGGGGGCATCTTTTTAGCTTTCCATGTCATTAAGTCAGGGACGAGATGTCCAGCCATCAGACTGCAGCACAATCACAGAAAAGCTGATAAAGAAAACCAGAAAGGTTTGAGGGGATTAGTGATTTTCTATAGTTCTATATAATAAAAAACCATCTCTAGGGGAAACGCTGTTCCAAAATACAGGGCTTAAGTAACTTTAGTAACTGCTTGCCTGGTACTGTATTTTTATGTGATTGGCTGAATGTTATTTTTCTCAACCAAAATGGTTATTTAATCTTACATGCTGGCAGCTTGGGTTTTTTTAAGATAAAAACACAGAAGGCTAAAAGGGAGATATTTGAAGATTAAGCAGTTGTAGAAAGTAAAATGTTGGCAGGTAAGATATTCCTAAAAGTTTTAAAATAACATACATAATAAAGTACTCAAGAATATTTAATCAGTATTACTGTTTTAGGATAAATTCATTGAGATTCCTAGGATTTTGAGTAAGTGACTGATATAAGCTGGAACTGTGAATTTATGGGAAGTTCTTACCAAATTTCCAAGCAGCATCAATGTTAATAGTTTGCATTTTTAAATTTCTGATGTCACATTTTCTTGTGGTTAGTCCAGTACTGTTATTTCCATCATACTATTACCAAAATGTCGCTTCAGCTGAAGATTCAGATTGTTGTTCAGCGAAATTGCCATGATCCATGCATGTGCATTCAATTGTGCACTTAAAGACAGAAAATAATATTGCTTAATATAGGTCCTCTTTCTAGCTCCATGCATGAAAGGCACTTACCTCAGTGTAACCTGAAGTCCATACATTAAGATTTCAAATATTAAATTTTTTTGCATAAAAATGTAGGCTTCAACTCTTTACAAAAAAGAATTGTTTCATGTCCTGGAGTGTTTTTATCTTCCTCTTAGTTACAGCACTGTAATGGAAATTTCCTGCACCTAAAGTAACTGATGAGCTCAGAGTTTTTTGTAAATATTTACTTGAATACTTTGTTACAGTTAGCAAATGTTTGCAGTTGGCAATAAAAATATTTGCAGGTATCACTACCAGAGAAAACATTCCCAGTATAAAGTGTGTGAAAGAAACTGTAGCACAAAAACTCCCCATCTCGTAGTAGATGAGAAATGTTGCAACAAGAATCAGACCTATAACCATCAAGGCTGCCCTAACAAAAACTTCAGTTAACTTCAGTTGTTGCTAGAAAATTACCTTTGGTTTCTTGGCCATGAGTTAATTGAAAGTATAAATAAATAACAAATAATAAAAGCCACTCTACTAAAGTTTTAAGTGAAATCTGTTACTGCAGCAGCTTAAGATTTATCTGCATGATGAACAGAGCCAATACAAAGACTGTAGGTAAAGCAAGAAAATGTTGGCTTCAGCTGACTTCAGCTGGTCTTTCTTGTTCCAAAGCCGCTACAAAGACAATATAAATTCGAAACAGTACAGCGTGTAAAATGACACTTGGTGGTCATTTGGTTTGCATCTGCTGTGCAGTCAAGTACTTAAACTTCTTCATGTGGGCTGTAACCAAATCTTTTGTCAGGAGTGAGAGGGGGAGGTGGGGTGTGGGGGTCTGTGGAGTAACACCAAAATACATCTGTAATATCCTGTTCCTATGGTATAGAATCAGTGCACAGGTAAGTTCTCCAGAAGAGCTCACCCAATTCTTTAAGGTCAGTTGAAGTGTTTACTTTCAACTTGCAGCAGTTCTAATTAATGTAGTGAGGTTTCTTCAGGGATTTAATAGAAAAATTAGGTTGCTGCAGTTGGGTCTTACCTAGAACACTCTTTGCAGGAGCTGCAAACAAAAAGGCTGGGCAAGCAATGAAGGGGTGGCACAAGCACCACTTGGTTCAGTTGCTGCATGTGCAGGTTACTGGGTTTGAAGTTCAGCATCATCCTTGTACTCATACCTTTGCTGGGTCTGGGCTGGTTACTGCGCTGTCACTCTCCTTGCTTCCCTGATAGTTTTCTTGGAGGCAGATCCTTGTTTACTCCGTAGTAACGGATTGTACTTCACAACTGTCTTAAGTTCCTAGATGTGCATGAATCCTGCAAATTCACTGTTGGTACAGACTGTTCCTGAGCTCCTGCTGAACAGTTTTATTTTGCAGTTTGTCTTGTCAGATATTTGTGTTATTTAGAGGAAAAATGAACAAATAAATACCCACTGGGTTTTGCTAATGGGTTCAAGAAAACAAACACTCTTCCACTTTAGCTAGAAAAGGAAACATACAGAGAGCATAATAATAAATGTCTGTATTTCTTATGGGTTTATTTTCCTCAGTAAATTATTGTTTGAAGATAATGTCAGAGCCTCTAGAAGTTCATTATCCCCCTCCTGCACGTAATTTTTACCCTTCTGCTTAGGAAAAAAAATATTTTCTATTTGCTGTTTTCTCGCCAAAGAGCCATTATGTAACTCCTCCTATTATAATTCTTTGTTTCTCTTTCCCAGGCAGCCTTGTCTGAGGATCAGTCCACTTGTATATTTAGAGTTAAAAGTAAAGTGAGTTTTGTCTTATGCAGCAGGCCCTCATCCAAGGTTGCTCCGAGTAGCTGGTCAGCAAATGGTCGTTTATTGCACCTGGCCTTGGAGAGCAGATGCTGCTCTGACAGAGAACTGCAGGCTGTGTGCACCCTGAGGCCGTAACTGCTGCCACATTTTTATAACCTTAAGCAAAATTCATAACTTAGTGACATTCTCTGAATTGTCAGAGGTAGTTGATGGAAATGCATCTTGAAGAAATGATATTGAAAAGACTTATTGGGGACTACATTGCATGATCTGTACTGCAGAAAAGGTTCTGAAAAGCTCATTGTGATGTTGCTTTTGGATAGAACATGGACGGAATGGCAATGCAAAGGCTTGTTAGTGCAAGTGACAGTGATACAGTATTTGCTAAGACATGGATGTGGAAGAAGCAAAGACTGTGACTTTTACAAAATGTAGTTGGTCAGCGCTAGGATTCTAGAATCCGTTTTTGCTTAAGTCTGTAAAAATCATGAGGAGACAGACTGCATACATCTAGTTTTTAAGTTGCTGCAAGCAGAAAAGAAATTAGGTGTACTGGATTGCCCAAATTCAGGTCATCATTTAGATTACATTTGTAAATTCCATTTCTCTATTTTGAAAATTTTCATTTTCTATGTTTACATAGTTAACTATTTTGTTACTCCTCTCACTTGCACAAAATGTCAAGTGTCTTCAAAGCACTGGGCTTTTTTTACACCTCTGTAGTGAAATGAAGAAAGAGAATGGCATTGAAGCATTTCAGTTTTACAGTTAGGACACAGTTTGATTTTGATCCTTTTCCTCTTCTATTGAAATTGCACATTTTTCACAAATTATTACTGATGCTACTTCAGGGGACCTGAAGATGTAGAATCTTTAGGTAGGTGGTTGCCTAAAATATTAGAAGGGTGATAAAAATTCTTTTTTTTTAACTAGCAAAGCTTTATGCTGACAAAATCCTAGTGCAGATTCATTTATCTTTTTGTCCTTTTTACTTATTCTGATGGAGTAGCTGATTCAGGTGCTGCCAATAAAATCTTGGTCAGTCCTACAGGTGTGTTTTCATTTTGGAGGATGACAAAGTGGAGTTAAATCATGACATGCTGGCTGACTATTTAAATATGTACTATTTCACAGATTAGCCTGGTCTTCTTGACAGGGAAAACATTTTTATTCTTTGACGGGTTTATGTCTTATCCTGAAAGGTTGCTTTGTTAATTATTACTGTAAGATGAAACTTTGAGGGATTGTGCACTTACAGGAACACCAAGATTATCTTATGTTAAGATAAAAAAAACCAAACCAAATAGCCTAAAACTGCAAACAGGCAAGAAATATGTGTGCTTTGTGATCTCTAAAGTGCTTGTTATTTATGGAGTTTTTGTTCTTTTCATTACAAAAGTAAAAAATTCTCATATTTCACTTTCACTTGCAAGTTTCAAGAATTTTTGTCAATCTGGACGTCTTTCACAGCATCATCTCAAGTGTTATCCCTCACGCTCGTGACTTGCCGTTATGAAATCTCTGAAGCAAATCTCAATGAACTTCCAATCATAATATTCAGCCATGGTACCATTAGTACTACCTCCATTTATGATATTGGGTTGCTTGAATAAAGTTTTAGTATGCCACAGTATGTTAGTATGTTCTTCAAATAATGTTTGGAATTTTGTAAATAATGTGTTTGCTGCTTTTTTATCACAGTGATTGGAAAATAATTTTGATGTTACTCCTTGTTTTTTAATAGAGAAGTTAAAATCATTATAAAACATCCATTTATGTAGTAACTGACATTGCATTGGGAGTGACTTTTTAGAGCCAGCTGGTAAGCAGTCTGTTTTGAAAATTAAAATGCTCTCAATGGGAGAAGTGAAAAAAATAACTAATTACTAGAAAATGTAGCTTATCTCTGTCAACTTGCTGAAATACCGTAACAGTGATTAAAGATAACAGCCATTTTATCAATGTTCTTAAATGCCAAGGTTTAACAGGCTTTAATTCAGAAAAAAGCATGATCATGTGTAATGGCTAGTTAGTATTTCAAAACCCATATATAAATGAGAAATCACGGCTTACTCTCTTATTAAGGCATTTCTCAGCATATTTGCATGGTGTATGTTTCTAAAAAACTAATGTTTTACCAAATTTCAGAACGCGTGGTCCTTTAAGTATGTTGTACAATTAACTCAGCAAATTAGAGCAGTAAGATGCCAGATCTGCTGCAATTAACATTAACGATCTGGTTCTATTGCTAATGCTTTCCTAAGTACCGTAAAATTAACACACTTAGATTTACCTTGGACTTTGGTATGTTCCCAGGCAAGGCTTATATACACCAAATCAGCACTTGTTGGAATATAATTCAGTATCTCATCTGCTTTTTTTCTGATTCCTCTTGAGCCACAAAGTTTGCTGGTGATTGACACGTTCTGTTAGTGCTTGTTCCCATATGGGGATTAAACCGTGACTGATGGAACTGTCCCAGACTTTTTCATTTACCTCGATTTCTCCCTCATCTACTGCAATCACACCTACTTGCCCTGTGGGAAAACAAAACTGAAGTAGGTGCTAAAACCAAGATGTTTTACATTCACCTAACTGATTACAGTACTTATGGGCAAAGTAATACAAATGATTTCTGGTTTCTTATTTATTTCCTGGTTCAAAGGGATGTGCAGCAGACAGTGGCATTGGCTGGAAATTGGCAAAGGCTGGTTAAATGTGACCCTTAGCTGAATGTTGCTGTATGATTTGTTGAAATGTTCTTGATAGATATCATGAGCTTCCAAACACCAGAACTGGGAACTGCATTCAGAATACTTTATGAAGTTAGTGAAGCAGTTAATCACTTGTAGTTCCTGTTTCTGTGGTCCTTTCTTATTAATTTCTAATATTTTGTTTGACTTCTTGTCAATTTTTGAGTGCTAGACTGGTGCTGACAGAGAACAACCTATATAAACACCAAAGTCATTTTTCTGGGTGTTAGCAACTTATTCAGAACCCGTTTATTTTTCTCATCGTAATTATTTTGTGTTTATTGGCATCTGACTTCAGTTGCCATTTTATTGCGACATAATTTGTTTCTCTGAGCTTCTGCAACTCATTTCGATCAAGTTTGGTTTTTAAGTGGCTCTGAGAATTTTTGTATCATCAGCAAATTTTGCAGCCTTGCTAATTTTTACAGATATTTGTGTATATTGAGTGAACTGCAGAGGTCACAACACAGATACTTGTGAAATGCTGTGCCTTCTTTCTGTTGTGAAGACAACCACTTACCATTGCCAGATAAACAGTCCATATGTCTAGTAATTTGATGAAAAAGCCTTATTCAATGCAGAACTATGGATTCCTGCTAGTATCTTCTTTCCCTTTTGAGAAGAAGTCAGAGAAAGCCAGGCTTCTAAGACATCAGAAATAGAAAATTATGGAAAAAATTCATGTAACAGCTGTTCTATCTTTAAGGGATGCATCTGTATGCCCAATTTACTTGCAGTCTGCACTGCCCTTGGTAGGAGATACATGCCTACATCCCTTGGTCACACAGATTAGTCCCCTTACACCAGAGCAGTTGTTGTCTTCCAATTCTGTCATTTCACTTGCTCACAATTTAATCTACAGCCACGCTCGACTCCCATTTACCTGCTGGCAGAAAGTGGATAGCAGAAAATTGTGGGCTGATGCTCCCATGCATTGCAATTCTCTGGAAGTGACCCTGCCTGGGAATGCTCAGGTTGTGCCAAATGCTTGTGCAGTGCCTTCTGATGCACGGGCTGGGCTGGTAAGCTTGGAGAAACGCTGCCTACAGTCATGGTTTTGCCATATTCTTTCAGATGATCCCTCTGAAGGCTGCAGGTCTGCGTGTAACTGGACAGCGTGCAGGTATTTCCCAGTGTTCCACTGCCAGCAAAACCATGTGACACGCAAGTTTTGGGTTTGAAATACCTTCACTCCCCCTTGAGCTTAGTGTTCAGAAGGGCATGAACACCATCAGACAATCTTTGAATTAATGAATATTTTCATGAGTGAATAATGCATAAACCCAGCTCTTACTGCCACCAACAATCCATGTTGTTTTATAATGAAATATGCATTTCTTTTATATTTGAAAAATGTAAAGTACATTCATTTTGTGGGTAGTGCAAAATTTATGATCTTCTTAATTATTCAATACTTTTTAAAGTTTGTAGGTATATTTAAGTGACATAACAGATGACCACTCTGTCCCTTACCAACTCCTGAAAGAAAATATTATAGATTTGGAACTCTTAAGGTCTGAGCCTTCTCTTTTCCCTGTCAGATTAGATATGATCTCTACAGTCTGGAAAGACAGGTTGCCCAAAGCATTTGAGCACTTGGTTCTTCCTGAAGTCTTCTATAGCAAAGGATCTTATTAGAAGGAAAATGTGTGAAAATGTTTGAGGGTCTGTGCTTGACCACCTGCAAGGCAGTGCTCAGTGTGTTAGAGGATCAGACCTAGCATGTAGGTTTTGTGTTACTGTGCCATGTGCAAACTGGAGATGGAAGCATTCAATTTGTGTTTCTTGACCTTGTGTATTTACCTTTAGAGTCAGGATTTTTTTTAAAAAAATATTTGTCTTTGTAATTGACATGGAGGAATAGAAATTTAGACTTCAGATACAGCAGTAATAAATCATAATTTATCAGGTCTGGATTGTTATATCCAAATGACAAACAAGAACAGCTGTGTACTGCTTTTGACTTTCTGTTATCTCTCTTGTATGAACACAGCTCTAGGTTTTCTAACTTTGTTTGGTGCAATTTATATGCTTTACAAGTTGCATTTGTTGATAAACTGGACTCTAGGAGAAAAATCTGAGTATCATTTTGAGTAATCAAAAAGTGAGATGAATATTTGGTTTTGATGGGTTTTCAGGTTTTCCCTGTGAGAAATCCTCAAGTACATCTTTCAGACACTGTTTTCTAAACGTTGCTATTTGAAAAATTTGATATTTTGTCTATTGTTTGAAGATGGTGCACACTGGTTTTGAAACAGTCAATTGCAAACCACAGGATACAGTTCTTCCAGATTTCTGAGCTGTCATTGCAGCAGCCTGCAACTGCTCTCTTTTTCCTAACATGAACTACCTTGACCATGTGTACACTTCATCCACTGCCCATTTGAGACTTACCATGATGATTTGCCTGAAATAACTCAGCAAGACATTTTGCTGGATTTACAGGTGTAAGACTACTTTAACTTTGTTACTTACTGCTTTTAACAAGGTTATATTCTTTTCTGATTCCAAGTTGTGAACGATACACTCCTTCAGTTACCTAGGTTCTACTCCTATTCTCTCTCTCTCCTGCGTTAAACTGCTCTCTCTGGGCTTTGAGAACTTTTACAGTTGTAGATGTGGTTGTTCACTTACTCCTGTACCTCTGATTTTAGGACATAAAGAAATTAGAAAAGCTCTTTTTTTTTTTGCTTTGTTAGTTAAAACACAGTAATATTAATAATTAGTAATTAATATTAGTAATATTCCTTTCAGTCACTGTACTGTCACTGTAGCAAGGAAACTGCCCAGTATTTTGATTTACAGATAGCTCAAATGCAGCAACTAATGCTGTCACAGAATGAGTATTTAACACAGTGTAGCCACTAGACTACAGTATGCCCTCCCAAGAAATTTCTTATTTCTCCTGAAATTACATTTAAATTCAGCCATTGTTCTCTCTTACACATCAGTCTTAACAGACCACATACTTCCCTTTACAAGGTCCTCCTCTGCATATGACCTGGTTCAGCAGGGGAGCATTCCACAGATTACTTAATTCTCTTTAACTGGGACAACCAATACCAGAATGTCACTCATCAGCGTTTTATTTGATGTATTTAATTTTCTGTTAGTGAATTGAAGCTGAGTTTCACATTCAGTGCATAATTAATATCTTGGGGGCCGCTTTGAGGTACAGCAAGAAGGCTCTTGCTGCCTGATTCTGTTTTGCGTCATCTGGGGCTCTTGCTGAGGATCTGACTTCGTTCCCTCTACTGTGCAAGTGCACTAAACCAGACCCCTTTACTGTTCAACTCCAGCTGTGAAAGGCTTGATCAGAAACTGGTAGCTTTTTCATGAATGCTAATTTTAGAGATTCTCTAGTTAGCTGATTGTGGCCAAAGGAAAACTGAAAAGCTGTACAACCATCAAGTTATCTTACCATAAAGCATTACCTTAGGCATTAAGCATTGCCCTTTTTTTTGTGGGGCATTTAACCTATTCAAAAGCTGTCTGGACACAATCCTGAGTAATGTGCTATAGAGCTTGAGCAGGGAGGTTGGACTAGATGACCTCCAGTGGTTCCTTCCAACCTTAGCCATTCTGTGATTTGGTGACTCCTAATGCTTTGGAAAAGAAAATAGAAGGTACCAGAGTGCAAGCAGATATATTTTCTGCTAAATCTTCTGTACTGGCATTCTGTTTCAGAAATTTAACACGTAAACCACTATAAGGTTCTCCCTGAGCCTTCTTTTTCTGTGGGCTCAACACCCCCAGCTCCCTCAGCCACTCCTCATCAGACCTGTGCTCCAGATCCTTTCCCAGCTTCATTGCTTACCTGAGAGTGTCTTCTAGTGGTTGCTAGCTTGTCATTTACATAATGCAAGTAGTTTTAAATTACTTGGCTTATACAGAGGAACATAGTGAAATCAGGCCTCCACCAAGCAAGGATTGGTGCCAAATCCTTCATGGTCCTTTCTTATGTTAAATAAAATTCCAGAATTTCTTTATGGACAGTACATACAAATTAGACCTGAGTTTCTTTATGTAAGGCTTTAAAATAATGTTGGAAGTAATTAATGTGTGTATGACACTCAGTGGATTTTCAATGTGTCTAGTAAAAGCAGGTACAGCCTTGTTTTATTCCATGTTGATAAATGACTTGCCCATGACCATGAAAGAGAGGTAGGAGTAGCAAACCAGCAATAGAATGTTGAACTCATAACTGTTCTCTGAGTTAATCCCTAGGTCCTGTTTCCTCATTAGTGAATCACTTAGATTTACTAAACCGATTGGAGCAAAACTTGCTCTCAGCATCTAGTTCAGCCTTGTAAAATCATCATGAACTTCAGCAAGTTTCAGAACACAATCTACATATTAATGTTTCTTATGAGTAGGGTAGTGAAAAATAGATTTTATTCTATCTCTACAAACATAATCCATGATGTAAATTGAGTAGTTTTTGTTCACATCTGATATGCTGGGTGATGATGTTGTTTTCTATTCCATTTTTAATAAGTGTGGGTATGTGTATTGACATTTTTAGTAGTGATATTTTAGTAACCAGGCTTATTGGTATTTTAATTATTTTTCAATCTTAATGTTTCTATGTTTGTCCTTAAGTCTTATGTACAGTTCATCTTTTCTAAATTCTGAAGATTGTTGTAATTTTCAGTTCCCTCCATGAGTTTCTTCTCTCCTTGATTGTGAGCTAGTAACCCTTCCTAGATGTCTACAAATGACTTTGGTTTTGTACTGTACTTCTATCTGTGTTTATTTTTAAGAGTACACATTTTTTTCAATATTTACTATGTGCAAAATTCAAGTAATTTCAGTCACAGTAAGTGTTTCCTAATACATGCTTTGGTTACTAGTAATTTCAATTCTCAAGTTCTTCCAGGGATTTTCCAAGACATACTTAATGATTTGTGAATTTAAGTATAAAAATACTATAATTTTAAACATATATTTAATGTTGCATACATTCTTAGAACTTTTTAGAAAATTTTATTTAAAACTAGATAAACACTTTGAGAAAAATCTTTAAGAAATTTAGCAAAATTCTTATGAGGGGATTCTAAAATTTTACAGAATACTTTAGAGTGTAACTGGAGTGGTGAGACTCAAACTTGGTGTTGTTTAAAAACAGGCAGAAGGAACAGGACTAATAAAGGAATGTGCCATTGCAATGACATCTCTACTCTGCTTTATTTCACTTTGTTGTTTTCCAGAAGACTCAGAACAAGCACCACCAAACAGTGACTCATACAAATACACATTTGATTTGCAGAAGTAAACAGTTCTAGATTCAGAAAAAATTTTCCTAGAAATCAGATTTCACAAAACTACTGTGTGAAATTAATCTTTGATCCTTTCTGTGAAGCTTTTTTTCTGAATTAGAAAGTGTCTTTCTGAAATAAACAAAGCAATCAAATTTGCTCAGGTTCTAATTAATTCTTTTTCCTGTGAAAAAATGAAATAAGTATTTATGTCAGTGTGTTTTCTATGCATAATTTCTGAACTTTATAGAGTCTGAAAGTATTATCATAGAATGGTTTGGATTGGAAGGGACCTTAAAGATCATCTCGTTCCCCTCTGTGCCATGGACAGAGACACTTTTTACTAGACCAGGTTGCTCAGAGCCCCGTCCAGCCTGGCCTTGAACACTTCCAGGGATGGGGCATCCACAAGTTCTCTGGGCAACCTGTTCCAGTGCCTCACCGCCCTCCCAGTAAGGATTTTCCTGCTAGTACCTTATCTAAACCTATTCTTTCAATTTAAAGCCATTACGTGTCACTATGTACTTGCGAAAAGTCCCTCTCCAGCTTTCTTGTAGGGCCCCTTTCAGTACTGGAAATTGCTCTAATGTTTTCCTGGAACTTTCTCTTCTCCATGCTGAATAACTCCAACTCTCATCCTGTCCTCATTGGAGAGGTGTTCCAGCCCTCTGACCATCTTCACGGTCTCCTCTGGACTCATTCCAGCAGATCCATGTCCTTCTTATGTTAAGGGTCCCCGATGTACTGAAATGAGCTTATGAGCTACTGACAGTGGTCCTGTTGTTTATGAATTAATATAGAACTTACTAGAGTGCCAAATGCAAGTATTTCAGATGTAATACTGTATCACCATCATGGTGTGTTTCATGTTTCCAAAGGTGAACACTTTTCTCACTTGTAATACAGATTAATCTGACTTTGCAGCCTTGTTTTTGAGATATCCTGAATTCTGGCGCCATTTAGCAACAGAATCAAGGTCTGACACATGCATATTTATGATACTTATCTTCAGGGATACAAGTTATTATTCAGATAATAATTCCTTATCATAATTATAACTTAGTTAGACTTGACACTTGAAACAGAGTGTGGCTGTTCAAACTGGACTTGAAAAATGCAACAAGGGGAAGAAAGACAAATGTACACTGCATATAGATGGGAAAAAATCCTACCAACCAAAAAATCCACCACTGATTATTCTTATACTGAGAAACATTGAAGAATAGTGTGGTGTGTTTTCATTTGGTTCTGGACCATACTTTTTTAGTCAGTCTTCCACATTATCTCCCATTTCTCTTACTTTAATTCACACTGCAGACTGGTCTTGAAATACACAAACTTAATTTCTTTTGGACAAGAGGTCCAAGACTCTGCTATGGAAACCCAGGGTCTAGCACGTAAGGAAACTGTGGGGTATGCCCAGCCACCCTCATGTGAGGTATTTTATAGTATTTTCTCCATTAGTGAAAACTTCTATTTTGTGAGATGAGAAAATGGCTTCTTGAGGACTGTTTAACCAGGTTATCTTGCATGACAAATCAAGACAGCAAGGTTCATAAGCCTTCAGAATGCTTTGGAATACATAAATTACAGAAATTATTAGTATGTTTTGCATACAGTGGTTGCACAGTTATATTAAAGTACACTTTCAGTGCAGTTGAAGTTAAGCAGGCCATTAGTCAAGTTTAAGAGGTGCTGAAGTTATTCTGTGTTTGCTTGCATTAATGAAAATCACCATCTTTGCTATTTTTAGAAAAAGATACAAAGCTCCAGTTTCAATTTTTCAATGCTGACCCATGCAGAAAGATTATTTCTGTACATAAGGGCTACATTTCTTCACTATATGTGGGGGTGGAGTGTGAGATCCCAGTAACAGCATCCTACAGTCTAACAGAACTCACCTCCCAGATGTGACTTTCATCCTTTAGTAATGAATGTATTGTTTTCCTAGTGGCTATGAAAATCAAACTAAACAGCTGATCCCATAGTCTTCTCCCCCTTTCAAAATACTTTAACAGGCAGGTCAAACAGTAGTTAAATTAGTTGTGTTATAGCTTGTTAAATTAGTTGTGGAAATCCTGAGCCAGTAGACTTCAGTACTGCGTGGAAAAACTGAAGGTGTTTGTATTACACATAGATGTCTTACCCTCCTGTAGAATGGCAGTAACACTGGAGGTAAAATGTAATGTCCCTTATGCACACTTCTAGCAAAATCTGTTTTGTGTTTATAAGTTGGTTTTAGCCCTACTATATTTGTCTTTTTAAAAACCTTCTTTGATCCCTTTCTTTGAGTTTCCTTTCTCTAAATATGATATGCGAGTATGAATCCTGTAATTAATTCTCATGCATTTATTCTATCAGCTGGTCTTCCATATTAATGCTGGGGTGGTAAAGATGATGAAATTACCCTAATTTTTACCCCCAAAAATTCATACAGTATGACTCAATAAGAGCTTTCGTATGAAAATATTCAAGGATGCTATATTGAAATATTTCATAGACTTTCACAGATGAATCTTTAAAACTCCATACAAATTTTTAAAATTAAATAAGAAATTTATGTAGAGATTTAAAATCTTTTGAAAAGGAAGTAAAACATTGAACAATTTTTTCTTATAGAGTAAGAATTTTATGCTTAAAAGTATTTTATTAATTTTATTTGTAAATTCCCTGTGATGCATTGAAAATCAAATTCAACAGCAAAAATTGCTGTTTGCAAAATGAAAGTTAACTAATTTTGACAATTAAATAAATATTTTGCGTTTATTTCTGTGGTTTTGTGCTTCTTTAAATGTTACTAAAATACCTTAATATTTAAGTAGTTTCTTAATTTATGATTTAAGTAGGTACTCTGTTGGAAATACTTGTGGATCCAAATGCAAGTACTTGTGTACTAATGTGTGCAAACATTGGCTATCGGAGGGGATGAGTTCAGGTTTTGCCTGTTTGTTCAGTGAAGGAGAGATACCATTGATTTGATGCTGACAAAATGGTAGGGGTGTGTGTGACTTTCTAAAGAACTTGTGAGGCTTGGTTTGATTCACAAGTTGGTTTAACTTGCTAAAGATGTTATCAAGAAAGAAATTTTGGTGGTGAAAGTGAATATCAGACATCAACAAGAATTTTTTCTTACTGTTCTATTTGAGGTTGTAATTAGTGACAGATAATAAAGGTATAAAATCCTAATTATTTCCATCAGTTTTGATTATTAGAGCTGAACCTTTTCAAGAAATTATTTAGACTTTGGGTAAAAACATAAATACCCTTTGTCAGCTTTAAATTTAATTTAGAGGATCCAGTAATTCAAATGAAAAAGTAAGAAAACTTGCAGATGTTACCTGTATTTTATTATAAACAGCATACATTGGCTGGAATGAAACAGTGCCTCTGGTTCTGTGAAGCCCATGTGTTGTCTTCCTGCACTCAAAATTACAGAACAAATTCTTTACAGAATGATGTTTTTGTATCCGTAAAAATTGAACACCTTCCTCAATTCCTTTCGAATTACTCATCCTTTCATTGTGTTAAAAATAAGACTTGAATCTGAGTGATTGACAAAGTTCAAAGGGTCAACTGTATAATCGACATTAGCTGTAAGATTGAGAAAAGTGCTCCTGAAGTTACCCAGTGTTGTCATGTAATATACTTATTCCAACTTGATAACTTCTTAGCCTCCCTTTCCATCTGTGACCTTTTGGGGAACACAATGAAGACTATCTGGAATCACATAAAGAAATTTAAGTTTTTATAACTTTTGGATATCTGACTTGAATTTTTTTCTAATTAAATTTTTTTTGGATAATGATGTTGCAATATTTCTGAAGAAATAATTATACATCATAGCATCTTTAGTTGCCCATGTAGGGATAAGTCACTGTTTTATCATAAAAAAATCCCCATCATTATTGATGGGATTGGTATTGCTTCTGTCTAGTTTAATTTATAATGTTATCCCAGACTTCTGTCCTCAGAAGACCTTGTTTCCACATAGGTTTTTTATTTTAATCCATGGCCTTCCCACCTCTGTCATAATTGCTTAATATTTATCCAGTATCCCCAAGTGTGAAATGCTGTGAAAACGTGATGGTTTTGTGAATTCTTTCAGCACTCTTCTATTCAATATGTTCCTATGTTTTTGTAGGTACAAATTACAACAAAGATGATACGTTTGAAAGTGAAGGTGCGGAACAAATCTGTTCTGCCATAGGAGAAGAATATGTAGTACCTGCCAGTCAACTTCATTAAATTATGTTGTTATAGCAACTGGTTAGCCTCTTCCATACTTAAAATATCTTGTGTCAAATAATTAGTACTGCCTAATTGTATTTTATTGCAAAAAAGGCAAGTAATTAAAGAGATTCTTGCAATGGCTGTGGGGCCAGAAAGGGTCAGAAACTACTTGTAATTGGAATATGTTTCGTGCATATAAATTAATAGGTCTAGTAATCTGTCTCTTCATTCCCCAGGATCCAAAAAACGTACCCAGAATATTTGAATTGCTGTTCCTTGCTTGGAAATACTAATGGATAAAAATTACTTCTTGTCCTCAATCTTTTTTTCCCTTGGTTCTTGTCTGCTTAGGAGATCTGTAACATGTGTCCACATAGACAAATGGCCCAATAAAGTCCATTTTGGACTTTTCAGGGCATTTCTCTGTATTCTGGCTGTCAATCCTGTGTTGCAGCAGGTTCTTTTCCTCCAAGTTTGGTCTTCTGCATGAAAACACCCTGAGCATTTGATCAAAGACAGCAGTGTTGGGGTCCCTCCCCTGCCGTGTAGCCCTGGGAGAGGGGCCCTGAGGGCACAGACACGGGGCTTCCCTGCCCCTGCTCAGCCTCGTTCCCATTGGTTGGTTTGTGTTCCCTGCGCGGGCAGAAGGACCCTTGGTCCCGTGACTGGAACAGTTCCTCAGCAGAGCCCCGGCCATGCGGCTGGAGAAATAAACATCTCTGAAACAGCTAGCAAGAATCTGTCTGTCCATATATATTTCCTTTCCACGGGACGCCTGGTTTGGTATATGCATGTTGCAGGATCCCCACTGCAACAAATGGTGGAGATTTGTGAGCAGAACGATCCCCGATCCCTAAGCGACTGATTTGTGTGAGTAAACCCTGGAAACTTTGGATTCCTCTTCTTGGTTTTGCTTTGCTATTCCATATCTAAACTATGGAGGAACCGTGGGAAGACTCTTGGCTCTCAGAGCCGCATATGGACATTTATCTTAAACTTAAAATGATTCTTGAACAACGATTTGTAAATTTTAGCTTGATTCAAGCTCAAAAAGAACTGAAACACTTCCTGGCATGGTTGTTTAAGAACTTTTTCTATGTTTCTTGGGATTTAATTCTTACCAAGGGCTTTTGGAAAACCGTTTGGACACAGTTAATACTGGAGTCAAAATATATGCCGATGGAAGAATATTTTCGTGAATATTATTTAGTTACCGAGACTGTTGAACAATGTCAGCTGTGTCCTGGCGAAGGGAATCCTGGCGCAGGGACCGTGCGGCCCAGGCCACGTGCGCCGAGCGCTCTGCGAGCAGCAGCGAGGCAGTTCCCGCGCGCGGGCGGAGCCACGCGAGCCGCAGTGTCGGTGGCGGAGCGGGGAGCGGCGGGACCCGGCGGTGCCTGCCCGGTCCTGTGCAGTGCGTGGTGGAGCGAGCCCCGGGAACGCCCGGCCGAGAGGGGCGGCACGCGGGCGGCGGCTGGCGGCCATGGCGGTGGAACGGAGCCGCGCCCAGCCGAGACGCGCGCTGGAGCAGGGCGCGGGGGGGTCGTCGCTCGGGGGCCCGGCCGAGATGTGGGTGCAGCGCCTGGCAGCGGCAGCGAAGCTGCGACCAGAGGAGGCGACGCACGGAGAACTGAGCGGCGCGGCCCGGCCCGGCCTGCGCAGCCCCGAACGCGACCCCGGGAAGAGCGCGCAGGCACCAGCAGCCCCGACAATTCCAACACGGGAGCGACCGAAGGAGAGAGCAAAGACGCAGCGAGACAGAAAACAGCAGCCACTCGGAAAAAGGAAAAGATCATAGTAACTAAGACCTTAGGGATAGTAAAATGGTATAATGTTAAGCAAAATTATGGTTTTATAACAAGGTGTGACAACCAGCAAGACATATTCGTGCATAGAACTGCTATTAAAAAGAATAACCCTGAAAAATGCATCCCAAGCTTGGGAGATGGAGAGGTGGTGGAATTTAATATTGTACTAGGGAGAAAAGGGTTACAAGCATCGCAGGTCACTGGGCCTGATGGTGTTTCTGTAAAAGGCAGTATATATGCAAAAAATCGTAGTCATGTTAGACAGTATCTCCATTGTAAGCCCCCCCTACAGTTTCCCTTTCCTAATCCCACCTTCCCCTTTTACCTTATGTCCTATTACCCCCAGTGTATTCCCAATCCGTTTTTTCATCCATGGTTTCCCTCACAAAACCATGCTTTTGCCAATTGTTTCCCCAAAAATCCCTTTCCAATGCCGAGTGGGGGATGAAAAGGGGGAGGGAAGAAGTTAAACCCTCTCCTGCCTCAGTTTCCCCACAAAGCATGCTCAGAGAATTCTGTCTCCCTTCTGTCAGCCCTAAGATGTTCCAGAGAATCTGTTTGGACATTTAAAGACTCAGGAGGGTGGCTTGTTTTGTTTTGAAACTGTTCTTGTTATGTTTATCCAGTTGTTTTCATTCTCCTTTTATTAAAATAAAACGGGTGAGGTGTTGGGGTCCCTCCCCTGCCATGGAGCCCTGGGAGAGGGGCCCTGAGGGCACAGACACGGGGTTTCCCTGTCCCTGCTCAGCCTCGTTCCCATTGGTTGGTTTGTGTTCCCTGCGCGGGCAGAAGGACCCTTGGTCCCGTGACTGGAACAGTTCCTCGGCAGAGCTCCGGCCATGCGGCTGGAGAAATAAACATCTCTGAAACAGCTAGCAAGAATCTGTCTGTCCGTATATATTTCCTTTCCACGGGACTCCTGGTTTGATATATGCGTGTTGGCAGGATCCCCACTGCAACACAGCAGCCATCATAATCCACAAATACAGAGCTTTGTGGGAGAGAAAAGATTTCTAGCAACATAATATTTGAGTTTTCAAGTCAGCAAGTGCCCAAATCAGTCATCCAAACTAGTTTAAACAAGCTCAGTTATGGAATTAGAGCCTATTGTTAAGACAAGAACCTGCACTTTTTTCATGGTGTGAGGAGGTAATTTTTATTTCTCTTCAGGACTTCTCGATTTGATCACCAAGCTGAGTACAGAATGGATGCTGAGTACAGAATCCATTATCTGGCAGTAAAGGTTCTTTACCTAAAGAGAAAACTGTGCCGTCCTGAGGGGGTGGGGGATTGAAATTAAAGAGCTTCTGAAGCGGTGCAGTAGTTGTGTTGTAGACTTTGAAGTGTGTAAAGCAGTACTGACATTTACTTGGGTATCTTCAATGCAGAGCAAGAGAGGAACAGATTACAGCCCTCCACTTCATGTAAAAGTAAGTACAACTAAAATATTACCCAGCAAAAGCCTTACCAATCCCAAATGTAGGTCAGTAAGTCTTCCAGTGACTGCAGTTGGAACTGTTCCATCTAATCCAAGTAATATTCCCCATGTTCTCCATGCTCTTGCATTGCAGGGCTTTGCAGTTCTACAGCTGACAGTCCCATCTGTTTCTCTTCATCTCTGAGCTTTGCTCTCATCCTATTTTTATGTGTCTTCCCCTAACAAGGTCATTCATACCTCTTTGTGCATACCACTGTAGCAGGAGCTCGTGTTAATTAGGTATGTGGGGCACAGGGAGTTATTCCCAGGTGGCACCTCTGCCATATGGTTTTGAAATAGCTCTTTGCAATGAAAAGGAGAGCTTTACTTCTCCCCTCAGGCCTGCCTTAAGGTAGAAAAGTTGACTTGTTTGTGGGTATGAACCCTTCAGTATCTTGCCAGACATAATCCAACAGAAACAATTTTATGTTCACTGATGAAATCAGAAGAAAAAAGGAAACTGAAAACTTCTTTCCCCAACAGTTGTTTCTAAATTGTGCTTTAAAAAAAAAAAAAGAAAAAAGATGTTTCTTCATTCCACATTGTATCCATCTCTCACCCACTATGCTTTTAGTAATTGATGCTTCGCAGTATTTTTTACTCTTTAATCTTGCATTGGACTTTCTGGGTTTGCCTTTCTTACATGCATATCATAATGTTCATATTTAACTTGTTTAGCTTTACAGTTAGTAAGTGTTTAAAGGACATTCTTCTTTTATTGATTACACAGCTGTACTGGTGATTGCTCCATGTGCTGGATGACTTGTGTAGGTAGTGCAAAGTAATAGTGTTTTGAAAGTGTTATTGCAGTTCAATATGTTTGCATATGGAACAATTTTGGATACAGAAATGCCTGACTGTTTTCCTAGCAGTGTACTAGGATAAATTGTCAACATTTACTGTCTGAATTTTCTCAAATAATTGCAAAAAGTAAACTTCTATCATTCAAACACAGCAAAAGAATTTATTTTCTAACTTCCCCAGATGTGCACAGATCCCATATGTGCTGAGTATAATGCCCTTTTCACTCTTCCTTTAAACCAACAACTTCTTCAGCCAACCAAATATCATTTGAGAGGATTAATGCTGTAAATGCTGTTTAATTAAAGATTTAAAAAAATGATATACATACCTGTTAGAGGTAAATAGTATTGCATTTTGAAATTTCCAGTTAATTTAAAGGGGGAAAAAATGTGGTGGCCATCATTTTGTCCCTTGATTTGCAATCCAAGTGTTACTGTTTTGATATAAGTAATAGTTCTTTTGGAAATCATTTTAAATAAGTACATGCATATTTCTTTTTGCTTTAAAATTTAGTCTTGACCTTAGCAAACTTTATCAGAAGGCAGGTAAGTGTGTTCAGCAGAAACTAAACAGATAAGAATTTACAAATATTTTTTTGAGTTACAGCAAAGATATGGAAGATGTTCTGCTATTTTTTCATGATGAAAAGTACCGGGCTTTTCTTTAAAACTGAACACTGTCACATGAATATGCATTTGTTTAACTAAATATCAAGATATTAAAAATTCATGTTCTCAAATATTTACTTAACTCCCCTGGTGAAGATAGTTGCTCAAAAGGGCATAAACCCCCACTCCCATTGGTTAAAAGATAGTTTATGGCTTCATAGCCTGTCTTCAAGTCATGCCAAAACCTGAGAAATTATATGATATCTAGATTATTTTAAGGCATGTTAAAAATGTATTAACCCTCTGAGATTTGCATTTTTTTATGAGAGATTAATATTCATTTGCATGAATTTGTCATCCTTCTGTCTTTCCAAAAACAAAGTCTGAAAGTCTATTAGTTCTGTTGGTGTACACAGTCAGTTGAGAGGAGAAAGATCCACCTGCCAAGTATGAAAAATTAACTCAAAAGTCAGCAGCAGTGTTCTTTGTTCTTCACTTAACTTGGTCCCAATAGATGGAAAAGAGTATATAGTTCATATCTTCATAGGACACAGGAGGTTTGGAGAATTTACTGCTCTGCCATAGATTTTCCTTTAGCATAGTTAACTTCTCTAGTTACAATCCTCCCTGCCAAGGATGTAATTTATGATTTCTTTCATATGAAACTATCTGCTGTATTGTTCTTGATAACTTAAATTTATTACTGTGCTGCTATAACTACTGCATGCCAAAAAACTATCCCTGAGCTGTGTTTCTTTTATTTTATAGAAAGTGTTTGGTGTTCAGGTCCTCCTTTTGCCAGTACCTTTGATGGTGTTTCTCTAAGCAGCCAAACCACTCATTCATGACAGTAGTGGAAATTGTAGGCCTGATGTGATTGTCAGCTAAGGAACCTGAACATTCTTCTGAGGCTACTTGGAAGTACAGATACTTTTCTGTGTCTCATTTTCAGCATCTTGTGAAGCAAATGGAATCCAAATATTGGTCAGCTTTCTCAGGCTACAGTCTCCTACTGTAGTAAGTTTTTTTTATCATCTGAAGTTCTGGTTCCTTGCAGATGGCTCCGCTTCTTTCTGGTGGCCTAAATGATTTCTCCTATTTTTGGAGAGACAACAGAGACAGCATTTCTTTCCTGAGGCAGTTGCCCACCTGGGTCAGTTTTACATCCCCAGAGTCCTGCAGCCTGAAAATTTTGTGTTCTGCCTGAGTCAAGTCACTTGGGAGCAGATCTTCCCCTTCAGTCAGCGTCCTCGTCCCATCCTCGGTGCCTTCTGCTGCTTGCACCCCGTGTATGTTCCCTTTTTTTCTCCTTTGCTACCAAGTGTATCCTTTCCCCTGCATGGCGCTCAACCAGGGCTTCGTAGCAACCCTCTGGAAACAGGGCATGAGCACCTGCCTGGCACAGGCCCCAGGTGAGACAGGCCTGAGGTGGAGGCTTGGAAGAACTGAACTGCTCCTTTTCCGACACAGGGTGAGGAAAAGATGCTCCTGCTGGCTTTTGTGTTTCTTAAATCTGCTGGATGATATTACTATTGACCTTGTGTTGTATTGGAATGATTAAATTCAGGAATGGTTGAAGGGAGATACAAGAAGCAACTGGAAAAGCTAGGAATGATATTCAATGGCATTAAGATCATCTGACCTTGTAGACAAGGATGGAAAAGAAATGTGATTTTTTAATATGTACCTTTCTAAATGAAGTAGGTATGGAAGAATTGAGAATATCGAAGTAGGTGAGTTTGCACACAAAATTCATTTTCATACTGGAGTGCATCAGACTTCATCTCCTATACACTGAATTAAGATTATGTGAATCTGACCAGGCTCCAAATCCAGTATAACAGTTTTCATAGCTAATCTTTGTAGCACTGTGTGAATAGAGCTGATTTGTATACTTTGAGCAAGAGGAAAGTCTGTAAAGTTTTTATGATGTGAGTAAAAGAAACCCCAACAAACCCAATCTGACACATAACAGAAGTAGCATAGTTTTAGATTTTGTTATTTACAGCTGAAGCTGAGCAGCAGATATATTAGTGGATCTGAACTTTGTTCAGCCTCACATCCAAAGATAAATAGCCTCATTTTTTCAGATGTAGTGCTTATTATGTCAGTTCTTAGAAGAATGGAGCATGGTATTGTACTTGGATTAATGAATTTGAAAATCCTTCAACCTCAATTGAGTGTTACTTAAACATTTCAGGAAATGGACCCTTAAACTAGCAGTTTTGTCTTAAGAGATTTTATTTTTAGCGTGAACCTGCTGGTTCTTTAAACAAGCCTGTAGGGATAAACAAACATTAGTTTTCATCATGTTGAGAAGTATTTTTAAGCAGAGACACTCTGTCTTGTCTCAGATTCTGTACTAAGCCAGATTATTGGCTGAGCTGGAGCAGAATTTAAGCTTTTATGTATGGTTTAGGAAGCACTAACACTTTTACTGTTTCTTGACGATACATTGCCTTATAGGAATTTATTAGGACCTGTGTTTCTTCCATGAAGGATGGGCATTAAGCTGCAGTAATGTCAGTGTAGTGGTTCAACCCTGACTGAGGAAAGAATCACATACTGGCTTCTCAACAATACATATTTTCAGTTCTCCCTTAGAAACAGTCATTCTGCTGAACAGCAATGTGTTACTGAAGGTACACAAACAGATATGCAAGCCTTCTGCCTCAATCTAGTTATGTCTTCATTGCATAGTTTTTGACTTCGAAATTAAGGTCTTGTTTTCTTTGAGGAGATTTTCATATGCTCATATGTTCGTATCTGTCAGTTTGAGTAAAAATCTTCAATATATAAATAAATGTTCACACCTTTCTGCCTTGTGTGTGATTAGTTCTATTCATAGATCAATATCTAACTGTACCTTCGGGAGGGTTTTTTTAGTAAAGAACCACCATTTTGGTTATATTGCGAAATACAGCATGCACTGTATTGCTTTCAGCTGTACTTGACATTCCCTTGGATAATTTGCCAGTGTACCACTGTGTAAACTCTCAGGTGGGTCTCTCTATAAAACCTCTGTGAAGCTAAATTGTAATAAGGGGCACTATTAACATGTAAATCTCTATACAAAGAAATAGGTAATGTTTACATTTTCTTCTGTAGCCACAGTAAAGCACCAGAAGGTTTTGATGCTCATTGTTTCTTGAGACAAGAATGCTTCTGAAAAGCTTGACATTGTCTACTGTGTCTCCTGAGATCTGTAAATTAGGAATAATTTTCTGCCTCTCTGCAGTTGTGTCCAGCAAAGTATTACTGTTCCCAAATTACTTTAGGAATGCTGAACAAGGTGCTCTTTTGAAGAGCCCAGAGTAATGGTAGAAATGTCACTGAGGTTCTGCTTATTTTCACTGGGCTGGTGCATCATGGCAGAAGGTACAAGGTCAGTGAGTTTGCGTGAGGTTGGCGTGGAAGTGCTGGAAAGTGCAATCTGTCAAGTCAGTGATGAAGTGTTGTGAAGAAAGCGGTGAGAATGATTTTATAAAACTTACTGAAAGCAATAAACCAGACAAACGACTCTGTTGGAAACCTCTTACTATTAAAATACTAAAAATATTCTTACTGCCTTTTAAAACTGACAGAGCAAGGTGCAGGCAGCAACAGAGAGATTACTAGAGAAAGATGATGCTTGCTTATAGATTTTTCATTTCTAGGCTGCTACTTGGATATTTTAACAGCTAACAGACTGATTTCTCTCTTCAAACTCTGTGTTTTTAAGTTCTTTTGCATTAAATAATCTAAAGATTTTAACAGAATTATTTTTGAATAACATACCCTGTAGACAGGCTATAGTGTGCTCTCCACTCCTCTCAGATGCATAAATCTTCAGAGTAAAAATTATTTCAATGTTAGTGCATTCTTTTGATTCGCTAGAAAATACATAGTAGCTGTCTTTTTCCTGGATAGCCTATTTGCTTTTGAAAGAACTTGTGGGATTTGTTTTAATAAAATCTGAATTCTTTAATGTGCAAGCATGGGATACAGTGGTATGTAACATTACCACCTTTTAGAGTTGGAAGCTTCTAAATTGTAGATGTGGTATTATTGAGTATTGGATGGAGAGATGACTAAAAAGGTGCTTAAGTGATCCTGATGGAACCAGTGTGGTGAAAGCTTAATTGTTTAGTCTATTGCTGTCCTTTTTTATTGCACTGTGTAATGCTGTATATATATACATACACACACATATATATAACATTGTGCTGTTATTGACTCTGCTAGGTTTTTCATAAATTTATGCATGCTTTCAAAACTATTTTAAAGGATAATATCTAAAGATTGTTAAATTGCAGGGCATCTCTGCCTTTTGCAAGCTGCAATTTTAGGGACTGAGTGAATGAAAACTCAAAATTTATATAAAATCTTTTTTCTTTTTCAAATTTTCTTCCTTTTGTGTTTTTTATCTATTACCTTTGAAGGTACGTTTTATCAAAACTGTTAGTTTCATGATTGAATCGTTCAGCAGCTTGTAGGATATTCAGAATTTTTGCATTTGTTCTTTAGAAATGATCTTCTAAGAAGCAGAGAAGGCCAAAAACTTCCCACTTTTAAAACCTTTTTATAAAAATGTCTCCAGATTGTATTGTTTCTTGACATTTTGTCTCGCCTAAAAGGAAGTCATTTATGAAAAACCTAAAATGGAAAGTGTCGAGGTAGCTAAAATTAAACACTAAATAAAAGGGAGTTGAACTTGCAGGTTATATATCCAACCTTTCTGAAAAATCTTGTTTTGAAGATGGGTATCTGCCCTTTCACAGAGTGTCCTGATGTACACAGAGCAGTGGGGAAACTGACTGGTACTTTTTGGGAAGATATGTACTGAGATAGGGAATGTTCTTAGGAGTACTCCTGTGAAAACTGTTTTGGAACTATTTCTGTAAAATTGTTTTGCATCAGAAATCTGAACTCTTGAGCTTTAGAATACAGCCTTTTATGTGACTTCTCTTACTTTTATTAAGAGATACAGCTCCCTATAAAGGGGGAAGATGGCCCCTCTCCAGTTGAGACTAAAACATTTTTGCTGTGCATAGGCACTGTTGATAGTTAGGTATCAAGATGCAATTCCTGGTAGGTTCACATTTTAATGACTAAGCCTATTGTAATGGAACAAAACTGAAAAGAAAACGTGTGGTATAGATTTTCAAGCTGAGTAGTATTTTTATTCTTTGAGTGAATCACTCAAAGTTGTTATAGCAGAAGATAAACTCAATTTTCTGTAGTAGGAGAAAATGATCCTTCGTTCTGAATAGAGACCTGTTGCTTCTAATCAGAGTTTTGTTCATGTGAGAACTAGGAAGAAAATATAAAGTGTTAGAAAAGAGCATTAAAATGCAATGTATGCTCAGTAGTGGTTTTCTTTCCACTAAAGTTTTTTGGTTGAAGAATGATTCAGGACTAGTAAAGCAAAACACCTGAAGATTAAAAAGTTTAACTTCATAAATAAATCCTAGCCTAAGAATTATATATGAAGCTATCTCTTTTCCTAGAATGTAAATTTTTGTTGCAAAAGATATACTAGAGACTGGTTTCTTTATATTCTCAGTGAAAAAAGCATTATCCATGAAGATAAATACCTTCTTCAGGGGGACTAAATATTGTGGGTTTTAACTTAACGTATTCCAGGGCCATGCCATTTTTCATGTTTTGGAAGAAAAGCATCTTAGTAAAGGAACACCAGGCATAAATCCTGAGAACCTTTCATCTGGATCCTTTATTTATTCGTTGAATGTGCAGTAAAGTGCAATAGTGTGTAGGTGTAGCCACATTAGGGTTGTTCATAGATATACATCTTTGGCAGGACTGACTTTACAGCAACTCCCTAATATGTATGTTTTGACTTCTCATTTACTTTGCAGAAGGGAGTGGTTGTTTTAGCCCAGAGTGTTTGTAACCAGGAGTATCTGTCACACAAATAACAGTTATTTTCTGAATACCAGGATGTGCCCATTGTGACAAAGTCGTGGCAATTTAAGCAAGCCAGAATGGCACTTGTCTGTGTCAGAACATGTATTTGCAAGGTGGACATGCAGGTGATATCTGCCTTTTTTTACTATTCCTGATGATCCATGCAGATCTATCATTTATATATGTTGCATTGGTGCTTCAGTAGAGGCTGGCATCAATAATCCAGATACTTCATCTGTGCTGACCCTTTTTCAGGCTAGGACCACGGAAACAGCATGACTTGCTCTGCAAATGGTCACAAACATCCCAGGAAATATGTAGTCCAAGGTAATGAAGCTGAGTTTTCAGTGTTTTTCATTCTCTTAACTGCTGAGGCAGCTTGGTAAAAGAAGAAAGGTAGTAAGTTAGGAGCTGATGGATGAGGAGGCAAATAAATTAGTCCGGATAGCAGTATAAAAGCAGAAGTGAACTGGGACAGAGGCAGTAGAAAGAGGGATAAATTAGAAAGAGAGGAGGAAAAAGTAGCAATAAATATGATTTCAAAGGAGTAGAGTGAGGCAAGGGGTGGAAAAAAGGAAAGCTAGCTGTGGTGAGCTTCTTGCCCCTTTCTCTTCCTCTTTAAGAACCCAAAAATTTATCTAGAGCTCTGCTGCCCCAGACATATGAACATCTTATTCAGTGTGGTGGCAAATTTTGCTTTTCTATTCTATTTATTTATTTAAACCAATACATGTCAAATATTTGTTGAGTCAAGTACTGCCTCAGCTAGGAGATATGTTAGGAGTGCCTGGTAAGCACTAGTTTGAGTCAAGCAAGTGTGTTGTGATAGAGGTGCTGCAGTTTTAGACAGGAACCTTTCTGCTTATGTTGCACAGGGTAGGATACTACAGAGATAACAGGATAATATGGCATATCTCAGAGTTCTTGACTGCAAAGATCCCAAATGCTTTACTGAAAGGAAAGGAATCAAGGAAAGGGAAAATGACTACAAGAAGGGAATGGGTTATTCCCAAGTTAGAGCAATAGAAAGCCCATGGGAAACAGTTGTGGTTTGCTGCTGCACCTCTTCCCAGCTCTTCACAGCAGCTTTGTGTCTGGTTGAGAAATATGAAGCTTGACTTTCAGAAGCATTGTGTGTGCAGTTGCAACTGAAGTAAATGAGAGCTTATTGTTTTGAACATTGTGCTTGGACTTTCTGTTGGCCTTAATAGAGAAATGTAAAAACCAAGTTCATGTGTTTCAAGTAGGCCCCCTAATATTAATGGATAGCAGTGACAATCCAGGGGCTAATACTTCTTTTTTCCCCAACTCAAGCTTGGAGCTAATCTCATCACCATAGATGTGATTTCAAGACAAACTTGTTCATTTTTGCTCTTATGTACTGTGGGGATAAATGCCTAGAGACAGTAGAAAGGGAAATAAATTCTCTGTGCCTGGTCAGGATGGGTACTCATTGATGTGGTGTATACCTGAACAGTTTTAAAATAATAATATACCTTTTATAGAACAAGATATAATAACTGGTTCCACCTGCATTTCTAATTTTAAAGCTTCTTCATAAGTATTTTGAACGATCTTTAATTGTGTTGGGAATTTTAGCAGGCACAATTAGGATTTCCCATCTAAAGTCATACATTCAGGAACAAAGCTGTGTGCCAGGATGTCTTGGCCAATAATTCTTGTTTTCTGGTCTGGAACATCTTAGTACCATATTCTATGTAAGTGTAATCTCCTGTCATTACTGAAGTTGTCATTCTGGAATGCGACAATTTGTTAAAATCTGTCCTTAAATTTTAAATATACAAAACTAGGTCTCTTTGCATATGTTTCCAGTGGGGCAACATAAAATTTTGTATGTCTTAAAAAGGGATGGGCAGGTTCCAAGGTCCTACTTCCACTCTTTGAAAAGGTTCATTATTCCAGGGCATGTGTGTGTGAGGGAGAGTGCAATAGCTCTTCATGTTTCCATGTGCTCACATGTTCCTGTGTGTTTGCTTATGGAGATAAATCCATGCCTGGCATGGGTTCATTTGACATAAATACAAAAGAAAATCTTTTCTAAACTCGCTAGCAGTAGGAAACAATTCACCAATATATGAATAAGCTAGCCACAGCAAAAGAGAGAAGATGGTCCTGGCAATGCTGGATGTTTTAGTTGCATTTAGAATAATACCAAATGAGAGAACACATCTTTTCCAAACTGAGAAATGCAAACTTTTTCTCTGTTTCTTGATGTATAATAGTGAGGTGGAATTTCAGCACTGATGCAGTCAGGATAGTGGCTGATTGAAATTTCTTAATAAAAAATAAGATGATTTGAAGGAAATTTCTCCATCCAAATCCTGTCATGAGCAGAGAAATTATTGCAAGAAAGAGACCAATTGTGGGAGAGATGGCTTTGATAGACTCTTTAAAAAGAGATGGCCAAAGATGCAGGTTAAAAGATGCAGAAGAGACAGGGGAGTGAGACTTCTCTTTTCTGTGTGACACCCATGTGGCCTCTATCACTGGCAGTAGCTTGCCATCTTCTGGTCCTCTGACATGTGGCAGCCTGCAGCTTTGTTTCTGTTTTGCCATCAGAAATGCAGACACTGTCTCTGCACCAAGATGATACTATGAGATAGCCAAGAACATAAATTTACAGCATACCAGCTCTTCCACTCCAGTTCCGCTTGCAGTGTTTTGGGTACAAGTAGTAATCTGTCCTCACTGTGTCAGGTGAAATAGGTCATTCCATGTTCAAAATGTCTGTGCGAGAAAATAATGCCAAGAAGCTGGTGATGGAGAAAATTCGTATGCAGAATGAATTAGCAGTGACTTTTTCTTGACAATTTCAGTTTTAGAAGATTAGCTAAGCCCCTTTTATAGAAGAACTTTCCTGATGCCATAAGCCATGTAGTGGAGGACACCGCTATGTACAGCCTAGTGATGTCAGTTCCTGTGCTTTGGCATATGGGTTTCAGACTGTAGAAATAATAAAATAGTGCCTTCATGTGTCCTTGCAGATTTTTCAATTGATGAACATTAATTAATTCACAGAATCACAATCACAGAATGAATAAGGGGCCACTGGAGGCCATCTGGTTCAAGCTCCCTGCTCAATTGGGGTTCTCTGGACCACGTTACTGAGGACTGTGCTCCGACACCTTTTGAATATCTCCAGGGAAGGAGACTCCACACCCTCTCAGGGCAATCTGTTCTAGTGCTTGGTCACCAACACAGTAACATTTTTCCTCATAATCAGAGGGAACTTCCTGTCCATCAGTTTCTGCCCATTGGTTGCTTGGCACCACCTCCTGACACTTTCCCTTTAGATACTTATATGCAATGCTTTAGAAAAAAAATAGCCTAAAAATGCGAACATGAAATTGTAAAGTGGTATAGGAAATTAGTTATCAACAAGAAGATATTTTTGATACAGCATTCAACATCTAAACATGGTAAAACTTCTTTTTCAGACATTTCTGCAATGTAATTTTGTAACTGCTTCTTAGAAAAGTTAATTCTGTATCTATGTTTTTAATTTGTAGGTACATTGAAACCT